>NC_089585.1:9408346-9748346 GCF_019320115.1 Miscanthus floridulus
AAACAGCGGTAGCAGTGTCCAGCGGGCTAGGCGTGACTGCGAGGCTAGGCCAAGGTGCAGCAGTAGCCAGGGAGCAACACCCAGGCGTGATGGCGAGAAGGACTAGCAGCGGTGGCAACCAACGAACCTGGTGTGCACAGGTCCTTGCCGAGCTCTACCCTTCCTTCTTCCCCGTTGAGCTCCCTTCTCCCCTCATCAGATCCATAAAGGCCTGCATCGAGGGAGCTTCTACTTATTCCTTAGCTCAACCAGGGTCTATGATGTTGGGAGCTCCTTATCAGCTCGGTCAGTGCTGTGGTTGGCATAGCTACCACTGGCGATGGGAGGAGCGGCATGAGGGCTGGATTGTAGGTGCGGTGGAGAATTGCTGTGTATTTGCCAATTCCATCATATGAACCATCCAAACATGAATTGGTATTTGCATGTCATTAGATTCCAACTAGCAATATCAGCTACATCCAAACAATGGAATTGGTTTTGTAACCCATTTCCAAAGCTAGTCTGATTTGGTATTGGAATCCAATTCAATTCCAGAAGCTCGGTATCTACATCCAAATAGAGCCTTAGTGGAAAAGTGTGGAGAAAACAATATGAAGAAACATCAGTGTAAAAAACTTTATTGAATACTTAAATATGAAAGGTACATATCTATGAAATAAACGCTTCAAGGGTAGAAATGTCTAAGCAGGTCGATGTGCCAAGAGTTTGGGATGTCTCTTTCATCCATATCGCACAGTCTATAGGACCCTGGTTGGGTCACCGCCTTGACAATGAAGGGGCCCTCCCAAGGTGAGGAGAGCTTGTGCATCCCATCTGTCTTCTGTTTTCTGCGAAGTACTAAGTCTCCGACCACAAAGAATCGGCCATTGACATTATGGTTGTAGTATCTTCGTAAGTTGTTGAGGTATTTTGCCATCCGAACACAGGTGACCAGATGTTCCTCTTCTAAGCTGTCCACCTCAATGTCCAAACTAGCAGTTCTCGCATCGACGAACGAGTGCTTTAGCATCAGCTATGGCCGAGGGCCAATAGAAACCAGCTTGAAAAGCCTTTCTGACTAGTGTTCTAGAGGCCGCATGGTTGCTATAGGTGCCTGCATGGATCTCCTTGAGTATCTTCTCGCCTTCTTCTATGGAGACGCACTTCTGGAGTAGCTCCCTTTGGTGTTTTTGCGGTACAACTTCCCTTAAACTAGGATGTAATGCTTACTAAAAAAAGGTAAGGTGTTCTCTCTCTATGTTGTTAGCCGGGACATCTATAGTGGTGAGGTATTTGATGAAAGGTTCCTTCCAATCACTAGCTTGGCCTAGGGACTAGTTGCAACTATCTACTTGGCAGGGGGTTTTCTTTAATGCCTTCTTGTTCCTACTTGATGGAAGGGGCCACAAGGTCCTAGACGAACACTTTGGCTGGAACTTCAGCCTAGGTTGATCCTATCTTTGACAACTCATTAGTTGCTTGATTTTTGTCCCAGACCACGTGGTGGTATTCGATGCCATTGAATTTGTCTTCTAACTTTCTTATCATGGCAGTAGTAAGGGTCCATCTTCTCATTGATGCAATTACAATCCTTATTGAGCTGATTGATTACGAGTACAGAGTTGTCGTACACCTAGAGGCATTTAATGCTAAGCTCGATAGCTATATAGAGACCATGAAGTGCCACCTCATATTCAACGGTATTATTGGATGCTCAAAAGTGTAGGCAGA
This sequence comes from Miscanthus floridulus, assembly GCF_019320115.1. Classification (NCBI taxonomy): domain Eukaryota; kingdom Viridiplantae; phylum Streptophyta; class Magnoliopsida; order Poales; family Poaceae; genus Miscanthus; species Miscanthus floridulus. The sequence continues at coordinate 9,410,057 of NC_089585.1, forward strand.
GGACATAGCAAAGCTTATCCCCCGATGGCGAGATGAAATATACGCCTGCCCCTAGCACCATCAAGGATGAGAGACTCGTCTAAGTATATGGTCCAGTGCTCGGGGTGGTCGACCGGGATAGGAGTCTGCATATCCATACACTCGGCGATGAAATTGGCGAGCGCCTACAACTTGATCATGTGGCGAGGCCTGAAGTCAATGGTATAGGTGCCGAGCTCGACCGCCCATTTAATAATGTGGTCACTGGCTTCCTTGTTGTGGAGGATGTCGCCGAGCGGGTACTCAGTGACTATTGCTATGTGGTAGCCATCAAAGAGTGGCGGGGCTTTTGAGATGTGATCAGGATGGCATATAGCAATTTTTGGACCAATGGGTAATGAGTCTTAGACTCGTTTAGGACCTCGCTGATGAAGTAGACTAGGCACTGGACTTTGTATGCATGTCTGGCCTCTTCTCGTTCAACAATGATGGCGGTGCTAACTACCCAGTTGGTCACTATGATGTAGATTAGTAGGGTTTCATCCTTTTTAGGGGTGGTGATGATCGTAGGTGTGGTGGGGAACTGCTTGAGCTCAGCGAATGCCTTGTCAGCGTCCTTCGACCAAACAAATTTCTCTTGAGCCTTGAGTAGCTTGAAGAAGGGGATTCCCTTTTTGCCTAGACAAGATATGAAATGACTTAAAGCTGCCATGCACCCCATTAGCTTCTGGACATCCTTGATGTAGGTCGGTGGCTTCATGTTGATCACCACTGTTATCTTCTCTGGGTTGGCTTTGATGTCGCAGCGATTGACGATGTTGCCTAGTAGGATACCAGATGGAACACCGAAAATGCACTTAGTGGGATTCAGCTTCTATTGGTATGCTTTCAGGACTTTGAAAACTTCGGTGAGGTCAGCGATGAGGGTGTCAGCGGTTCGAGACTTGACCACCATGTTATCGACATAAGCCTCGATGTTCTTCCCGGTCTAGTGTATAAGGAAGTGTTGGATGGCTCTTTGATAGGTCATACCCATGTTCTTGAGCCCGTAGGACATCGTCGTGTAGCAGTAGGTGTCGAAGGGCATGATGAATGATGTCTTGATCTGGTCTTCTTCCTTTAATGCGATTTGGTGATAACTAGAGTAGCAATCTAAAAAGCATAGGAGCTCGCAGCCGACCGTAGAGTCTATGACCTTGTCAATGCAAGGTAGGCCAAAGGGGTCTTTAGGGCAGTGTTTATTGAGATCAGTGTAATCGATGCACATTCTCTATTCTTTATTCTTTTTTCTTACAAGATCCGAGTTGGCTAGCCACTCCAGATGATACACCTCTTTAATAAATCCGTTGGCTAAGAGCTAAGTTATCTCTACCATAATGGCCTCCTTCTTGTCCTATGTGAATCGTCGAAGCTTTTGCTTAATAGGCTTGGCGGTCGCTGAGATGTTTAAGGAGTGCTCGATCAGCTCTCGAGGCACGCATAGCATGTCCGCAAGTTTTCATGCGAACATGTCAACATGCTCCATTAGAAAGCTAATGAGCGTGTCTTCCTATTTGGGTTCGAGGCTGGCCCTGATCTGAGCAGTCTTGGACTGGTCACCAGGGACAAGGGCCACTTCCTTCACGTCCTTGGACTTGGTCGAAGCTTGAGCGCCCTCCATGGTTGGGATCTCCAGCTCCTCTAGAGAGATCAGCTGTGAAGCCATGATGTAGTCCTACATACAGAAGGAGATGTTGGTTGCCTCAGTGAGCGTGAAGCTTTCCTTCTCATAGTTGTAGGAGATGTCGAGGTTGGTGCATAGGGAGATAACCCCCTGTTTCATTGGCATCTTCAGCACTAGGTACGTATAGTATGGCACGGCCATGAACTTGGCAAGAGCTAGTCAGACAAGGATGGCATGGTATGCCGTGTTGAAATCGGCAATGAGGAAGTTGACGTAATCGACGCAAAAATGCTTGGGGGTGCCGAACTAAATCAACAGTGTAATTTGTCCTAGGGGTAGGGATGCCTTCTTAGGAATGATTCCCCAGAATGGAGAGTCCATGGGGGTGAGGTCTTCCTTCTTAAGCCTTAGCTCCTGCATAGATCTGGTGAAGAGGATATTGAGGGTGCTCCCTTCGTCAATGAGGACCTTCTAGAAGCGCATGTTCTTGATTATTGGATCTAGGATGAGTGGAAAATGACCTAGATATGGGATCTAACCACTGATCGTCCTTAGAGAAGGTGATTGGGTGCTTCGACCAGTCGAGGTATTTGTGATCAGCAACGGGGCCATCATATGTAGCGATCAACATTACGCATTAGGCTACAAGCTTCTGCTCCTGCTTGTCTTTAGAGACAGCTCTCCCACCGAAGATGGTGGCGACGGTCTTGGTGGGGTCCTAGTAGGTCGAGCCCTTGTTCTGGCCTTGTTCTCCACTCTGATCATCTTCGGTCTCATTGTCATCACACCATGGCTTCTTTGATGATTCTCCACCGAGCATGTCTTTAGGCCTCTACACTCTCACATGGTGTGCCTGGCATCCTTGTGGATTGGGCATGGGCTGTCTAGCAGCTTGCTGAAGTCAGCATCATAGGTGTGCTTGGCTTGAGTATTGGCGGTGTTGATTGAGTTATCAGGCTAGCAACGGCAGCCTTGTCTTCCCCTCGAGCTCTCTGGGCGGTCATCATGCCAGAGATCATGATCGTCTTAGTGACGGTCGTGGTCGTTGCGACGGTCGTGATCGTCATGGTGGCGATCACCGATCGTCATAGCACCTGTCTTCATGTCGGTCATCATTGCAGCGCTGGTGATGGGCAGAGCGGGTAGCCCATCTAGCTTCTTCGGCATCGGCATACCCATTTGCTGTTTGTATCAATTCACCGATGGTTGTTAGCCTCTTGCGGTACAGTTTTCCATGGAGCTGCCCATGCTAGAGCCCTTTGGTGAAGGCGGTGATGGCCTCAACATCGGAGATGTTGGGAATGCAGTTTCTTGTCTCCAAGAAGCACCTGATGAAGTCACGCAGGGACTCCTCAGAGGACTGATGAAGCTTCTCTAGGATGTACTTGGTGCCAGGCTGCTCGCATGTGGCCATGTAATTGTCGGTGAAGACTTTTTTGAGGTCATCCCAAGATCGGATGGAGTTCTCCCATAGGCTGAGGAGCCAGTTGTTTGTAGACCAGTTAAGCAAGATGGGAAGATAGTTCACCATGCCATCTTCATCTTCGCCCATAGCTTTCACAACAATCTCATATAGAGTTAGCCACTGAGCGGGGTTGGCCTTTCCATCATAGGTGTTAACACTAATGACCTTGAAACCAATAGGCCACCGAATGGCTTGAAGCCTTTCGGTGAAGGGGCAAAGTCCTGATGCGCCGACAGGAAGTGGTAATTAACGGGCAGCAAATCCCTCACGTTCCATTGCTGCTTCATAGCATGCAGACCTACTATTTTTGATGTGGCCACGGACATCTATGCTAGCATTGATGTGGTCGTGAAGGTCGAGGTAGAGGGGTTGATTGACCTCCTGATTACGGTTGCCACCCCAACCTGCCTGGTGGCATGATGGGCGGTCGTCGTGGTGTGAATGAGCTTCATAGTTGCCTCTAGATCCCCTATAGAGGTAGGGACCTACGGCCATAGGTCGGGGGCCATCAGAACCATGTTGCTGGCCTCCTCTGTCATGGTGAGAGTGGCTACGAGCTGACGCGGTGGAGTAAGACGGGGCATTGTTTTGGAACTCGTTGACTTGGACATGCGCAGCTATGATATGTGCTCAGACCTTCTTGACCTCTGGAGTGTGAGGGAGTTTGTCGAGCTTGTTGAAAGCGACGATTAGATTGGCGCTTGGGGTTTGGTAGACTAGCTAGTCGCCCACCATATCGAACGCTTCTTCTAGATTATGTTGATGGTGGGGTGGGCCGTGACCATCCTCGTCGGCCACTTGGGGTACTTCTACATCTTGGCGACATTGGCGATCAACATTCTTCGCCAGATGAGCTTCACGCTCTTCAGCGGTTTCACCGTCCTTGGTGACGCTGTCATGGCTGACGTGGAAAGTCATGCCCCCAAACCTTGAAGGGAAAGTAGGGCAGCTCGACATGGTCGGAGTTGAGCCCTCAGAATAATCGTCAGGGGTCTTGTCTAGAATGTTGTGGAGAGACTTAGTTGGAAAATCATAATCTCCCAAAAGCTGGCGAATAGCCACGATGTTAACCACGGGCATAGGCTGACCAGAGTTAGTTGCGTCAATCATGTAGAGATTGGTGGCGTGGTCATGTTCAATGTGGTCGATGAAGATTCGATGGATGGTGTTCTGGTACATAGATCCCGCACCCTCCAGCCCAAAAGGATAGGGCCTCAACGTGTTCTCTGTCAGGGCCTCGTAGTTGGCTAAGCATAGGCCAGTATTGGAAAGTGGTCGGCACCGCGCTGTGCACCCCTTTAGAGTAGCCACGATCACTAGATCAGAATCTAGTCGCCTCAAATGGTGCGGCCGAGCAGGTCGATCAGTCGCAGCGGCTTGGTGATCTTGGAGTGTAGGAAAATCATAACCCACTCTAGATTGGTCTAGGACTGAATCCATGAGGAGCTAACATTTCACTAGGCGGTCAGTGACCCGATCGATGGATGCAATTAGATCGTCAATGCTGATAGATCTCCTAACCCAGCAGTGGGGCATTGGGACTAGAGATGTCATTGCAGGTGTCAGCATGGTCGATGCAAGGTGATCCTGTGTTGCCTCCATGATCCTCCTATTGCCATCAAGGCCAATGACCCAAGTCATGGATGTGATCGTGAAGATCTGGCCTGGCTCAGGAAGGGCCTTAGAGCTTGGAAAGGTAACCATCTGGCTGGCCATGAATTCAGCACGCACACCCCCTACCTAGCATGCCACTATTGATGAAATTTGGTTAGCAGTCTACCAAGGGGTATGCCTACAGTAGTAGATGAATGGATGGAGGTGCGCATGAGGAAACCGGATAGTGACACAAAACGCAAGAGACAACGATTAGACAGGTTCGGGCAATCAACTTGATGTAATACCCTATGTCCTGTGTCTTTATGGATTGTATTGCATGTGTTCAGATGAAAACGAGGGAGTCCCTACCCGCCTTATGTATCCTATGGGGTAGGGTTACAGATCAGTTGTTTATATCCTGATCGGTTTACAAGATAGGAAGTTACAGATATCACAGTAATCTAGCATATCCGAGCAGATTTTCTAGATCATTGAGGATCTTCATGTAGTCTTGCCAGGCATGCTGACTTACACCATACTTCACGCGTCGTCGTCTTGCACAGCTAGGCCTCAACTGGCGGCGCAGCCCCTTCGTGGTCTCATGGGCTAGGACTCCCCTAGCGGCTCGGCCCATGTGCAGCCCTATGGGTATTGGGGGTTATACCCCCCCCACACACAAAAGCCTACTCTATGTGACCGCATCAAGGCCAGATGTCATGTTTAGTGTTTGCATGTGTGCAAGATTTCAAGCCTCACCAAGAGAAAGTCCTTTGAAGGCTACAAAGAGAATATTAAGGTACTTAAAGCATACACAAAATATTGGTTTGTGGTATCCCAAAGGAGTAAAATTTGAGCTAGTTGGTTACTCTGACTCCGACTATGCAGGATGCAAGGTTGAAAGGAGGAGCACCTTGGGCACATGTTAATTGTTGGAAAGATTACTTGTTTTATGGTCATCAAAGAAGCAAAATAGTATTGCATTATCAACCGTCGAAGCCGAATACATATCTGCTGGTAGTTGTTGTGCACAAATTCTTTGGATAAATGCCACCTTGAATGACTTTGGAATCAAGTTCACGAAAGTGCCATTGCTATGTGACAATGAGAGTGCAATCAAGCTAACTAACAATCTGGTTCAACATACAAGAACAAAGCACATTGATGTCTGCCACCATTTCATTAGAGATCATCAATAAAAAGGAGACATTTGCATTGAGAGTGTGGGCACCAAAGATCAACTTGCTGATATATTCACCAAGCCACTTGATGAGAAAAGGTTTTGCAAGCTAAGGAATGAGTTGAACATATTGGATTTCTCAAATAAGTGTTGATGCACCTCCCATTTACATGTGATGTCTCTCCTTCGAGCAACTAAGGTAAAAATTGTTTGGCATACATACATACTTTGCTAAGGACATGTTTAGCGCATCTAGTCATTCCTCATGTCTTATAGGCTCACTCATGAAAATCAAATGAATTTGATGCTTGTATGGTACCACTATTGTTTCTATGCTTGACTTAATCTAGTGGTAGCATATGACATATTTGTGGGCTTGTGAACCTAGTGTTTGATCTAGAAAGTGAGCTATATGTGTTTAACTCAACATGGTACAAGATAACCCTTGAAATGAGGTGTGAAGAACCTTATCCTTGGATCAAACCGAGTTAAATATCTTTGGCAAGTGTTCTAGATTGAACCAAATTTGGAAAAAATGATCCTCACGCCATTGATTGACAATGATAATCTTAACCTATCTCAAATTGAACCTTTGTGGTCATTGATGACAAAGGGGGAGAAATTGCACAAAGATAAGGTTAAATGACAAAATGACAAAGGGGAGAACTTTGACATAGGGGGAGAAATATGACAAAGGAAAGGGATCAATTAACAATTAAAATTTTGAGCACACAAGTAGGGGGAGCAAGCTCATAAACTTGATTGATGCATTTGAATGTGCATTTCATATGTATGCTTTCATGGCACAAGTTTTTAAATTAAAATTCCATGCTTATGTAGTGTATGCTAGTTGTAGGTTTGAATGATGAAATGAAAAACTAGCATGCATAGGTGATAGTTAGATATGCCTTGCTTTGCTTTCACTAGTGGTACTAGAACCTTACTTATAATGTTGATCTCACAAGGTATCTAGTTCTTGTTTTTGCAAGTGGTATCTAACTAACAATGGTGCTAAGGATGGTTTATTTGGTGCACACCGATTGGTATCATGCTTTAAAGGTCTATCTCTTATACCTTAGCATCATTTGGTAGACATTACTCTCCCACAACTCAAATCCATGCATATGTGCAAGCTTCAATCCAAACTCTTAGCATATATGTAGGGGGAGCTAATGCTACCAATTGAAGTTCATGAAACTTGTCCATATTCTTTTACACGTGGTAAATATGCTTGGGCAAGCAACATGGATTCAAATGAATTTTAATTCATATCTTTGTGAAAGGGTTGTCATCAATTATAAAAAGGGAGAGATTGAAGGCTCTAGTTTGGTTTTATTGCTCTAAGTGATCATGAAGTAGGTAGCACTATTCCAAGTGGTGGAGCAAATGAAGATCATGTTGATGGCGGTGATGGCGATGGTGATCAAGTGCTCGGCTTGGAAAAGAAGAAAGAGAAAAACAAAAAGCTCAAGGCAAAGGTAAAACTTGGTAGGAGCTTTTTGATTTGGTGATCGAAACACTTAGCGAGTGCGATCACATTTAGGATCGATAGCTGTACTATTAAGAGGGGTGAAACTCGTATTGAAATATGGTTATCAAAGTGCCACTAGATGCCCTAACTCTTTGCATATGCATTTAGACCTAGTGGAGTGCTAACACCCTTAAAAATGTTTATGAAAATATGCTAACACACGTGCACAATGTGATACACTTGGTGGTGGACACATTTGAGCAAGGGTGGAGAAGTTGAAGTGAAGGAGGTGATTGTCACTAGAAAATAGTGACCAGACGCTGCTCCCGGTGTGATCGAACGCTGGATCAGTGAGTCTGATCAATTATAAACGAAGGAGGTGCGCTCGGGCTCTATTGGTGGAGTGACCGGCCGCTGGGTCAACATGTGACCTGACGCGATGTTGGCGTGCCTGGTCAGCCCTGACGTATGGTGACATCAGTAGATTTCTTGGCGTGTAGAGGAGAAGGCAGGATCGGCTGCTCACCTACGTCCGATCAGGGTGGACCTGACGCATCTGATCATGTTTGGAGGGCTCTAGATCATTTCTGGAACCAACCTAACCCTAGGGAGTCAATGTGATCAGCGCATCCGGTCGTTCACTAAGTGCGCGTGGGGATGCATTGATCTGATGCGATGCGGGAGTGTTAGGTGGTGGCTCACTGCGTCCGGTCATCTCTTAACTGTTGGTGCGGATGAGTTGACCGTTGGGATCATGCGATGCACGTCAAATGGGAGTGACACGTGGCACAGATCCAGTGACCAGACACTAGGTGCTGTGCGTCTAGTCACATCGATCGGCACATCCAGTGGCCCTAAAGACAGTGAGGTGGAGAGCCCAATGGTTCTATTTGTGGGGGCTCTTTATTTAAGCCCCATGGCCAGCTCAAGCTGGCCCTCTTGGTAATTTGCATTGACATAGCAACCTTGTGAGCCTAGCCAAAGCTCTTCCACTCATCTCCATCATTGATTCATCATCTTTGTGAGATTAGGAGTGAATCCAAGTGCATTGCTTGAGTGATTGCTTCTAGAGGCACTTGATGATTATGTTTTGCTGTGGATTTCTCTTGTTAGTCTTGGTGGTTGCTGCCACCTAGACGGCTTGGTGTAGCGAGGATCATTGAGCGAAGGTTGGTGATTGTCTCTGGCTCTGATCGTGGTGATTGTGAGGGGTTCTTGACCTTTCCCTGGCGGAGAGCCAAAAGGTACTCTAGTGGATTGCTCGTGGCTTGTGTGATCCTCATCTTGTGTTGGTTGTGCAACACTTGATTGCGGGTTTGGCATGTGATGCCAATTAGCGCGTGAACCTCCAAGTGAGTGAATCGCCACAACGAGGACTAGCTTGCCGACAAGCAAGTAAACCTCAATAAAAAATCTTGTGTCATCTTGTTTCCGAGGATTTCTTAGTATTCATCGTGATTGATTGTGAGCATCTTGTGATTGGCTCATATCCTCGACACGACGGTATAACCCTCTATCCATCTCATGTATTTACATTCTTAGTATAGCTAAGCTCTTTAGTATAATTAGTTTTGAGAGCTAGCTTGTGTCGGGTCTAGTGGTTAGTGAGGCTCTTTAGTTAGTCTTTGAGAGCTCACTAACTTAGTGTAGTGACATAGCCTTTGTGTGCATAGAGACTATAGCAACTAGAATTGTGGTAGATGGCTTGCTTTTTTAGTAGGCTAGCGCAACACTCGCTTCACCTCATATTTGTCTAACCACTTTGCTTAGTGTTGTTGTAGAAATTTTTATAGGCTATTCACCCCCTCTAGCCATTAGGACCTGTCACACGCATCCCCGCTTTCAACCATAGCCGCATATCACCAATGACAAATTTTCAACAACGCCAATGCCTCCTCTGAGTCACCTCCAGATCAGGTTCGCTCCGAGGATCACCACATCGCCTCCTGGCTTGCATCACACCACAGCTGGACCCTCACGCCTAAGTTCGGACTCACCCCCGTGACAGAGTCCGGAGCAGGGCTGAGCCGTGCTGCTCTCTATGTCTGCGCTGCGACACAACTGGACCCACGGGAGATGGTCTAGAACCCCCAAAACACAGGATCCAAAGCACCACCAGCAACCCCGCAGTCAAGGTAGAGTCTGGACCAGACTCAGACCTCAGGTTCCGGTCCTAACGAAGTCAGGGTCCGGTCCCTGTTTTTACCTCCAAAACTTCTCCAACTTCTCCATCCTTGCTCCCAAGTGCTAACCACCTTGTGTATCACCATTGTACACGTGTGTTAGCATTTTTCTAAAGCATTTTCAAGGGTTAATTGTTAGCACACTAGGTCCTAATGCACATGCATGTATGAATCCACCTAGTAGCACTTAACCACTTTAACCGAGATTATCCCCTCTTGATAGTACACCTATCTATCCTAAACTCACTCATAGTCTCTTGGTGTCTTGAGTGGCAAAATAAAATGCTCCTATCAATTGTACCTTTGCCTTGAACCATTTTATTTTTCTCTTTCTTCTTTTCCAAGGTCGAAGCTTGATCACCATCATCACATGTCCACCAACATCACCATGGATTTCATCTTTGCTCCGTCACTTGGTGTGTACTAACCTATCTCATATTCACTTAGAGCCAAAGATTAGTACCTAGGGTTTCATCAATTAACCAAAACCAAACTAGAGCTTTTAAACACCCCCGATCTATTTTAACATCTAGATAAAACGCTTGCAACATACGTATGAAACAGCCAAAACATTCAAAACATGCATCTGAAACACTTGCAAAAACACATAAAAACACTTGAAATACAATTGCAAACATATGCAACATCCAGATAAAACACTTGCAGCATATGTGTGAAATATATGGAACATCTAGATAAACACACTTACAACATACTTCTGAAAAACAGATGAAACATTAGGAACAGACACTTGGAACATACGTGTAAAATCATTGCAACATATGTAACATCCTGATCTACTTTTGCAACATCCGTATGAAACACTTGAAACATGCGCATGGATCCAGTGACAAGCAACGACGACAAGTTGATGGGATTAACAGGACTCATCGATGGGCTCGTTTTTTTTTTTAATTTATTAACTGAGGCGGGCCTATTGGAATGTCTCTGGAAACTCTTATTAACAATGCCGCTAAACCAGAGGTGGGTGTCTTGCCCACCTCTCTTAATTCTGTTTGACTGGCTGTGAAAATAGTTATTGTATTAGTGCAACTTCATGTTTTTTTGTGGAACTCTTCGGGAAGTAATCTAAAAACCAGAGTTTCATACCTTCTCGTAGAGCTGAGAGAAAATTATCCAGTTTCTTTTCTTTTCCGTGCGCTTAGGGCTTGTTTGGTTGCTGCCCTTTGAAACTTGACTAGTGTAGACAGCAACATTCCACCACAGGCAACCAAAGTCCACAACTTTCTTAGAATCCAAACCAAACAGACCCTCAATGCCCACCTCTTCTTCGTCAAGCGTAGCCTCCAGGAGCCAAACAACGTTCCAGGTATGTCACAAACTCATCAGAAGTAAGATGAACTAAACTAAGGATGGAAGTGGGTACCCAATGCTATTTTTTGGTCAACTAACTAATTATGATTAAATGTCATTACTCTATACTTCTGGTTCATTTCTTCTCTCGCTCAAATTATGTGAAACAAATTATGTGAAATGCCATTAGTTCATTTGAGTAAGTTTTTGAGTTAATCCATCACTTAAAGTAATTAGGACTGACCGGATGTATATATGCACTGGATTGTCACTAATATCCTTAATCATGTGTCGTTTCTACTCGGTGCACATGTATGATGATCTATGCTCATATAGTGCACTACATACATGCGTAATGCGTGTATGCACACGTGCCAAACAATCTAGTGCATGCCATTCATGCACTTGGGGTCATGCATGGAGGAATCTGCATGCTTGGTCCAGCACAGCAGCACCCAAGCTCCCCAGTAAGGCCAGTATCGTTTAAAGTATCAAATCCGGACCACTCGCTGCTAAAATGGACGGCGCGCAGTCACTTAACTTGCAACAGTGGCAGCAAAAGCAAAAGCAATGTCGCTATACATGCGTGCAAACCGCGTGGGTTGAACATGCAGCATATGTATAAACACACGCACGGCCTCCAATTCGTAGCTAGAGTGTTCAGGATCATGTAGGAACGGGACCCATTTTGGCAAATGATGCGACCGTGACAAATCATGCCATCATTTCCTTGCTCCAGCAGTACTATTATTTATTCTCCTCTGAAATAGATGGAGCAATCGAGTAGCACACAGCATTGGTATCTTTTTTCGCTTGACCAAACCTTTTTTTTTTCTTTTGGTTTGCGACTTGTGAGGACAGCCTTGCATTGGCCAAACTATTTGGTGTACATGCACCGCTGTCTCTCTGTGATTACGACTTCGGCGAGTGGTTATTTATTAATTATTATTAGCTACCAGGTGACGGTCAGCAGTTTTTTCCCTGCTGGTTCACAGTGTGCGTATAATTTAGTTGGTTTATTAAATAATATCCGTCCATGTACATCAGTTTGTGGTTGGACATAGACATTCACACTCGACTTAAAAATTCATTGGAATTTTATCTGCACATTCTTTTATACACGAATCTCTTAGGGCCCCATTCGGATGTGGCACTTTTTGCCTGATAGAAAGAGCAACTAATTATTGTGGTTTCTGAAAATTCTGCCCTGCGTATGTATATTTCGCGATTGGGTTCCTGTTAACTGCACTCAATCTGCCATCATTATAGCACCTGGAAACATCAGAATTCAGCTGAAAAATGACTCCAGCATCACACAATATCTAATATTAATTCCTACGTGGTTTTGTACTCAACTCACAGCATATCGGGGGTTAGGGTTTTGGAACGAAACAATATTTTTCCGGTACACCGTCGGAACAATATTTTTCTATTGCGAATTCGATTTTTTTTTGTTGGTTTTTGCACACACTGGACTATTCTACTTTCTTGTAGTTAACCGCATGGACATAAAAGACAGAAAATGAAAGAGCTACGAGACTATCTAGTGACTCTAGATGAGCCATCTTTTTTCTGGTGCCACTTGTTCTCGGTTTGTGCCAAAGATACAACAACCGCAAGCCCCAACAATCCATGTGCAGGACCCGTGGAGAACATAATTTCATGGGCATGCATTTGATTTGAGTTCCAGCATCATTATCAATTGTCACACACAGGTTAATATATTAGGGAACAATTGTTAATGATGTCATATAAATAAATAAATATATCAAAATGTCACACTTCTCCAAGTCTTGGGACAACCCAAAACACATAGGGCATCCTAACAACTCAAATACTTTGGCATAAATATATTCACGATTGTTTAGGTTGATTGTATGATGACGATGATAGATGTTTATCAAAACTAATGTGTAACCATTATTATTTTTGTTAGGCCTTGAACATGTGGTTGGTTCGTCGTATGACGACAATGTAGTTGGTTTTGAATATGTAGCTGGGGAGCATGCTGGACGCCACGTTTAGCTCCCACTCTTGGCGCTAAGGCAGGGATGAAGATGTCAGACTCATCCGCGCTATGTCCTAGAACCATGTGGTGTGGTGGCATTAGCGTCTGTCTATGGCGGCGACAATGGACCTAGTCCGCAACGGGAGCATGACCATGGGGGTACATCGATGAGGAGATGGCCCATAAAATGATCTTTCTAGTGGACTGGATTGGGTTTGGATCGGGTGGGTTGCTAAACCCATGAACACCCCTAGATGTATCAAAGCCAACCGCAAACCGAGATGGTCCAATTGGCTGGGAAGTATTGGTGAGCAAATTTTAGCCTTTGGTAATGCTCCTATCAGGATGTCCGTCCGTCCGGACGGCATAGACCCGCCTCATGCCGCGCGCCCCTACGCCTCCCCGTCTCGCGCCATGCGCCCCTACAAAACGCGCCTCGCACTTTCTAAAAAAAACCTCGCGCTTCGCATTGGTCACACCAGACCCGCCTCATGCGTCGTGCGCCCCTGCACCTCGCATGGTCGCATCAGACCCGCCTCGCGCCCCGCGCCTCTTGCCTTGTGCCGCACACCCTGCCCGTGCCTCGCGCCCCCGCTCATGCCTTGCGCCTCGCGCTGCGTTCCCCCGCGCCACGTCAACTAGCCTCCATTGGACGGCAGCAAGTAGACGAGAACATGTTGCAACCATATGTTTCATGTGTTTCAGATGCATGTTTCATCTGGATGTTGCAAAAGTAGAACTAGTGTTGCATATGTTGCAATGGCTATACACGTATGTTGCAAGTGTATGTTTCATCTGTATGTTGCAAGTATTTTATCTGGATATTGCATATCTAGCAGTGGCTATACACGTATGTTGCAAGTGTATGTTCCAAATGTTTCACCTATTTTAGACCTATGTTGGGTTTTAGACATAAGTTGCAAGCGTCTATTCAAAATATTTTATCTGTTTCAGATGTATGTTGCAAATATATTTATCTGGATATTGTAGTTGTTATATACACATATGTTGCAAACGTATGTTTGTAAATATTTCACATGTTTTAGACGTATGTTGCAGAAGTGTTTTCATGTTGCAACATTAGGAGGCGTAGGAAGCGGGCGCATGTAGATTCTGTCCCCGTGGGCGTAGCGGTCCCCACATGCATGCACATCTGCACGCATGAGGCGCACAACTGTATGTGTAGGCACACTAGCATGTAGGGGCGGGTGTGTAGGCGCAAAGTTGCATGCGGGACAGGCTTTTGTTTGGGAAAGGTCAGGCATGCTCATGCATGGCAGGCGGGACGGGCGCAGCAGGTAGGGCGGACGCGGACGTCCGAACCGGTGGGCTAGCGTCGCCGATTAGCCTTCTCTGGTCCTGTTGGAGTGAACTCTAAATGCACTTGTAAGTTGTGACCAACATAAGTTGTTTTGGAACATTTTATGGCCCGCTAATCTATCCTTGGAGTAGCAAATCCACGAATCTTTTCACTATCTGAAGTGATTTCGGTGATTTATCTGTTTTTTTTGTTAAGTATGTGTCCACATAATTAATGTGGTCTGACATGGACATTTCAGATTTGACTTAAAATTATTGTTGAGATTTTGTTGGCTAATTGGCATTGTGCAAGATTCACGCCACCTAGTGAGAAAACACTGACGCCTCACTTTTTGACCCTTGCTTTAAAATTACACAGGAGGAAGAATCTCATATATTATTATATATATGTTGCGTGCGAAACTTATGTGTTCCAAACGCGGACTTTTTTCTCCTTTCATGAAGATTAACAGCCTGTTCGGCTGGCTGGCTGGCTGGGCTGGTGCTGGCCAGCCCACTCACGTGGGCACTGTTTATCGCCAGCCCACTCACGTGGGCACTGTTCAGATAAACAGTGTCTTCCAGTCAGAACATTATTTTTCTCTTACAATAATTCAGTCGAAACAGTATTTTAGCTTATTTTTCAGACCAGCTGAACAGCCAATAAAGATGCAAGTACTGATCGAGCCTCTGGTCTATGTGTAAAGTGAGCCGATCGAATTGAGCTTGGTAATAATATTTCAGTACTGTCAGTTAGGTCACTAGCTGGATTCGTGACTGACACGATGGAATTCCATTGGTACTTAAATGAAGCAACTTAGGACCTGATAATGAACCAGTCTGGCCCTTTATGGCTCGTTATTACGATTCTTAGCTGGCTCGGCTTGTTAAAAAGAAAGAGATAAAACTTACAATGTCCCGTTTAGCTCGGGAGTTAACTAGTTTGTCTTGTAATAAGCTTGCTCGTTAATAGGTTAATTAGCCCAATTCGCAAATCAATATCTACTGTAAATAAGTTCCATAAAATAGTTTGGCTTGTAAGCTGATTTGTTAATAGCTTAAACCGATTCATAGATCAATAGCTACTATAAATATGTTAAACATCAGCCAAAAGATAAATAAATACAATATGTATCATGCATCAGCTAGGTTTATTTTAGTGGAGCACATGTCCACTAAGGTTTAAATCCTCCACTTGGTACGAGTGCTTGTATTTTTCTAGATCTATTCTAAAATTTACAATGTCATTTTTCAGTGACAGACGATATTGTCCATCGACAACGAGACACAGACATCTATAGTTACTTTGTCAACTTTATATGGGTGAATGTACGCATTGTAGATGTCTGTGTCTATACTATGTAATTCGTAAAAATAATCCCATGCGTGCAACATAACATCAAGTATAATTGTTGTTAGTTTGGATTGTTAGACTATAAAATATATACTTAGCTCATTAATTTAACTCACGAGCTGGCCTACAAGTCTGTTCTCGAGCCAGCTCATTGAGTTAAAGAGCTAAAATATGAACTAGGCTTGTTAAAAAAGAGAAAACAAGCCTAGCCGTGCGAGTTAGCAAGTCACAAGTTTTTTTTTATCCGTCCCTAATTGAAGCCATGCTTGCCGAGCTAACAATAGTCTGCCAAGTGTTGATTATCTGCTGACAGGAGAGGAGATTACTTTATCTTTTGTTATGGTTGATCAAATCGATAGATGACGTGTTGTTCTGTTAAGTGCACCTATTCTAAATTCCAATGGTCGGTGAGTAGATTTAGTACTACAGTTCTATAAGGCTGCTGGGATTAGAAATAGAACAGGGAGAGAGACCTCGTCTAAGTCTCATCTATATTGTGAACTAATAATGCTACTATGCTAGGACGGTGCGATCAATGTAGCTAGGCAGCACCAAACACTTATTTGGGGGGGGGGGGGGGGGGGGGGGGGGGGGGAAGGCGGCAAATAAAATTGACCAGTTTTTTTGGCCAATCTGAGTACCTAGCTGGCTAATGGAGTACTATTACACAAATCAAATATTTAATCAAATTGCCACCGGCTGTTGAAGGTTGACATCAGCTCGCACAGCCGGCCTCAGATCGGTCACTTAAGGGCACGATTGGTTGGCTACTAAAAATTGTCATGCCAAAGAATTGGCAAAAAAAAAAAATTGCCAAAGCAAGGGAAATTTTTTTTGCCATAGATTTGGCATGTTAATTGTGAGATGTTGGCAAATTTTAGTAGCAAAGCAAATGACTACCAAAATTTTGGCTTGCCTAAGTTTTGGTAATCAAAATTTGGCTATGAACCAATCAGGCTCTAACTCTAGCTAGGCAGTTTCATCGTTCCTAAACACGCAATTATGTGATTGAGACCAAAATTAGACTGAGAATTCGGTTGACCAGATGCATTGGTGTAATTTAGGCTCATATCTTAATTTTCAAGTATTTGATTTGAGGACGAGGTGAGATGTGACGCTCTCATCCTAGATTTTAGGTTGGCATCGTCCCATCTTGTGTTTGGTTGAGATGAGTTGTCGTAATTTTTGTTTGGTAGGTTAGATTGGGGTAGATGGAATGGATGATGATGTCTACATTATTAGGCTATGTTGGTAGTGGGACCTACATGTCAGCTAAATATGTGAATCTCCTTCTTCCTCTATAACTTGTCGCACCTACAGATCTCATGTTCGATCCAACAATATCTCCATTGCTCACAATGACTTTAGGTGAGCTCGCATAATCGTAAGTATCTTAGTGCAACAATTGTTTTTTCGAGAATTCGCCTCATTTGTGAATCTTTCTTTCACAGCGTGCCTAACCCTACCGTGCCGCCAGTGGGAAGAGATAGATTAGGGATAGAGACAAGCTAGCCCCGCATGCTGCTAGCATGGTCATCAGCCGGAACGGGGAGGAGGATGGTCGTGCCACGCTGCCATGAGCTCAGCTGAGACAGGACGAATCAAGCTACACCACGTCAAATTCATTTGGGACAGGGAGAATCTATGCCACCTCAACTCAGTCGGGATGAGAAGAGTTGCGCCGTTGCGAGGTCGACCTTGGGGGGTGGATCCGTCGCTGAGCTCGCCCATTCATGAATGGAGTTGCGATGGTGTATAAAGGGATGAGCCTATCTGCTTGTTTTCACATGATGAGAGTGTCACATATGGGAGCGGTATATTCCTATGTGGGATGGATCCATCTCACTTGACTGGTGTTCAAACACCGCCAAAAAGGGACCGCCCACTCCCATCCTTGTTAGTCCCAGAAACCCAACACTGGCTTAAGAGACTTTTGTTTAAAGTTATGTCGATAATGACTATAGAATTAGAACAACTTTTATTTGCTCACTTTCTAAAGGACTAAGCAGGAAACCACAGGGAGGGGCTTTGAGTGGGAGCCAATTAAAAATTCTCTGATGAGAACTTGGCATATGTCCCAATAACTCGAAGTGCTCTCAAAGCCCAAACGAAAACCACACAGATCAACTAGTGATCAGATGACTTCACAAAGATTAGAGACAATGGAGAAACAACACAAAATCAAGAACAACAGAAAATGCAGCTGAAACAGAGAAAACGCAGCGAAGTCACAACCTACAGTTGCAAAACTGGCTTGGCAGGATTTTCTAGATGGACCAGCCTAGCCGGGCTTTTTCTGGACTGCAGTCTGAGCCAAAAGGCAAAAATCCAAATCTCGATCAAAACAAGTCCAATCGAGATGAAACTTTGTCCAGACCTATACTTCATGGTGAAAGGAAGCTATTTGCAAAAGATCAACTCCCAAAACTCAAGGGACAAAAGCAAATTTGAGAAGAGGCTCTCCAAAATGGGGGTTTCTCAAATTTCCTCCAAAGTTGAATCTGAGATGCTCGTGGGGAAATTGGTCGAACAGTCGCTAAAGATGTTCCCAAAGGTCATAGCACCCATAGACCAACCCAAAAACATCCCCAAAACCTGAAATAGAAGAACTCCACAGAAATCACAAAAGGAGTTAGAAAAATGGTGTTTTTGGAGAAGGAACTTGATATGTGATAGTTGGGCACTAGGACATGGTATGGGACAGTTTCAAGGGACCAAAAACAAGGCTACAACGTAGCCAAACAACCAAATCTAAAAACAACCAAAAATGACCACGAAAAACACCAAAAAAGGGAAATTTCATATTGGGGAGAGGAGAACAAGTGAAGCATGAATTTGGCCTCTTGATTATTTCATCGTGTCAGATTATAAGCCACTCCTATCAGATCTCAAAGCTTGGATGGCCAAAATCTCAATCAAAGAGTCACTCCTCTCTCTCTCTTTCTAGTCCTAAACAAAAGCTCATAACCTACCAAATGAGAAGCTAATCCCTCAAGGCTTAGTCTCCACCACCAGCCATATCTCATATATATATAGGCACTTGGCTATTTTCCAAGTTAATGTTACATGAAGTGCTGAACCCAAATACCCCCAGGGGTACGTAAATCTGTCTAAGTTTTTCTTCAATGATCTAAGGAACCAACGCCTCCTCGACTTTGCTTCACATTGACACAAGCTTCAAGATGCCACCACATGTCTGCCGATCCGCCACTCTCTGGTTTTGAGGTCTAAACCGGTCAAACCCGCTGCCGATGGTTTGAGGCCCAAACCACAAAACCATCCACATCTAATTTGTTGAGGCCCAAACCAACAAACCCTCCTCTAATGGTTTTTAGGTCCAAACCATCAAATGACCAAACCGACAAACCCTCATGCACGTCCCACCATGCGTGACTCACCAATGTCAATGTTTGTCAGACCTTCTCCAAGTGTGACACCTTCGCCTTCCTTCACCTTCTCCTTCACCATCTTCATCACCCATGTAGATGTGTATCCAACTTTCGGCAAGTGCCACGATGCCATAGTCCTCCTCCTTGACTTGGCCAACGTTGACTTCATCCCCATGTACTCTTGCTCTTCCTGTGCCTAATGTGAGCCGCACATGGTCTGTTCTTCGGCCTTTGGTCCCTTAGTCCAAGCCTTCTCGTTTGCCCTTCACCGCTCCTGGTCCATCATGCACCCAACCACGACTACAGATTGATCTTTCACTATCGCCATTTTCACTGTTGTAGCGATAGAAGCGACGGTGTTATACTTCCACCGCCGGTTGGACCAATAGCAAGGCCTCATAAGGAAGGAAACCGATAGTTCAAACTTCTACCACCCATGGGTTAACAATAGATGTGGCAGTGGTATTTTCTCCGTCATATGAAAAGCTGAGCCAACTGGGATAGGCGTTATGGCTGCTGGCCCTACACGACCATTTGGTGCACCGGCGGTAGTAAATTCAGCGTTATTTCCCCATTTCCCAACTACCCACAACACAGTTGCATCACCATTAACTGCTCCTCTCCGCTTCTCCTTCTTCAAGATTGGCCTATTTAAGCCAGGGCCGGATGCGCTTCTTGGTAATCTACACACTCCTTCCTCCTTAGATACAGATACAGAAAAAGCTCTTGAGCCAACCATCTATATTTTCTTCATCACCATGGCGCTCCTTCTCCAACTCCTCTAGCGGCAACAGTGGAGCCTTCAAGATTGTCTACTACCGGCATCTAGGTGCAGCAGGGCCGCTTCGATCTAGGTGCTAGTGGAAGTTTTGCGATTAAAGGGGTTCGCTTAGAGATCGGCTGTAAGGATCTTTGCAGCCTTCTCTTAACCACTCATATAGTAGTTAGCTCTTCACTATTAATACATAGCCCACTTATCTCTCTCACAAGTTTCTTTTTGCTCTCTCTCTCGATCGTGAGAGGTGCAGATGCTAGTGGAAGTTTCACCTCGCCTTTTCTTTCTCTTTCTTGAATAGCTTTGTGTTCCCATTTCCAAGCCTGTTGTTTAGTCTGAGGAATCAAACATGAGCACCACCACATCCTAATCGACAAGGAAGTTACTACACAAGAAAGGTGGACAAAAAATGTTTTCCTTCATTGAGATGCTAGTGGAAGTTTTGCGAGGTGCTACCTCATCCTTAGCTTGCACTGCCTGTCTCTAGACACGACTATGGGATGTATCTATACTCGATAGGTCTTTGTTATTAAACACCCAGTAGTCTTCAATAGGTCTTTGTTATTGTACAACTGCAGAATGTAACTGAAGTTATCAATGAAATTATTGTGATGATTGTTATAGTGTCATTTATATATAGTTTTAGCCTTAAAAATAATTAATAACTGAATTGTTGTGATGCTTGTTACTCTATTTTTTGAAGTGTCGTAGTATTTGCCTTGGCTACATAGACGTGAGATAAAGAACCTCACTAAGATGGTGCTGCGGTGGAAGTATTTGCCTTGGTTTACTTTGCAAATTGGTTTGCTGTGTTTGCAAATTATAATTATTGCAGCTCTTGTCGCCGTTTCATGCAATATATGACTCAACTCTCTTTGGATCCATCGTTTGACTTTACACACATGCACATCTTGATTTGATTGTATGACTCAACTCTCTTTAGATCCATTGTTTGACTTTACAATATATGCTTGCAAGTATGCTCTAGCTTTCTCCCTACCTATGAACTCCACATAAGCCTTAGTGGTAGGAAGAGAAAAAGGCATAACATCATTATTGCCTTGGTGAGAATCCACAAATACCACATATATTGAGAGACTTGAGAGTGTCATACAATGGAATCTCTGAGTTTTATTTTGAAAACTTATAAAAACTCCAGAACAATAGTGTAACAAAGAACTTGAGACATAGTGCTTGACTTGATCATTCTATCTTTCAATTGCTCAAGATCCAAGTGAAGGCTAAGAAGCCCCATGGTTGAAGGTAATATGGGTAAGTTTGAAAGTTAGATCAGTTTATTCTAATCTGGAGGAGAATTTTTTATTGAACGCATATGTACTTTTGAGGCGTGAAAGCATTTTAGCAACTCCCTATCCATGTGCTCAGGAACTAGCAAAGGTTAAGTGTGGTGGAGCTTATTGACAGTTGTTAACGATCATCATAAACCATCAATATAACTTATATAAATGCATAAAAAGGATCACCAACATAGGTCTAGGGGTTTAAACTAACAAATTCCATAAGTTTTGGTGAATCTATGTTTGCAGGAGGATTATCCAGAAAACTAGCAAGGTGGACCCAATCGTCATATTTAATCATGTTTATCCATGATGTAAACAACTCTAGAAGACTCTAGAAGACCCTAGAAGACTCTCCACCGAAAATCGAGCTGAGAGGCTAACAGGGGGGTGGCTGGCCGCACACCTAGGTCGGCCGGCCTATGGGCCCCACCTGTTAGGCTCTCCTTTCTACGTCGGTTCTCCACCGCCTTAAGGATTGCATCTACGCCGTTTATTCAAGTCGGTTTGATCTAAGGGTCTAGAATTGACGCTACCCCCTATATATGCCCTGTACCCCCTCTAGGAGAGCCATCCTAAAACTCTAATTCATAAACTACTCATCAGGATCAGAGTTAGCAATCAAGAGAAGATTAGTCCTCTATGATCTAATCTTATAAATAATAGTGAGATAGAGTATGAGGGAAGAGTTTGGAAGAAGTGTTAGCCTATCGGTGCTCTCTCTATGAGTTCTACCTTGGTGGATCCAAGTTATATCTGAGCTTGCCTCTGAGATATCTCTGGTAATCAACTTCTGATTCAAGTAAGCATCTTGTTTATATTATTCATCAGGATCATGACTCTTTTGAGTGCTTTATTCTCTTTCTAGGGGGAGTAAAGTATTAATCGTAAGTATTAGTGTGGTGCTTAGACTTGGGTTAATTATAGATGCACCCTGCATTCTGGATCGGTGGTAGATCGTAAAGTAGCATTAGAACGCAAGTGTGACACATTCGTTGAGTCCTCTATATCCACCTCCTATTTGTAGGCCAAGTAGGACCTGGTTACAAAGAAAAGCATCCTTTGTTGGTGTCTTTCCCTAGTAATGTCCCCAGTTGAATGGTAGAAGACATAGCTTACCAAAGTCAGAACTAGAGAACCTTAGTTATCCTCTCTATGCTCCTATTTATCCTAACCCTGTTGCTACCCTTAGTTAAGTTAGACCATAGTTAGTCTCACACGTTTTCCTGAGGATATGATACCTGGAATACTTTTGGGTGAAAGCTACAATGGTATTCGTACGCTTGAGGATTTATCTGTGTGCGTTAATAAATACCAACAACAGGGAATCTAATGGTCCACATCATCTTCCATGCTCTGTCACCCACAACTCATGTGGGTGGCCATGGATGTCATGGACCTTGATTGTTGCCTTCCCCGCTCGTGTTTATTAGTGAAGATGACTTGAATAACTTGTATTAAGAAATTGGAAACATGTGCATATCATTGTATTGAGGAGAATGAAGAGTTTATCAAACAAATCCCCATGATCTAGATATATATAAATCAACATTGATCTACCCAGAATCTGCCTTATACTTGTGAAGAACCTATCATACTCATTGCGGAACCTACACTCCTCGCTGTAGAACATAGCCCACTCCTCCCAACCATCCCATCCGGCATGGTCACCGTAGCCTCTGCCTCTTCCTCCGCATTGATGTCCATCCTAGCGATGCACTGGCATGGCCAGAGGAGGTAGAGGACTAGACTCACCCGGTGTTGGCCACCTAGCCAAGTCCTGCAACAAGAACATGGCCTGTTAGAGGCACCGTGTACATTTCTCATTCTTCCATGTCACATTCGCCTCTGGGCCTGCTTCAACACCTTCGACCTTCCTCAACAACCATGGAACAATATTGTCATTGTTGGCAATGCTATTGGACCTGTGGAGCACAAGGGAGAGAACAAATGCAGCAACATCATGACCTGCCATGGCGGAGCGCTCAAGCATGTTCCTTGGGATCCGCTGCAACCACAGCGACACGGCTAGCAATCTCAACAACCACATCCATCAAGAGCTTCTCCATGGAACGAGGGCACATGCAGCGGCGGCAAAAGATGGATCCTCTGGTCGAGGAGCGACGTCATGGCAGAGCGAAGCACTAGGGATGAGGGGATCAGAGTGGAGCAAGGTGAGTTCCAAAAAACCCTCTTGGGATTTTAAGATTGCTCCGTTCTTAAAGGTTCCACGGCATGGGGATATCGAATGTCTTGGGGAAGTCAATCGTCATCCTCCGAACCATGTGAATCGCTAAACCATGTATGAAAATGTGACAAACATTCAGAATGAAAGAATCTTATCTTACTATCTTACAATTACTAATTAGAGGCCCCAATGGTGTAAACCGTGTGAACCGCATAAACCATGTATGTAAGCCATTTGAACCCCCTAATTTTGCATGTAAATTATCCACCTCTACCATTACAAAACATAATTCAAAGCAGTCGATAAGAATAAAATAGTCTAGCAGTTCATCACTTTGTCTCGCCCCAATCGTGTGGTTAGTGCTAGAGGGGCTGAGCCACGTGGTCGAGTCAATTTTCTCTGTCCAACTTCTAACATCGTTCCATCACCATTACTTCCGCCGAGAGAAGAGTGCTCCACTAAGATCGTGCGAGATGTGGCCTCACCTTAACTCCTACTCTCGCTCAGTGCAATCGAAGGGAACTCCAACGGGCGCCTATCTCGTCCATCTTTCTATAAAAGCGGAGGGTGTTGACAGTAGTTATCATCCATCATAAACCGTCAACATAACTTGAATAAATGCATAAAAAGGACCACCAACATAGATTTAGGGGTTTAAACTGACAATTTCCATGAGTTTTGGTGAATCTGTGTTTTTAGCAGGGTTATTACAAAAAATTGGCAAGGGGGATCAAAACATCAAATAAAATCATGCTTATCCACGATGAAAACAACTCCAGAAGGTTCTAGAGGTCACCAGAAGGCATCCCCTGAGGCAGACCCTGAGGGGATGATAGGTGGTGCCGACTGGCCCCACCTATAGGCCGTCCGGCCCCCTAGGGCCCACATGTTAGTTCCCGTCTCTACGTCAGTTCTTCACTGCCTCCTAGATTGTATCTACACCATTTATTCAAGTTGGTTTGATCCGAGGGCTCAGGATTGATGCTCCGGCCTACATAACCAGCCCCTTCCCCCCTCCAGAAGAGACTGCCATAAGTCAAGAGTAGACCAGAAATTAGGGTTTCTAGAGAGAAAAGAATAGAGCTCCAATTCTTTAAAGTTCTAGTATAGGCTTGCTAGCAAGGTTCAAGCAGAGTGTGGGCTATTGCTTAGGATTCTGGATCTGTCGTCTAGAGACTGGTATAGCCATTGTATCTCTTTATTTATGACTTTGTGCTACTTCAATATTATGTTGCTATTTATTATGTTCCAAGTTTGCTCTAGTTATATACTTGATATAGTTGTGATTGATGATGAATTTATGGATATGTTCGCAAAGCGCTTAGCCCAAGATGCGCGTGGGTTAAGTGGTCGACATTATGTAAGCATGGTGCTTAGATATTGTTTACTTGCTGGATGCATTCTGCACTCTGGGTCATGTGGTAGATCACGGATGTGACACTCCCATTGAGTCCTTTGTAGTCCACACCCTATTTGTAGAGCAAGTAGAACACGGTTGCGAAGGGAGACAAGCTCTGTTCTTGATCTTTCTTGGTAATGTTCCTTATGCATAGATCCAGAGTTAATTATGCTATAGATGAGAGTGTATACACTTGGGTGTACAAAAGACTTAATAAATAAGGAATGACTTAGAAATCTTTTACTCTTACCAAATCTCCTGTCTAGCCATACTATATTTTATGAGTCTCTATTTCTATCTCTGGAATTATTATCAATGCTTCACACTTATCATTTATTTTTCATTTGACTTACCCCTGCCATAGCATGAGAGTGGTTTTATCATAAGTATACATATTTGTCAATATCTCTATGCCAAAAATCCCATAGCTCCTCTCTGTGGATAAAATATAAATAACAATACTCGGTATACTTTCGGGTGAAATGCTACAATAGTATATTATCTGTGCGCTTGCGGATACTTTACTTTAACATATATAATTTTCTTAGAATTTACAAGTGTCATTAATAATTACCAACCACACATTTCTGGCATCATGCTAGGGATGACAACTTAGTAAAGAGTAATGCTAAGAAATGTCAACAGAGGCTAAGGCGAGGAAGCAAGTACACAATTCCTTTTCTAAACTCATTACACTTACCTATCTTCTTATTCTATCTTTTTCATCCAGTGCTCTGCCTCGACACCCCATATTTCAGATTTCATCCAATGGTGGATCGAGCAACGAAGTGCCCAATGGAAGAGTCATCGGAGGTTGTCAGTGCTCGTCCCCGCATTCATGCGATGCTGTGATAGGACGGGGAGGGCAGCTCAGCGGTGCCACCACCGGACAACCGGTCCCTGCTTTCAGCTATCTCCGCCGATGATGACAGGGGCAAGGGGTGGATGATGTCCTCGAGTTGGTGGAGTAGCCAGACGTGCCACATTCTCCCTCCACGAGGAGAACCGAGAGGCAAACCGGCTGTGCCTCTCCGTTGCCGTCGCAAAGCAGGAAATAGCCACGATGGAGCTTGCCACCGCCGAGGCCCAGGCATGCCTTGCTGGTAAGGCATCCAACATGATATGATCTTGCTTTTTCACTATGTGTGATGTCGTATCTTCAGTTGTAGCATTTTCTTGTCTCCTTTTTAGCCGTCTAGGAGCAGCTGATTGCCGCGTAGGGTGAGGCAGTGGAGGCGACCCACCTTTGCTAGGTAGCTGAGGACAACGCCTGTTTCTCCTCCCAGATGGAGGCCGAGAGCAACAGACGCTACCAGGACCTCCACGCGGTAGCAGGCAACACTGTCTGTGTGCTTTCGCCTCCTGCACTTACGGGGACAACCCTAGCGGACCACCTCCGCACCATGCCACCATAGGTTGTGGAGGTGGCCACGTACTGCATTCGTCTAAGGGCCACTTTGGCCATGGCTGCTGCCCAGCTTCAGTTGGAAGAGGACCTGATCGTGGTGGAGCTAGGGTTCCTAGGAGAGACAAGCTATTAGCAGCGCGAGAACCTAATCGGTGAGTTCTCTGCCGTGGGCAATGGCATCTTGGCCACGATGGATATAGAGGACATCATTCGTAATGCTCCCCGTGAGTAGTTCAATTGTAGCATGCCTCTGTATTCTAAATAAAAATGTTCATAATATTTAGTAGTTATTACTTTGAGTTCATCTCTATTTGCTGTGACTTGAATGTTCCATTTGTGCGCCTTAGAGTTCACAAATTGTATGACACGTCCATCATTAGTAGGTGCTAACATCTCCCAATCACCACTGCTAGTAGCCTTCACCATCGCTTTCATCAATTCCCAAGCCCACGTGTGAGTCCTACCTGTCACTCCCGCATGTATTTATAAAGTTTTGTAGAAATTTGCATTCCCACGTCTGATATAGTTGCTTACAAAGGACGCTACCCACCATATCTTTCTCCTCCTCAGTGCTTGTTGTTCGTCATCACTGCTCCTACTCCCTAGTGCTAAACTGCGTGGCCGCCCCTACTCAGCGACGTGCAAGCCGCCAGTCACCGCCGATGAGCTAGTGCTTCGCACCGGTATGCCTCATCGGTAGGTAGACAACACAGATCCACTGGTGACCAGGCTGGTACTCATCACCACTGTCGCCGCTCGAGCTCAATGCCACAAGATCCAAAGGCAATGGTAATGTTTTCGTAGTTCCCTTATGCATTGTTCTTAGATTTTTATTCCCTTCTTTACTCATCCGAGTATGAATGAAGTTTCCATCTGATTATTAACGAGCTCATGAACACATCTCCGTAGTTGCTCCTTCTCTGATTTAGGCGATAGCGCTACCGCTTCCATCATCGTCCCCACTCCACCAGATCCTCGTCAAGATGGAGGAGGAGGCCCCCAACAAGAGGAATGAAGTGGCCATCCTCACAGACCATGTCTTGGTCCTCATCCTCAGCCGCCTCACCGTTCGCTCCTTTACAGTGACAAGTGTGTCTATTGCTCCTAGAATAGCCTCATCTCGGGATCCGAGTACCATAAGGAGCTGCTCTAGATTCTTGTCGGATTCTTCTTCCGCAGCTAGAAATGCAAACGCAACTTCACCAGCATCAATGGTGAATACCCCTCCTTGTCCTTCTTGGCCTTCCCCATTCAGGATGTCATGATCTCAGATTGCTCCTAGGGCCTCATCCTCTTCTGGTACTCTGGGTTTTGCTATATTGTCTACAATATGGTGACTATGAAATGGTTGCTACTATAGGGTAGCAAACATTCTTGTGGTTTAGCTCACTTGGGGTTCGATCCGACAGTCTCCTCGCACTTTCATGTGTTTGAATATGGGATCAATGATGATGACTGCTTAGGTGTCAACATCTACTCATTTAAAACTGGAGCATGGATCTTTAAAGAATCTGAATGGGGCAAGGGTATTGTAGTATCCACATATGGGAAAGGTGTGTTTGTTAATGGTTTTATGCACATGCTGGAGTTCACCTAGATAGTTTCTATTGATATAGAGGGAAAGACATGGAGGAAAATTTGTAGGCCAACTGGTGATGCAATATCCATCCATGAAGCTTAGGATCAGTTGTGTTTATGTACTGCTGATACTTTGAATAGGTATGAGCTTTCAATCTGGATCCTTGAAGACTATGGTACTAGTAAATGGACATTGAAGCATTAGGTGACACGTTGGAGCTATTTGGAAAGAAGAATATTGAAATTGGTATCGAGGTTTGTGATGCGGCCCATAGATTGATTGTAGTTCATCCAGAATGGAATTTGATTTTCCTTGTTGGGGAGGACAAATCACTATTTGCATATGACCTAAACCATAGTAAAGTTCATGTCCTCCCTGCCTAGGCCATTGGCTATCCTAGAAGTACCTAGAAACTATTATGTATGAGCGGCGGACCTCACTATCTTCCCTATGTTTCCTTGTTCATAGAGTCATTAGAAGAGCAGTAAAGGTACATATGTTGTATTTTGTTGTAATTACATCATGCCTTTGTTTAGGTAGATAGTTGTTTTGATTCTATATATAGGCCAATTTGGGCTTCGTAACTAAAGGAATGGTGTGTTAAATATTATTAATTCTATTGCTTTATGCAGATGGAGTCTGAGTGCTTTTGAACAAGTTTCCTGCATTGGCTAGGAGGAAGAAGAGGGGTTCCATGGTGCATTGCCTACCAATTCAAAGGATGCACTAATTATATTTATTTTTGCCTAGCAAGTAGAGTGCCATATAGGAGGAGCACAGCTACGTCGTTTTGTTATGTAAGTCTGTAGAGATCAGTACCTTTAGTTTGCAATCTATGTATCGCTTGTGTTACAAAATAAGTTGAGAAAGATATTATGGTAAGCGTCCATTATTATTGTAAGAACATGGTTTATAGATGTAATGATTATATCTGTACACTTTGTGTTCAGTAAGCTATTTTATTGTTTTGTTATCACCACCGCCGTTGGTGGTGCAAACGTCCAACACCGTCGCTATACATATTATGCGGCAAGGATCAATAGTGTATCACCGTCGAATCATTCAGTAACCTGACACCAACTAAACTATCATCAAAGGCGGATCATGGTGTAAGGCAATAGTAACCATGATCTTTGTACTGATGGTTCGTACGCTGAAGCGACGATGATGTTTACCTCTACAGACGTCTCGACCATCGAAGTGGCAGCGAAACTGCACCGTAGATAGTCAGGTTGAAGTATAAAGCGACGATGCTGGTGACCACTACACCAGCGGTTGATGTGCCCACACGACGGTGATGATAGGCTCCACACAGGTGGATCATTTGCCAATGCGGCGGTGTTAGTGTATACCTACAGACGGGTCGTGCTCTAATGCGATAGAAGTAAGGACCTTATCACTAACGGATTATAAGCCAATACGGTGGTGTAGTGTACACCGCAGTCTGTCTCAGATTCTGACAGTGATGGCTATGACCATCACTGCTGATAGCTTACTATTGAGGCCAAAATACGACTGCGATGGGGTTACGACATGGCTGTGAAAGGTGCGAGTGTAGTAGTGAACACCTGCATATTCACAAGTCAAGAGACATATTGCACAACACACATGACACAACTCAACATGACCCTCCAGTTAACCATTTGCATAATCAAGCACATGTGAAATATGACTCAGCAGGGAAAGCCTTAAACCTCTCATGCTTGTGTCAATCATTCATCACACATATATGGGCATATCTCCACCATGTGTTCACACTTTTCTTTGATTATTTTATAACATATATAATACCCATATAGGGAATATGCATAATTTTGTTAATTTATCTAATATGGCCTTATTAAACATGTCCCTATATGCTTGTGAGGAATGGTGTGATGTTGGATCAATCCATTCTAGCATTTCACAAACCAAACAAAAATAAGTAAGGAGTAAAAAGATGATTGAGTAACTCATTACTCAAACCAAACATGCCATAAATCACTCCAACCAAACATCCCATAAATTTATGGTGTAACACCTTATCTAAAATAGAGTTATTCATCGACAAACATTCTACTAATTTCTTTTGTCTATGTAAACGTAACCCATGTCCCGTGAGGCCATGACCACTAGAGGTTGCTAGCAGGTATAGTGGCCCAAAGGAATGGATCTGCAACATGTACATGGGTGACTGACCGAGATCAGGACCGCTCGGCTTAGCCGGTTCATGCTTGTTTATTTTTGGAAAAAAAACAAACAAAGCCATCTATATAGAGAGATACAGATATGAATGGTGGATGTTTTCTCTATCTATATCTCTATCTCTACAACTAAAACATACGGATTGTCAACATCTACCTGACATGACCAAAACACTCATGCGATCCATATCCGACAGGCAAATAATCACCGCATGGAGACACTGAAAGGCAAGTAAATAAAATAGAATAAAACTAATGGAATCACCGGCAGGCAAATAATCACCGTATGGAGACACTAGAAGGCAAGTAAAAAATGGAAAGAGAATTATGTGAAGAGAAAGAAATTTCTCTTCTCTTTTCTACAATTAAAACATACAGATTGTCAACATCTATCCGGCAGGACCAAAACACTCATGCGATCCATATCCAGCAGACAAATAATCACCGCATGGAGACACTAAAAGACAAGTAAATAAAATGGAATAAAACTCATGGAATCATCGGCAGACAAATAATCACTGCATGGAGACACTAGAAAGCAAGTACAAAATGGAATAAAAATGAAAAGAGAATTA
This sequence comes from Miscanthus floridulus, assembly GCF_019320115.1. Lineage (NCBI taxonomy): Eukaryota > Viridiplantae > Streptophyta > Magnoliopsida > Poales > Poaceae > Miscanthus > Miscanthus floridulus. The sequence continues at coordinate 9,440,360 of NC_089585.1, forward strand.
TAGAAAGAGAAAAAAATTTCTCTTCTCTACAACTAAAACATACAGATTGTTAACATCTACCGGGCAGGACCAACACACTCATACAATCCATATCCAGCAGGCAAATAATTACCACATGGAGATACTGAAAGGTAAGTAAATTGTAACAGAACCGACCAATTATATGAAATTAAGTAAGAAAATCATCTGCCAGAGCAGACGATTTAGCAAACTTAAGCCCGTATAACCCGATAGTCCGTGAAATCACAAAGGATTTCAAATCAACTTCCATTCCAGCCAAGATCGTAATAAGTTTAGCGGTCACCATCACATATTACATAAAAGTTTGCATCTCAGATACATCAGAGTTTAAACATAGTTATTACAAAACAAGTTCGAATAAAAGTAGCGGAAGCCATTTGTTCAAACCACACACACACTCACACGGAGTTCAAATACAGTGCCAGCGAATGATCATCTCCAACAAAAGCATCAGACGATACGTAAGGAATGACCATGCTCATGGTCCTAAGCATCACCCATCGTAGGATAAAGGTAGTTGATACAATAGCCGTAATACATCTGCCCATCTGCAACAAGTGGGAATAAAACCCTGAGTACAAGAAGGTACTCAGCTAGACTTACCTAACATAACTGAAAATAAGCGACACCAAGGATTATGAAGGGCTTTATAGTAGGGTAGCTGACTCATTTGCAAAAAGAAGCATTTTTAGCATTTCAAGACACTTTTCAAAAGCATTATTGTCAAGTTAATTGTTATTAACCTATTGACTAGATTTGCACCTATACTAGAGCAAACACATGATTAAGCAGATAATGATAACCAATGATCATTAAACAACTTTCATACTGTCATATTCATTATAACTGTCCAAGTGTTCCACAAACATTTACTACAATGAAGTCACTCAAGTCAAGTGCTCACTGTCCAGGAGCGATGGCGATTCGAATCGATTCCTAACCAGCTGGTGATTTATTCCTTACACAAACCTCACTCACCCGCTAAAGTGAGATATTGATCACCGAGTCAACTATCCAGGAATCTCGAGTTTGCTAGGAACCACATGTACCCGGGGGCCGACCAACTACACTTTGGTCTTATCATCTCACCCTCGTGTCCTACCACACCTACTCTGGCACAGTGCGTTGCGAGCAATCTACTCGGCCTGAATAATCTCCCAGCTTTGCGGTCGGAAGGTACTTTATCCGGCCAGCTAAATGTAAGGCATGCATTCAACATGACTCGAGGCCCAACAACGGTCGGTCCTTAATCGACACAGACGGAAAGCATTACAGTCTAAAACTCTGCAAGTCTCCGTTCGGTCTCAACTTCATTTAACACTTAGTTATACCATGACTTCATAGTCATCTAAGCCGATCCAGGTAACCAACTATAGCTCGTAGGTGACAGGAAATCACCTGACTTCTACCGGTCTAAGCTAGCTAAGCATTGACTCGACTGCGGATACTAGGGTAACAAGGATATAGTATAACAAATGTAACCAAGGTATAATGCAGCAACGGTTGCAAACAACTCCTGAACGTAATGCATCAATTAAAGTAAAGCATTGAATTAATAATTGCAAACTAGGAGAAAATGCTCTGGGGCTTGCCTCTCTCGAAGGAGCTCGGGCGGTGATCGGGGCACTCTGGAAGTTCCTCAACGTCCTCCTCGTCGGCTTTGGGCACTTCCTGCGGCTGCACCTCGAGCTGCTCCTCAGGCTCCTCGGGTATGATAACTGGGTTCTCGGTTTGCGATCCTGTATGATGCAATGTGCGTAAGCGCGTATGCAAACGGTGCATCAAATGAGATGAATACAATGGATATGTTTGAATGCAAGGTAGTCAACATCATCCAAGAACATATACTACAAGCACATGTCATCTACTGCATTCTCTGCTACTCCTAATATGCTAAATCAACACATCTTATTAATTGCTTCAAAGATACACCAAAGCTTTACTAATTTCTTAATCACACAAAAAGCAACACTTAATTAAACCCTAATTAATAATAGGTTTGAATAGTAACATCTATTTTTATTGCTTAGAAAAATCTTAGAAAATTACTACAACATAGTACTACCCTAAGTAGTCTACTATCAGATTTTCATGGAATTTGAATGAGTGGATTAGTCTACACAAAAATAACAAGCTATGGCATGATTATGAACATAAAAATACTTTGTACTGTGAAAAGTGTCAAACAACAGAGTTAGTATTTTTCCTATGTTCTTTATAGCATACAATTACTGTACAAAAATTATCACATGCATGTTTTATACAAAGTTTGCTCTCTAGCTAAAATAACAAAAATCAGCCATTAAAGGTACTTGAACTACACCTCAAAATTTTTCTACAGTACATGCATGACACATATTTTTCCTAGGAAGTACATTACATAAGAAGATTAACAAACTTGAAATCATATTTTTCTAAAGCCCATAGATTTTTCTACACATTTTTCAAGTTATCAGCAATATCCATGATTAAATAAAGTCCTATAGAAAAGTATCCCAAAAATGACATGCAATAATTTTCCCAAGTAGATCTAGTGATAAAGAACCTAGAAAAATTTATTTCAATAGATTTGGAGCAAATTTGAGTATCCAAACATTTTCCAAACCATTTCTATTTTCAAGTAATAAAGAAAAAATTGAAAACGAATCCTCCTATAGCTACTGGGCCGGCCCGCGAGAATCAGTCGGCCCACGGCCACATTTGGCCTGCGTGGCCCGAGCAAAGGGAAGGGGGAGGCGGCCCGGCAGGGCATCAGCCCATGGCCTCATTGGCCCAGCTTTGGCCGAGGCGAAGCCACACCGGCGCTGTGACACCACGGCGGCGCAGCTCGGCCAACGAGACCGGCGGCCATTGTCGGCCGTGACAGGGCGAGCTAGCGGGCGCATGCGGTTCGTGAGAAGCTGGCGAAGGCGGGAAGGTAGCTAGGCAGGGTGGAGAAGAGCAGGAAGGGTGCCTTCCACGGTGGCCGAGCACGACGGCGCCATGGCCGACGGTGGCGAGGCGCGAGAAGGCGCTACCTGAGCTCGACAGTCGGCACAAGCGTGAGCACCACGTGCTGGAGAGCGAGGCGGAACTACTGGCACGCGATTGCTGGACGAGGTGGTGGAGACACGGTGAATTTGGCTGGCGGGTGCGGTGGCACGGCGAGGGGGAGAGTGGGTGAGCTCGGTGCTGGCGGAGAGGAGAGGCAGCGCGGGAGAGTGCAAGCGAGCATAGTGGCTTCAGCAGAAGTAGGCGGGCGCATGGGCGCGGGCACAGGCCGGCTGCGACGCGTGGCGGCATCGACGGCGCATGGCCACCATGCGACGGGCGTGCTCTGCCGCGGTCGGCGCGTGTGCGAGCGGTGAGCAGGGGAACGGCGCGGGGCTGGGCCGAGGCGAGACGCGCGCGGGGTGGCGTGGCGCGTGGGCCGGCGCGCGAGGTGGGTTGGCGCACTAGGCTGGCGAGGCACGCTGCAGGTGGGGACGCGGGCCAGGCCGGCTTCAGCCGTGGGCCGGGAAGCTGAGCGGCGGCCTGTTAAGCAAAATGAAATTCTTTTCTTTTTATTTCTCAAATAAACAGAATTAAATTCCCATTTTTGAGCCATTTGAAAACATTTTCACAAATTGGTGCAAAAATGAAATTTGTTCCATTTTTCAATATCTACAACTTTGATTTTATGACCAAAGCCAAATTCTTGATAGATTTTGAATGCTAAAATTAAAGTCAATTTTAACTCAAAACCTTAATTTTGGAGAATTATTTTTAAAGCAAAATTTTGAAATAATTTGAATACAACTTCGCTCCAACAATTGAACTAAATAATCCTAGATGATTTACAAGCATAACCAAACAAGTTCTACTAACCTAGTAAGCAAAATCAGGGCAAAACAACTCTAACAAGTGTATGCAACATTCAGGTTTCACAACATGTTTCATATGTTTCGAAGCAGTGTTTCAGTTGTTCTTTACATGATTAGGTATGTATGATTAGGATGCTTGATGATGCATGATATGCATGATTTGTAGTGCCTAAATGCTAGCATAACACCAGGGTGTTACAGCCCTCCCCCTTATAAAAATCTCGTCCCGAGATTTGGGTTACGAACCAATTGTTATAAAAATCTTCATAAGCTTTTTGTAGATACTCTCCCATTTCCCAAGTTGCATCTCCTTCATCATGATGATCCCACTGTATCTTGTATGTTTGTACCACACTATTCCGAGTAGCACGTTCTTTAGTGTTTAACACCCGGACTGGTTGCTCACGATACACCAAATCTGATTTGAGTTGGATACCTCGAGGTTCTATTCTTTCCTCCGGAACACGCAAACATTTCTTGAGATGTGATACATGGAAAACTAGGAAAATGGTACTCATTGTCTCAGGTAACTCTAACTTGTAGGCTACCGGACCTCTTTGTTCCAGAATCTTATATGGTCCTATGAATCTCGCGACAAGCTTTCTTCGGACTCCGAACCTTTTCTTCTTCATTGGTGTGACCTTCAGATAAACATAGTCACCAACTTCAAACACAAGGGGTCTCCTTCTTCTGTCTGCATAACTTTTCTGGCGTGATTGGGCCGCTTTCATATTCTACTGAATAATATGAACTTTCTTCTTGGCTTCTTCTACAAAGTTAATGCCATAATACCTTCTATCACAAGGCTCGACCTAATTCTAATGGTGTTCTATATTTTCTGCCATACAAAGCTTCGAAGGGAGCCATCTTGATGCTTTCTTGATAACTATTATTATAAGAAAACTCAGCTAATGGTAACCATGACTCACATGATCCCTTAGAAGACAATACATAGGCTCTTAACATATCTTCCAAAACAGCATTCACTCGTTCAGTCTGACCATCTGTCTGAGGATGATAAGTGGTACTACGAATCAAACTAGTTCCTAAGCCTTTATGTAAATGTTCCCAAAAGTGAGCCGATGAACTGTGAGCCTCTATCAGATACTATGGTCTTTGGTATACCATGCAACCTCACAATTTCTGTGATATACTTCTCAGCATATTGAGGTGGTTGATAAGTTGTCTTAACAGGTAGGAAATGAGCGGTCTTAGTAAGACGGTCCACTAATTACCCAAATCGAATCATGTCCTTTTTGAGTAGTGGGCAAACCCGAGATAAAATCCATACTTATATCGTCCCACTTCCAACTAGGGACTGACAAGGGTTGCAACATACCGGCAGGTTTCATATGAATGGCTTTCACTCGACAACATGTGTCACATCTGGCAACATATGCTGTAATTTCTTTCTTCATTTTGGTCCACCAGTAACGAGATCTTAGTTCTTGATACATCTTACTACTTCCAGGATGGATAGATAGCTTAGAAAGGTGAGCTTCATCCATGAGTTTATTCCTAAGCTCTCGATCCTTGGGAACCACAAGACGGTCATCAAACCACAACATGCCCTGTTCATCCACTTTAAAGTGTTGAGACGACTTTTCTTTTATTTTCTCTTTGATGTGGAATATTCTCTTGTCGGTTTTCTGGCCTTCTATTGTCTTACTCTCCAAAGAGCAACTAATCTGAATACTATGTAACACAGTAGGATGCATTAGATCGAACCCATCTTCAAGTAATGGCTGCACATTCAAGTAATGTGACTTTCTGCTCAAAGCATCTGCCACTACATTGGCTTTTCTAGGATGATATTGCACATTCAAGTTGTAATCCTTGATCAATTCCAACCATCTACGCTGTCTCATGTTCAGCTCTGGTTGGGTAAAGATGTACTTAAGACTCTTGTGATCTGTGAAAATGTTGCACACATTACCAAGTAGATAATGTCTCCAAATTTTTAGGGCATGCACAACTACAGCAAGTTCAAGATCATGTGTTGGATAGTTGACCTTGTGCTTCCTCAATTGACGTGAGGCATAGGCAATGACTCTCCTTTCTTGCATAAGAACACAGCCCAATCCAGTCTTTGATGCGTCGCAAAACACATCAAATGGTTTCTCGATATCTGGTTGTGCTAGAATAGAAGCAGTGGTCAATAGTTTCCACAAAGTGTGGAAAGCTGCTTCACACTCCTCTGTCCACACAAACTTGTGATCCTTCTATAGGAGACTTGTCATCGGTTTGGCAATCTTCGAAAAGTCTGGTATAAAGCGATGGTAATAACTGGCTAGTCCTAAGAAACTTCTAATCTCAGGAACTATGGTCGGTGCTTTCCAATTCATAACTTCTTGCACCTTACTTGGATCGACTGAAACTCCATTTTCTGACAGAATGTGACCAAGGAAAGGAACTTTCCTCAACCAGAATTCGCATTTGCTAAACTTAGCATACAGTTGATGATCCCTAAGTCTAGTCAAGATAGTTCTTAGATGCTCTTCATGATCTTTCTCAGTTCTCGGAGTACACCAGAATGTCATCGATGAACACCACCACAAACTTATCCAATTCTGGCATGAAAACTGTATTCATTAAAAACATAAAGTATGCAGGAGCATTTGTCAAGCCAAAGGACATGACAAGATACTCATACAACCCATATCTGGTGGAAAATACAGTTTTCGGTATATCCTGTGGCTTAATCTTGATCTAATGATAACCGGATCTCAAATCTATTTTTGAGAACACCTTGGCCTTGGCTAACTGGTCAAACAGAACATCAATATGAGGCAAGGGATACTTATTCTTTATGGTTACAGCGTTGAGTGGCCTATAATCTACGCATATTCTCAACGTGCCCTCTTTCTTCTTCTTCACAAACAAGGCGGGACATCCCTATTCAGACTTGCTTGGCCAAATAAACCCCCTTTTTGATAAATCTTCTAATTGCTTCTTCAGCTCAGCTAGTTCATCTGGAGGCATCCGATAGGGTCTCCTTGAAATCGGAGCTATTCTAGGGATTAACTCAATTCCAAACTCAATCTCTCTATCCGGTGAAAGACCAGGTAGCTCATCTGGGAATACATCCGGAAATTCAGACACTACCGGAATCTGATGAATAGGAATGACTACCGTAGCACATGTAACACTTATAAGGTCTGTTCTTCGAGGCAATGGTACTTGGAAAGTACCCTCACCTAGGGAATCCTTAAGGGTAAGTACTCGACTTCTAGTATCTATGACTGCTCCCCAATCCTTCATCCAATTCATCCCTATAATGACATCCAAAACTAGTCTAGGTATAACTATCAAGTTCACTCGGAACTTCCTGCTACCTAATTCAAGGGTTGCCCCTCGAACCATCTGGTTGGTCAAAACATTAGCCCCTGCTGAACTTATACGGTAACCATAACCCAATTCTGTGCATAGTTGTTCATGTTTCTGTACAAATGCTTGACTCATAAAAGAATGCGATGATCCAGAATCAAATAGAACAACTGTAGGGTTTTCATTGATAGGAAACTTACCAACAGTGACGGGCTCTCCCTCAGGAATTTCATCCACAGTCATACTATGCACCCTAGCATTATAAGTCTACTGCTTATTCTTGAGTGGATACGGACAAAACCTTGAGAAATGGCCGGGTTGATCACAGTTATAGCAGGGTCCCTTCACTGTCCCGGCAGATCCCATAGCTCCCTTGGAACTGCCTTGTACCGCAGTTGCGGCTGCTTTGTTGGGCTGTACTACCATCTTGTAAGGCTTCTGGGGTCCACAGAAATTCTGACTTCTTTGCTGAGGTGGCCTGAACCTAGCGCCAGGTGCCGATGGGCGATATGGAGGACAATCTCCCATAGGTGCTCTAGCTTGAGATGGACCACCTTCAAGGGCTCTCTTGCATGTCTTAGCTGCGGTGCTGGCGTTGTTATTCTTCTCCTGCTTTAGACAGTCGCTGATGAAGTCATTGAATCTGACACGGTTGTTGGTACCAACATGCTTTATCATTTTTGGATTGAGTCCCCTCTTGAAACTGGCTATCCTCTTAGCATCTGTGTCAACCATGTTGGGAGCATAGCGACACAAGTTGTTGAAGGCATGCAGATATTGCATCACGGTCTTGGTGCCCTGATTTAACGTCAAGAATTCTCCCAACTTCATCTCGGTTAGCCCGGGTGGAATATAGACTCCATGGAAGGCCTCAGCAAACTCTCTCCATGAAATCTGAGCATTTGGAGGGAAGGTGGTGTGATGGTGCTTCCACCACATTCTTGCTGGTCCTTGCAACTAAAGTGTAGCATACTCCGTTTTTAGCACCTCAGTCATCCTCAACACATGGAATTTATCTTCCATCGTGTTGATCCATTCCTCAGCATCGAGTGGCTCTGTTGCTTCCTTGAATACTGGCGGCCTAGTGTCCATAAAATCTTTGAAGCTGCTATATTGGTTCACCCCAAGGCCACCACCCTGATTATTACCACGTTGAACGTTGTTGGCGATGGTGCGTAGAAAATCCTTCATGATCTTTTGGGATTGTTCTGTGTTGCGCTGACTCTCGAGCAACTATGCGAGGAACATCTCGGGGGTAAACGGGGGAGGAGGTGGCAAATGCGGTTCATGGGGAGGCTCATTGTTGTTGCCGTGGTTTCCACCACCACCACCACCGGTCCCCGCGCCGTTAGCACCAGTCTCAGCGGCCTCATACATGGTTCGGCGAGTGTTTGTCATCTGCATATTTCAACAAGTAATGATTGAGTGAAGTTGTAATAATTGTGAATGAAGGAAAAATTATGCCGTACTGAATTTACTGGAGAGAATAAATTCATACAATAAAATAGAGGCACAACAATCGCATCCCAATTAAAACAACATCACTTAATCAAATTACTTCAATGGCAAACATCGCGTCCATACAACCAAATTGCCAGCATACATACACTGGACTTTTTATGCGTTCAGATATTGCATTCGAAATCAAGTTCCAACCACATGCCAAGTCTCATACGTTCGAAGCAACATACAATAGGTTACATGCCAACAAAAGAAAGGTCATTGCGATAGGACCTAGATACTAGCGCAAGGCAACTAGCCTACTCCTCAGGGCCATCATTGGGATTGGAGATGTCACCATCGCCCCTAGGTGAAACTATAGGCTCGTCCTCGTTGTCGTCGTCGATGTCCATGCCAGCGATGTCTGGTGGAGCATATGGGTCCACCCCATTGTAGAGCGCATGACACTCCTCGTGCAGGTTGCTGTTGTATTCCTCTAGCTCATCGACCCTCTGCAGCAGAAGGTCCCTCTTGTCCTAGGTTTCATTCCTTTCCTGAACCAACTGTCCTATCATGCGGTCTGCATTGTTGTTAGCTTGAGTCAACGTATGCACCCGCTACATAGCTCTATCACCTCTTTCAATCGCATGGTCTCACTGTAAGTTCATATCAGCCAACTGCTCCTGCAAGCTAGCTATAGCACGTGTCTGTCTCTTCTTTTGCTTTCTCCCCTTGAGCTTATCCTGACCACGCAAGCCAGTCAAAGTCCAGTAGGTACTCTCGAGACCCTCATACGCTCTGATGGCGGCGAACATAGCACTCATTGCCTGGTTGTCGCTAGCCTGTCCTTCAACTGGACCTCTGACCAATGCACTTCCCTGAGGCTGAACCCAAATGGCATCACGAGGATCATCCCTAGGAAAAGTGCCAGCTAGAGCTGCTGCAAGCTCACTAGGAAATCTGCTCATAATATCCCTGATGACACGGAAGGCTGCTCCTTCTGCACCCTCAGCAGGAGTGCGACCCTCAAACTCCAAGTGCCAACCATCCCAATCTAGAGCATCACCAAGAGCAGGAACCGTGATTTCTACCACTACGAGTCCATCTTCTGCTAACTGGCTCTCATTCTAGGAGTACACCGGCTCTTGACCCTCTGGGTACCCCACATCATGGAGCACTCTCCAAAGCAAGGTCGGCATGCCAAACTCACTCAAGAAGGTGTCCGTGGTGCGGTGCTCCCTCAGGGCCAACGGACGTCGAGGTGCTCTTCCTCTGGTGGACTTACGGGCGGTCTGCTTCGTGCAGGCCATCTATAGCAAAAGTTCTTTTATTACCCTGGGGAAAACATATTTTAGGTGATACAACTTTTATCAAAAGGAGATAATCAATTTATAAGGGGAGGAATGCATGACATGAATGAAATGCACAAGTAATATGATGTATGTACGCGTCGTACGTTCTCACAAACTTATGAAATGAATAATTTCTAACGACGAATTTGGTGGCATACACACGATCTCTCAAATACGTAGCTAATACGTTCTATACGATAGCGTTGTTATGTACCTGCAGAAGATTCATTTCAGCCCAATTCCTAATGAATGCATAAAAGCAGTAAATTTTATCTACACGCTCTACACGAATCCCTAGATACGTGTACAACGGTAGTAACTATCCGAACCATCGTCCTATTGACGGCATCGCCTCAACAGACGGAAGACCCATACATGAGATACCTTTGTCAAACATGCGTAGAACATGTAATTACTCCAGCATCATATAAGCATTCACCCTAGATCGGCGGTGTATCCGATCATGCTCTCACAACTCACACTTACCGAGGCATAGAGGCAATTGATCCATACATTACCACTCAAACAAGTGGCACTCATACCATAGCACGCCGTATGAGCGACGAAAGAGAAATATGATGCAAGAACCCCAAGTCAGTACTTAATTAAGCCACCTAGAGTCCTTAACTAGGCATAAAGGATATGACCACTGGCACACTTTATAGTTTGAAAATCATGTTTTCCAAATGCCTTTTTGTTTTAAATACACTTATGAACAGTAACACGCTAAACCATGCTCTGATACCAGCTGTAACAGAACCGACCAATTATATGAAATTAAGTAAGAAAATCATCTGCCAGAGTAGACGATTTAGCAAACTTAAGCCCGTATAACCCGGTAGTCCAGTGAAATCATGAAGAATTTCAAACCAACTTCCATTCCAGCCAAGATCATAATAAGTTTAGCGGTCACCATCACATATTACATAAAAGTTTGCATCTCAGATACATCAGAGTTTAAATATAGTTATTACAAAACAAGTTCGAATAAAAGTAGCGGAAGCCATTTATTCAAACCACACACACACTCACACGGAGTTCAAATACAGTGCCAGCGAATGATCATCTTCAACAAAAGCATCAGACGAGACGTAAGGAATGACCATGCCCATGGTCCTAAGTATCACCCATCACAGGATAAAGGCAGTTGATACAGTAGCCATAATACATCTGCCCATCTGCAACAAGTGGGAATAAAACCCTGAGTACGAGAAGGTACTCAGCTAGACTTACCCGACATAACCGAAAATAAGCGACACCAAGGATTATGAAGGGCTTTATAGTAGGGTAGCTGACTCATTTGCAAAAAGAAGCATTTTTAGCATTTCAAGACCCTTTTCAAAAGCATTATTGTCAAGTTAATTGTTATTAACCTGTCGACTAGATTTGCACCTATACTAGAGCAAACACGTGATTAAGCAGATAATGATAACCAATGATCATTAAACAACTTCCATACTGTCATATTCATTATAACTGTCTAAGTGTTCCATAAACATTTACTATGATAAAGTCACTCAAGTCAAGTGCTCACTGTCCAGGAGCGATGGCGATTCGAATCGATTCCTAACCAGCTGGTGATTTATTCCTTACACAAACCTCACTCACCCGCTAAAGTGAGATATTGATCACCGAGTCAACTATCCAGGAATCTCGAGTTTGCCAGGAACCACATGTACCCAGGGGCCGACCGACTGCACTTTGGTCTTATCATCTCGCCCCCATGTCCTACCACACCTACTCTGGCACAGTGCGTTGTGGGCAATCTACTTGGCCCGAATAATCTCCTAGCTTCATGGTCAGAAGGTACTTTATCCGGCCAGCTAAATGTAAGAAGGCATGCGTTCAACATGACTCGAGGCCCAACAACGGTCGGTCCTTAATCGACACAGACGTAAAACACTATAGTCCAAAACTCTACAAGTCTCCGTCCGATCTCAACTTCATTTAACACTTAGTTATACCATGACTTCATAGTCATCCAAGCCGATCCAGGTAACCACCTATAGCTCGTAGGTGACAGGAAATCACCTGACTTCTACCGGTTTAAGCCAGCTAAGCATTGACTCGACTACGGATACCAGGGTAACAAGGATATAGTATAACAAATGTAACCAAGGTATAATGCAGCAACGGTTGCAAACAACTCCTGAACGTAATGCATCAATTAAAGTAAAGCATTGAATTAATAATTGCAAACCGGGAGAAAATGCTCTGGGGCTTGCCTCTCTCGAAGGAGCTCGGGCGGTGATCGGGGCACTCCGGAAATTCCTCAACGTCCTCCTCGTTGGCTTCGGGCACTTCCTATGGCTGCACCTCGAGCTGCTCCTCGGGCTCCTCGGGTATGACGACTAGGTTCTCGGTTTGTGATCCTGTATGATGCAATGTGCGTAAGCGCATATGCAAACAGTGCATCGAATGAGATGAATACAATGGATATGTTTGAATGCAAGGTAGTCAACATCATCCAAGAACATATACTATAAGCACATGTCATCTACTGCATTCTCTGCTACTCCTAATATGCAAATCAACACATCTTATTAATTACTTCAAAGATACACCAAAGCTTTACTAATTTCTTAATCACACAAAAAGCAACACTTAATTAAACCCTAATTAATAATAGGTTTGAATAGTAACATCTATTTTTATTGCTTAGAAAAATCTTAGAAAATTACTACAGCATAGTACCACCCTAAGTAGTCTACTATCAGATTTTCATGGTATTTGAATGAGTGGATTAGTCTACACAAAAATAACAAGCTATGGCATGATTATGAACATAAAAATACTTTGTACTGTGAAAAGTGTCAAACAACAGAGTTAGTATTTTTCCTATGTTCTTTATAGCATACAATTACTGTACAAAAATTATCACATGCATGTTTTATACAAAGTTTGCTCTCTAGCTAAAATAACAAAAATCAGCCATTAAAGGTGCTTGAACTACACCTCAAAATTTTTCTACAGTACATGTATGACACATATTTTTCCTAGGAAGTACATTACATAAGAAGATTAACAAACTTGAAATCATATTTTTCTGAAGCCCATAGATTTTTCTACACATTTTTCAAGTTATCAGCAATATCCATGATTAAATAAAGTCCTACAAAAAAGTATCTCAAAAATGACATGCAATAATTTTCCCAAGTAGATCTGGATGATAAAGAACCTAGAAAAATTTATTTTAACATATTTGGAGCAAATTTGAGTATCCAAACATTTTCCAAACCATTTCTATTTTCAAATAATAAAGAAAAAATTGAAAACGAATCCTCCTATAGCTACTGGGCCGGCCTGCGGGAATCAGTCGGCCCACGACCACATTTGGCCTACGCGGCCCGAGCGAAGGGAAGGGGGAGGCGGCCCGGCAGGGCATCGGCCCATGGCCTCATTGGCCCAGCTTCGGCCGAGGCGAAGCCACGCCAGCGCTGTGACACCGCGGCAGCGCGGCTCGGCCAACGAGATCGGCGGCCGTTGCCGGCCGTGACAGGGCGAGCTAGCGGGCACATGCGGTTCACGAGAAGCTGGCGAAGGCAGGAAGGTAGCTAGGCACGGTGGAGAAGAGCAGGAAGGGTGCCTTCCACGGCGGTCGAGCACGGCGGCGCCGTGGCCGACGGTGGCGAGGCGCGAGAAGGCGCTACCTGAGCTCGATAGTTGGCACAAGCACGAGCACCACGTGTCGGAGAGCGAGGCAGAACTACTAGCGCTGTGATTGCTGGCCAAGGTAGAGGAGACGCGGTGAATTTGGCCGGCGGGTGCGGTGACGCGGCGAGGGGGAGAATGGGTGAGCTCGGCGCTGGCGGAGAGGAGAGGCAGCGTGGGAGAGTGCAAGCGAGCACAATGGCTTCAGCAGAAGTAGGCAGGGCGCGTGGGCGCGGGCGCAGGCCGGCTGCGACGCATGGTGGCGTCGACGGTGCATGGTCCGCCACGCGACGGGCGTGCTCTGCCGCGATCGGCGTGTGTGCGAGCGGCAAGCAGGGGAACGGCGCGGGGCTAGGCCGAGGCGAGACGCGCGCGGGGTGGCGTGGCGCGTGGGCCAACGCGCGAGGTGGGCTGGCGCGCTGGGCTGGCGAGGCGCGCGGCAGGCGGGGACGCGGGCCAGGCCGGCTTCGGCCGTGGACCGGGAAGCTGAGCAGCGGCCTGTTAAGCGAAATGAAATTCTTTTCTTTTTATTTCTCAAATAAACAGAATTAAATTTCCATTTTTAAGCCATTTGAAAACATTTTCACAAATTGGTGCAAAAATGAAATTTGTTCCATTTTTCAATATCTACAACTTTGATTTTATGACCAAAGCCAAATTCTTGATAGATTTTGAATGCTAAAATTAAAGTCAATTTTAATTCAAAACCTTAATTTTGGAGAATTATTTTTAAAGCAAAATTTTGTAATAATTTGAATACAACTTCGCTCCAAGAATTGAACTAAATAATCCTAGATGATTTACAAGCATAACCAAACAAGTTCTACTAACCTAGTAAGCAAAATCAGGGCAGAACAACTCTAATAAGTGTATGCAACATTTAAGTTTCACAACATGTTTTATATGTTTCGAAGTAGTGTTTCAGTTGTTCTTTACATGATTAGGCATGCATGATTAGGATGCTTGATGATGCATGATATGCATGATTTGCAGTGCCTAAATGCTGGCATAACACCGGGGTGTTACATAAATAAAATGGAATAAAACTCATGGAATCACCGACAGGCAAATAATCACCGTATGGAGACACTGGAAGGCAAGTAAAAAAATAGAATAAAACGAAAAGAGAATTATAGGAAGAGAAAGATATTTATTGGAATATCACCACGCAATGACCACGATCGTGATCCAAATCTCGTTTGTCGTCCTTCGTATTCCGTGTTGACAACAAATATTTTTTTTCCCAAAAAATGAATTGTTGTCATGCCTCATGCGGTACTAGGATATTGTAAGTCCAAGTATACATATTTTGGGTAAGGCAGAGCCATGGATAAATTCAATTCGATGCCTAACAATAAATTTTCAGCCTTTGAGGCAACTAATGCTTATTGTAACTTTCAGACAACAAGCTCCAAGCCTAGCTTTTATTTCAGATTCATTACAATAATGAATGTGTTTCTAGACATTATCATGGTATAATACACATGAAAAATTGAATTGATATATTCTTGATTTTAACTTAGCTAACAAACATATTATTTAATTTATGTTGCACCCGTTGCAACGCATGGGCACTCATCTAGTCAAAAAAATATATTAAAGATATGAAGGCACGCCGAATCGGCGGCCTTCTAGGTGTCTAGGTAAGTTTTTTTTATTTGGTGCGTTAGATAAAAATTCTACGGTACAGATGAGACGCGTCACAGCCCGCCTTCAGTCCATGTGTTCCAATGGCTTTGTCGGCATGCATGCGAGTACGCGTGTTGAGGCTTAGAAAAGCGTGGGTGGTTGACACTGTCCCATTCAATGAATTCTCGGCATGCATTCAATGAACTGGGAGCATGCGTACTATTTGGCGGACTTCACACTTATCCTCTTTCTCTCGTGTAAATGGCAGCAGCTGCTTGCTCCTCTACTCCCTCCCTCACTCTCAGCAGCAATGCAGGAGCTCTGGCGCGGCCAGGTGGTTCCGGTGCAGCGGCCACCGGCACAGGAGGACCCCAGCGCGGGCGAGGCCTCGCTCACGCTGCCTGGCGTGCGTCCTACGCCAGACGCGGAGGTGGCGTGGCGGCACGGGGGGAGCGCACAGCGGGCGTGGCGGCGCAGCGCAGCGGTCCGAGCGGGGCTCCCACGCGGAGGCGGAGGTGGCGTTGCTACTGCGGCGCGCGGCGAGCAGCTGTTCTAGGCGCTGGCGGCCACAAGCGGGCGGGTCTTCTCCACGCACCAGGACGGCCGCGTCCGCGTCTGGCAGTGTCTCCCGCCGCTCCCGCTTTGAGAACGCCTTCAAGCTCATCGGCGCGCTGCCCACCACCAGGGACTACCTGGGCTGGGTGTTCCGCCAGCCCAGCTACGTGTAGACGATGGCGCGGCGTAGCCACCGGCGCCTCTGGATCGAGCGCGCCGACAGCATCTCCTGCCTCGCCGTCGTCGCCACCGTGCACAACGCCGCGTCCTCCTTCGACTGAGATCACTGCGCATGCCACCGGCGCCATGGCCATGCCACCACCGTCGCCAGCCAAAATCCACTAGCAGCGCGTCGCGTCGCAGGTGCACCTACGGCCGATCTAGGTTCGTGCGCGCTACCACTTCCCTCGCTTTCTGCTCTCGCCGATGTGATCTTGTAGCTCCAGATTGCATCTCCCTCTCCTCGTTCTTTCAGCTCGGGCAGAATGCTTCTTTCCTTGCTCTCAGGCTGCGGTTTATGCTCAAAAGCGCGATCTTTACGCTCAGAATAGCTTCGTTGCAGGAGGCAGGGATTTCTTCTTGCCCTTTTCCTCGCCCGGCGCTGTGGAATACGGGCCTGGATTTGCTTGTGAGTGAGAGGAGGGGTAATAGAGTGAAGGAGGCGCACGAGGAGAAGATGGCTGCGGAAATGGTGAAGGCGGCGACGAGCGACAAGCTCAAGGAGATGGATTGGACAAAGAACATCGAAATCTGCGAGCTCGTGGCGCAGGATCCTGGGTATGCTTGCCATTCCCCCCTTTCTGTTCCCTTTCTTCCCCTGTTTTTTCCCCTTTCGGAACCATTGGTTACCGAGTAGCATTGGAACTTTGCTGGCTGAAGGCTGTGACGATGAATTAGATATTGTACTCTCTTATTATTGTCATTTCTTTTGAGTGTATGGTGAATTGATCTGGAAATGCTACCAATTTTTCGTTGCCAGTTGGCTATGATTTTTTTTTGCATATAAGTGGTGGTTCATGGGTTGCCATTTGGAAAGGGTGTTTTTTGTTTACTTGAATGATGTGTTAATTTTCTGTTCCCTGTTACTGTCACCAGGAATGCCTCGAGTACATCCGCGCCCACGACGATGCGAGTACCTATGTTCATGTTCTGTTCACCGATTGCAGGGCGCTGATTCACCGATCGCAAAGCCAGGAGCACAAAGTGAGGTGCCTTGCTGTTTCGAGATGGTGACTGATTCTACACCTACTAGTTTCGTTTCGTTTGAGCGCAAAGTTCTTCCCCGCTGAGGCCTCTCTGATAGCATTCCCTACCCCTGACATCCATGCGTGGTTGGCATCTAGTGCACCCCTCTGCCAATTCCAGTTAAGAGACCACTGTATACTGATTTACTCATACTGAGGCCTTGTTTAGATCACCTCCAAATTCCAAGTTTTTTCACTCTCTCTCCATCACATCAATTTTTAGCCGCTTGCATGGAGCATTAAATGTAGGTAAAAAAAAATAACTAATTGCACAGTTTAGTTCGAAATCATGAGATGAATCTTTTGAGCTTAGTTGGTCCACGATTGGACAATATTTACCAAATAAGACGAAAGTGCTACTATTTATCGGGTTGAAATTTTTTGCAATCTAAACATGGCCTGAGTAATATGTTTGTGTTGTAATGGTTATAAAATTGCTTTCAGGTTATAAATTTTTCTGATTATCTGGTTTCTTTTCATTAGTAGGTATTTTCCTCAGGTTTTGTAGAAGATGAGGAACAAGAAGCTCTTCAAGTTAACTTTGCAAATAAATATTTGGGAGGAGGTGCCCTTTCCAAGGGTTGTGTACAGGTACCTTTCTTTTGATTGGCAGATTTTTAGTTTACCCAATCTTCGATTTCGTAGCAACTACTTTGGTTAGGGTCTGTGTGATCATGTGATGCTGTTCATTTCTCAGCAGTTTTTAGATGAATTTGTGCATCAGCACAGTATGAATTGCAATTTATCCACCATTTCCTATTTGTGCTTAAAAAAGTCCTTCGCGTTCTGTTGTGAATTGAAAACTTTTCAAATAGATTATATATGTTACAATGCTCTCTTGTGGTTTTGTGTAACCACTCTGTGTTTTTCTCTATGGTACAGGAAGAGATCCGCTTCATGATAAACCCCAAATTTATTGTGGGTATGCTATTCATGGCTTCTATGGAAGATAATGAGGCTATAGAAATTTTTGGTGCACAACGGTTCTCACAGTATATGGGGTTAGTGAAAACCCTATCCACCTTTTGCTTAATTTAGTTCATAGATTCGATGAAGTGACTGATATGATCCTTGTATGACTTTCCTTATGTGATACTATGAATTCAGTACCTGTTTCTCCTTGCAGCTATGGTTCCTCCTTTCACTTTGTCGATGGCTATTTAGATACCGAACCCTTTGATTCAATGGGGAGACGGAGAACTAGGATAGTGGCAATTGATGCTTTGGATTGTCCAGCTAGGTTACACTATGAATCTGGTTGTCTCCTAAGGTGATAAGTTACTTTTTTTCGAATGTCACAGTTGTCAGTGATGATATCCTTTGTAAGCAGATAATATTTATGGTTTCACTGTTTCTAACTATCTTTTGTTCAGGGAAGTGAACAAGGCTTTTTTGTGGATTTTTCGTTCAATCAAAAACTAGATTTATGTGAAGCTTTTCCAGGTTGTTTAACTAATCACTCCATTGAGTTTCACTCAACAGCGCTTTCCTTTTATTTTTGCAGCCAATATGGACTTAGTCAACATTGCAACTTTTAGTTTCTTTCTTGTGTTCTGCCAATGATGTAACTAAATGCAGATGAAAAAATGGTACTCTGGTGCTGTAATCTCAAGAAATGCCCAAACATTAAGCCTGTATATGCATAGCATCAGAGGTATGACAGATATGTCATATATTTGCTGATTATGTTTTCCATTTTTAAATACTGTTCAGGATTCACACAACAAGGGTGACTTTCCAAGTATCAATTCCAATGAGTACATAGGAGTTTCAACAGGAAATTGGGGTTGTGGTGCTTTTGGTGGAAACCCTGAAATCAAGAGCATGATTCAGTGGATTGCTGCATCACAGGTACAGGATACATGTGTTTCCATTTAGATGCAGGTGGCTGACTGATGCATAGGGATCAAATAAATCTATATGCCTCTTTTCTTTTGGGGGTGAAATCTGTATTTTCTTAATCGTGCAGGCTCTCTGCCCTTTTGTTAATTACTACACCTTTGAGGATGCATCTTTGGAAAGATTAGAGGCATACTATACATCCCTTCCACATTTTTTTTCTTACGCCACATGATTAGAAAGTTAAACTCTTTCTGTACAACTTCTAAAGTTGGTGTACCCTTTATAGAGAGTGAGGATCCTCGTTCGGTACAGTTTAGTGGAGCCTCTCCTAGAGATAACTACCAATTGGGCCTGATACATTTTTAGAAGTGCAGAACAAGTAGCTTGTACGATGCACAACAAAATTTATTTTGAATCAATTACCACGAGCCTCGCTAATTTTTATTGATAAAAAGAAGAGTTACAAAGTTTGCTAACCCTGGGAGGTTAGAAACCAAGTGGATCCATACCAAAAAAGGGGGAAATTACAAATAACATTTTTCTCACCGTATGAGAGGATGCACAGCAAACTTTAGCGTGCCAGTCAAATTCTAAAAGTGTTAATCACAACTCTGTGCTGTTAGGCTTCTTTGTTATTATATATATGCTCCTTGACCTTTTCCCTTGTATCGTCATGCTGTGACACGTGATCCAGTGGATACTACGCCATGGCTGGACGGTCGGGGAGTTGTGGCATATGCTCATCGAGTACTCATCTCAGAGGCTGAGAGGAGAAACGTACAAGGGTTTTTCCGCTTGGCTACTTCCCAGCAACAGGCCCAACAATGAAGTGCATTACATGTCTGAATAGCCCCAGTTTTGTGAGGTCAGAATCTGTGAGGCGCGCAGCTCTCTAGGAGCGCTGTCTGTTGAGTGTGTACTTGTGTTGAATGTGTAGTTGTGTGGGCACGAAGAGAGGGGGAGAATAGTAGTCTATTGCATCTTGGCCGGTTAGCACTCTGGATGCTGTGTAACAAGCAGTGACTACATGGGCGATCAGTTTCAGCACTTGCGCAGAGCTTTAGTCCATAGCCGAGTCACAATGATTGGTTAGGCCATTCTCAATGCATTTGATTCATGGTTGAAATACCTTCTACAATGCATAGTTTCATTTTTTTTGTGTTTCATATTTGCATTTAGTTCTCTGACACATTCAGACTTGGAAAAGTTTCATCTCACCTATATGAAACTCTCATTTCATCTCTATTGTTTAATTCTTTGCCATGTCACCAAGTTTGCTTAGTTGACACCCTATTAATTGAGAATACAACTTCCACTGAGAGTGGCCCTACACAGAATGACAGAAAGGGCTCTATTTATTCAATGGGACCAACAATATACTCCTGTTTTGCAATAAATGATCCAAAGCATGATGACGATCAATATTACCAATTATATTGCGTACAAGTCCGATCTGGAGTCTTCCATATAAATATAGAAGCACAGATTTTTATTTCAGAAGCGCCGAATTCATAACAATTGTTTGATGTTATGGCCTAGTCGATCTGCGTCTCTCCTGGAGAATTCAGGCTGGTTGGGTTTGGTATCCTCTTTCACCTTGCCATTTTTTCCATTCCCTAACAATACGTATAAGAGAAATAAACAAGTTCAGTAAAGATTATTACTGCATTTCTTAGTAATGCTAGGTTCAGGTTGGCCAATCGAATTACAGTATAGAGTAGTATGTAGTACCTTTGGTGATTGGACTGCCACCTTGTTGTCTTGGATACTGTTTATCAGTGGTGAATCTAGGATTTTAGCTTAGGGTATGTCGCTCAAAAAATTTTATATATAATTTGGTAAATCTATTTTAGCAATTCGATAATAATTGTAAATTTTATAATGTGATTCGATAAATTCAAGGATTAAATTCAGACCATCCACTAAATACAATATAAATAGTTCAAATATTTACTGAAATGTGGCTCATATGTCTAATATGTTTTCACTGCCATTAGCCGAGTAATCATATTCATATGAACGCTAGCTAACCGCTGGATTATTGCTCATCTGGCTAGGTTTGGAGGTAGAGCTCATCTGGCTAGGTTTGGAGGTGGCGGGGTCGCGTGCCTGTAGAAATGGAGATGGGGATGGGATGAGAACCGGAGATGAGGACGGGATGGGGCCAGGGTGCTGCATGAGCGCACCTGCACACACAAATCGACAAGTGATGCGTGCATGCAAAGCAAGCACGGCCCCAGCAGCATGCATGCACGCGTATTCGGATGCGCGCCGACCACCATAAGTTAGACACCGACCATGCATGTCGAGAATCCACCGTTCTCTGCTACGCGTCACCGTCCATTTGCATGCCGCCTACGATCAGAGGAAGCCATACTTCATTTAATGCAGTGCAATTGCTTCATCTATCTATTGCGAAATGCATGGATGAAGGTCGGTTGTGACGCGCCTCATCTGTGCCGTGGAATCTCTATCTAACGTACCAAATAAAAAGAACTTACGTAGATACCCTAGAAGGCCGCCGATTCGGCGTGGCATGCGTGAGTCTTTTTTTGGTTTTCTATTTTCTATTGTGTTTGGTAAAAAAAGGTCATTTTGTAACTTTGCCAGAATATAGACATTATGGATCTCATTTTGTTCGAAAAATTATTTCCAACAACATAGTACAAACGGCATATACTTTGGACTTATGGTTCAAAAAATATCGCAGTTTAAAGTTTGAACGCTAAAAAGATTCCTTTGCATGCAGGTGGGCTCCACATGTTTCATATCTCAACACCAGGCATGTAGATAGGTACTGTACATAGTAGAGCCCACACCTGGCGCGTGGACGCATGCGCGGGCAACCACAGGACATATATAAATGTGTCTGCTGGTTGTGCTTGGCAAGATAAGCCTCGGTAGGCATGCGAAGCTGTAGGATGAGCGGTCATCTCTGCGCGTATGAAAAATCTCTACATGTAAAAGAGAGGCATTAAATGTGCCCACCTGTTAGTCATACGACATGTTTTGGATAATTATTATCTTGTTGTTTCTCCATTGCCCTCGTGTATCCCGACCTCTGGAGTAAGCCTTGGTTATACTAGGTTGCTTTTAACTATGTAACTTTAAATCCCGGTGTAATTTAGTGTTCGACGCCATGTAATCTTTCGTTTAATTCCAGATTTACGAAATGTGTTGTAGTTTCGCCTAAGGGCAGTGGATCCTAATTCTCTCTTTTATAAACCCTCGCGTTAGGAGGCGTACTTGTGTTGTAATTTTTGCTCTTTCCACCTATAATGTAATCCTAGCCAATATTGTGCTTTTGAATCTAAGTGTGTTAGTTGCTTGAGCCTAACTCCATCAAATACTTCTTTCACTAACATGTCATTGATTTGCTGGCCTAGAATAGGCGCTATGTAATGACAACCAACCTCTGTTGGTTTACAACATTGTAATGAAAAAAAACCATGTTACATTTTCTTTCCATATTTTCCCATTTAATGTACCAAATAGATTAACCTTTCGTAGCAATGCGATGAGAAAACATATTAGACATATGAAGCTATATTTCTCAAAAAAAAAATTTCTATACCAGCATCACCGCCGCGAGGCAGCAATGGCTAGTATATATGAATGGTGGACAGAGGCGCTGGTCGTCAGCCACTTCATGTTGCATGATTTATGCATACATGTACGTACTCCAATCACGCGTTCGTGCAGGACCATCACCTGCATGCACTTGATGAGCTCTCATGCCATTGCCATGCATGCAGAAACCAGTGGCAGCCGTCTACGACACGACGACGTCTGGCACTACGACGTTCATTCGGAGTCCACGTCCACTGTTTATTTCTCCAATCCAAGCAACCATTGACGATCCATCAACTTGGAGATAAGTTGCTCTTGGCCCTGCTGTTTGCTACGATTTATTATTCATATCCTCTGAACCTTTTTCATGCATGCATATTAACCAGCCTGTTCGCTTGGTTGTAAACGATCGTAAATTTCCAGCTAGAACAAGTATTTTTCTCTCACACCAAACCAGCCAGCAGTAATAATCCACGATCGTATACGATCGTTTCAGCCCCAGTCGAACAGGCTGGTTAGCGGCGTCTGTCGTTTATGAAAACGAGGAGATTCGTTCAATCTCGAGATCTACTGGCTCGGTCCTTCGGAGTTGCTCATAGGGGTAGGGTTTGCGTACGTGTGTTCATAGAGGTGAATGTGCATGCGTGTTGTGAGCGTCTGCGTTGTACTGTATAATTCTCACATAAAAAAAAGTTACATGCAGAGACTAGCAAAGGGCTTTAGGGCTTGTTTGGATGACATAATAATTTCTGAAATTGTAGTATTACGAAGTTGTATTTTATAAACCATATAGTTTAGAAAAAGAGAGGTCATAAGTGTACTTTCTAGTTAATACCCCGAGAAAACAACAGTTTTGACAAATCATGATTTTTTTTAAAAAAAACTACATAGAAGGTTTGTTGCATCCAAGCGCCGGACAACTTTTGAAAACCAAAGTATATATTTTACAAAATCATAATATTCTTCAATATTCCAAAAATAATTTGCATGCAAACAGACCTTTTTAACAAAATGCGAGCAATACAATCAACTATTCAACCAAAGACACCTGTATGTCCACCTAGCATGATGAATAGTGGGTTGTTCGGATGACATGGACCGTGGAGACATCTGGAGCTCTGGACAGTGCATCAGTGCACGTTTTTCACGCTTCCACTGCCGGCTTGATTAGTTGGACCCTAAAGTCCAAAAAGTTGCTACAGTATCTGTCACATCGAATGTTTGCGGCCCGTGCATGGAGCATTAAATGTAGACGAAAAGAAAAACTAATTGCACAGTTTGGTGGGAAATTACGAGACGAACGTTTTAAGCCTAATTAGTCAATGTTTGGACACTATTTGCCAAATAAAAACGAAGGTGCTACAATAGCCCCAAATTCCAAATTTCGCGAACTAAACAAGGCCTGCATCAAAAACTGTGGCCGTGTACCGCTGAATCAGCCAAATAGCTAGCAAGACGCCAAGTGCCACGGGTATTCGCCGTTAGCCTAAAAGCATATATGCCTGTGCTACAAACCTAAAACTAGCACTATACTAATTCCTATCAAACTGCTCGTTAACAGTAAGCATCCTTTTCAGCATCTTTATTATCATGCTGGTGAGTAACAGCGTGAATTGGCAAGGTAGGAAAACTTGTCAATTTTGCTACAAGTTGCAATCTATTCATCATTTATTCTTTGAACGTCATTTTGCTAAATTTCTTTGGCGTGCCACTTTTATAGTTTTGGGTATTCGACCACAAGCAAATTTTGAAGATTTATTCAATAATTGGTAAAAACAAGGTGTTTCGAAACAAAACTCACCATTACTAATAGGTGCCGCAGCCATTTGTTGGTCAATATGGCTCACTAGGAACACCAAAATCATTTTTGCAGGTCTTACTCAAGGCAACACATTGGCTTCGGTTTTGGGCTCGGTTGCAGTGTACTGAGGACCAAATAGAGGCTATGATGCAGGCAGGTTGTCTACTAGAGTGGAGGGCACTACACTTCAACTCAAATGGATGGCCTTTTATTTTTCGGATTGATTCTTAAGCTTGGATTTTTTGGGTGTGCAAAACGTTTTTCTTTTGTAATAATAGTGTCGACTGATGCCTCTTCTTTGAAGAGGGCTGAAGCCATAATCTTAATTACATTATCTAAAAAAATGTATGTGCACTATATATACAACCCAATGGTGGAACTAGAAATTTCTTGAGCTTTGTAGATAAGTACTCCCTCCATACTAGTAATTCTAATCGTTTTGGACAAGACTTGGGTCGAACATTGAGAATATAAATCAAGAATAACTTTTAAGTTATTGAGTTTGGAAATTTAAAAACCATAGGAATAGATTTGTTTTGAAAATTACTTTCATAAAATATACAAATATCACTTTTCAATAAATATTTTTATAAAAATAAGAAGTCAAAGTTATGCTTTGGAGACCATGTCGCTGTTAAAATGACTTGAATTACCAATTCGGAGGCAGTATAGACACTGCTAAACACGCTATAGGCAGCCATAGTGATGTGATCCGCCGGCGAGCCCTAGCGGCTTCCTAGGGTGGCCGGGCCTGGGCTATGCCACGGCCAGATACAATGTGAACTATTTCTTGGAAATTACACCTTCTCAAAAAATATTTATTGGAAATTACTTTTTTTATCATCATGGAACCTGTCTTGTTTAGCGTATCGTAACATTTCACCATCGTCACTTTAAATTTGCACGAAACAATAATTCAATAAAGTTTCTTTAAGCACTTTGCAACATGAAAATTTAAGCACTCTGCGAGCCTTGTTACATGAGAGCAGAAACTTTTTTTTGCTTTCTCTCTGGCTTTTCTGGGTGTTCCTTTAACTTCTCTATCGATAAAACAAGCACAACAATCTCATGCCCATTCGTCAAAAAAAAAAACTTTTAGCCTTGCTACTTGCAGAAAAAAATAACCTTATTTGTTTGGACTTCTTTTCCTTAATTAAGGATAGGCACATCTTGTGCCTCTTTGTTGAGAACAGTTGATCAAGTTGCTTTAAGGTCTCCGGCCGTGACCTGGGAATGTCACTTGAAACAAACAGTTGATGAATTTCAACGAAAAAAAAACAGGAATAATTGGTTCAAGTATTTTCTTTATTTTTGCAAACAAAATAGTTCTAATAATTGATGTTGAGTGGCGCACCTATTTGCTCAAGTAAACCAAAGATAACACTATATTCTGTTGTTGAGCATTGCAAGTGATGCACCGTGGCTCCATGCATGTACATGCATGGAGCACAATGCAATGCTGTTAAGGGAAGTGCCAATTTTGGCAGCAAGTGCAACAAACACATTTAGAACCTTATGAAAAACAAGTATGCGACAACCTACTAGCTTGATTGATTCTCTGCATCATGAGTCAGATTGAGGTTGTTAGGAACTGAACGTAGTACAGACATATTATGAGAGCAAGTCAAACACGGAGGGCAGAGAAAATGCGCAAAATCCTGAGGGCTACACAGGTGTCAACACAAAGGGTATAAAAAATGTAATCGCGTCGTCATCGTTTGTTCAGCCCAATAACACAATCAAATTAAGTGCGCCGATTAGAGTGTCTCCTGCACATAATTCGGCGAACTCTACCCACCACATGAATAGAATAACCACGTGTCACAGCTCAAGATCGACAAGCAGTGGTTGAATTGTTTAGAGAACTGTCAACATATATACGAGATGTGGCCACCTTTGAAGTTTATGATCCAAGTGTCACACTTGTGCTGATCTTGGGATATCCCAAAGCAATTGACATCATAGCTGAAATAACACTTTATTTTTTTGGGCAGCAATTTCATTATTGTTTGGATTGAATTTTTTTTTTGGGGGGAAGACAGCAGAGCACTGCTAAATCATAATTATACTGGATTGATGATCGATTACAAGGAAATGATAAATGCAGAAATGCCCAACAACTAATTAGCTAATTTGTTGAAAACGTAACTTTTTTTAGCCCTGTATACTTTTATTGGCTTCTGCAAACTACTGTAGAAGCACAAATACTCCAATTGTTGAGCCGGGTTTTGAAAAGTTAGGAAGCTAGCTTCGGAGAAAATAAACTAAGAGCTGAAAAACGAACTTTCTTGACAGAGAAGCTAAAAGACAAGAAGACAATTTTTTTTTAAAAAAAAGAGAGCCAAAAGCTACCACTCAAACAACACATGCCTTTATAAGCAGTACTTTTTCAGCCAACGAACAGCATTTTTCTCTCACAATAAATCAGCCAACAGTAGTTTTAGTCATGGCTTATCAGCCAAGCGAACAGGGCAATAGGTTGCTAGCTTTGTTCGCTTTGCGCTAGATTTTGTGGTCCAACGAAACACAAAGCCAAAATAAATTAGGATACAGCCTTATTCACTGAGCAATTTTTTTTGTTTTCAATTTTATATTTTCATCTCAATAAATTGATGA
Organism: Miscanthus floridulus; assembly: GCF_019320115.1. Taxonomy (NCBI): domain Eukaryota; kingdom Viridiplantae; phylum Streptophyta; class Magnoliopsida; order Poales; family Poaceae; genus Miscanthus; species Miscanthus floridulus. Next base: position 9,467,250 of record NC_089585.1, read on the forward strand.
AAACACAAACATATTATTTCAGTGAAAATCAGAATTTCACCGTGTATATTTTCTTTTTTCGAAATGACTGGGGCAAGAGCTCTGTCTAGTCTATATAGGAGTACTGATTGAAACAAAAGACCTATAGATGACTCCAAAGCCGAAGAAGAGTATAGCAAGGATGGCAACAACTTGTGTAAGCCTATCTTATCAATTATTACTCGGCACCGCTATGCACCAAGCTCGCTAGTTACCGTACCTGCAGAGAGAGCGTAGTATTAACCACAGGTTGCGTGCTAGCATAAGTGGTTCATGTTTGATCAAATTCCTAGTAAATATTATTTATATTTACAGCTATAAAATAATTTATTATGGAAAATACATTTCGTAGTTAATTTAATGACATTTATTTGATATTATAAATATTGATATTTTTTTATCTATAATTGATTGAATTTAGGATACTAAACTATGATACTGTGTTAGCATTCTTTCGTAGACGAAGGAAGTATTTGAAAACCCTATGCCAGCTAGCGATTGCTATTCTACAGAAGGCAACAAAGCCAACAACCGAGGAAAATTACCGATTGGGCAACGATGTGATGGATAAAGCCATTCGAATCAATCAATTAATTAAACTAGTGCCAACTGACTTCACAACCCAACGACAAAATCAATCCTACACATACGAGTGCTTTCAATCCAATGGAGTATGAGAATATTAAAAACTTGTAGCCGTATGATGGGTACGACCATAGGTCCATACAGTATAGTACGTGTGGGTGTGGACTGTGGAGCATGCGCGGGCTGGCGCGAAATGGGGGGAAAAAACTCTCCACATCATTTTCACCGTGGCTAATTAAAGCATGCTACTACTAAACAAGACTGGTCAGCGGCGGTTAACTTCCTCCCCGGAAACTCACCGCCGCCGTGTCGGCAGCGGCAGCAGTAGACGTCAAGCAGCAGCCGTGGTTGAATAGGTAATGGAACCGTCCAATTTAGAAGAGCATAAGCACAATAACAATTATTAAGATAGTCAAACCATTATACTTGAGCCTCTATAAATCCGGTAGTCTGTCAAGTATTACGAAGGATCTCGAATCAATCAACATACAAACCAAGATCGTACATGATTCAACATACAAGCCACATGTTACAACAAGTTTACAAATAGTTTGTCATACATCGGAGTTCCAACATAGTTATTACAACATCAGTTTAATAGTAGCGGAAGCAACATAGTTCTGAATGACATCAGTAGTAGTTTAGATACATAGCCAGTTTTCATAGTCATCTCCAACAAAAGCACAAAGGAAAGATGATATATAGAATGACCATGCCCATGATCTTATTCCTCATCCACTGCAGGAGCAAAGCAGTGCTTGCAGTAGCTGTGGTACATAACATTATATGCAACAATGGGAATAAAACCCTGAGTACAAGAATGTACTCAGATAGACTTACCCATTATTAACTAAAATACTAAGACACCAAAGAGTATGCAAGCCTTTATAAGTAGAGTTGGTTGACATTATTTGCTTAAAAAGCATTAGTTGTCCAATATATTTTAAATTATGAATCACTAGTTATTAATCCTATCTCATACTAGATTAGCAACTATCCTATGTCAAACATGTTGGTACCATTAAGTCAACACAATAATAACCATATCAAGTTGAGCTCTTTCATATCTCATAACTAGCACTTTCATCAATTACTACGATGAAGCGTACTCCTGTTAAGTTTTCACTATCCGGGAGAGACGACGATTCGAATCGATTTCTACCCAGCTGGGGAAATATTCCTAAGACACACCCAGGCAACCTGATTAGGGGCCACCTCGAGTTACCTTTGGTATAGTTCAGGTCCAAATCGTGGGTCCAATCAGCGCCGCACCTTCAGAGATACTACCAATCTGCTAGGAAGCTCAGGACTCTAACCCACCCTAAGGCTCACGCTATTGGCTTTCCGCACATCCTTACTGCCTCTAGGTTGCGCACTTTCACTTATCGGGTTCCGATCTGAATTGAGCTACTCGGCTTCGCGGTCGGAACGACTTATCCGACCAACTATGTGAGAGGCATGCATTCAACATGACAAGATGACCTCTAACCACCGGTTCTTAAATGACACGGACAGAATCACTATGATCACCACCATCATAAGACTCCGCCCGGTCTCCAATTAATCAACGACACCAAGTTATGTTCTACGATAGCATAATATAGCCAACTATGATAAAGTTATCGCTTATGGCTCGTAGGTGATAGAAAATCACCCGACCTCTATCGGTCTAAGCATAGCTAAGCATAAGGAGCGTTCCTAGACTTAAATAGGATTCAGGATAGATATTCTGGTCAAGGAAAAGTAATATACAGCAAGCATTTCCAAACAACTCCTATCACATAATACATCAATACGAATAACTTAGGTGACATTAATAAAATAGGGAGACTTATAATGCTCCAGGGCTTGCCTTTCACAAATGTGGCAGGCTAATGATCCGGGCACTCGAGAAGATGATCAGCTTCATGCTCTCCTTCTTCGGGAATCTCCTAGTGCTGCACCTCTTGGCTCTCCTCTTGTGGATCGGCTTCGAGTTCCACCAACATGATCTCCTCGGTTGCACCTATTGTACGCATATGCATAAGTAAGTTCCATGGATGCATAAAAAGGATCATGGATGATGCTACATGGAAATATACATGATGCTATGATAATGATGTTAAGTTACTTAAATGATAACAACGTTAATTTCTTGTTTACTGAGTAGGTGCATAACTCTTCTCTATCCATTTCCAATATTCATCACAAGACAATTTCTGATCTACACCCAGTAGTTACAAGTTTAAATCATAACTGCAGTTCTACCTTTCCAAATACTATTATCTTGGACTTTCTGGAAATCTTATAAAATTGCCTACAACTCTTATTTCATCACCAAAAGCTAATTCAAACTCTATCCTAACCAATACAGATAATCTTTCCAGCTCTATCTAGAAATTCTAGAGAACAAGCATTTCGGGACACCAATTTCAGACAGCTATAACTCCTAAATTAATTGGCTTATTGCCCTGAAATTTTGACACAAGCTCGATAAAGAAATTACCTACAACTTTGTTATTGACCATTTTTACAGAAAACTTTATTTTGACTATGCCAACTACCCAACAACAGAATCTATCCACAAATACATCTAAATTGAATTATAGAGCAATAATATTTTCACAGCATATAAAATCTCAAATTAAGCAATACCATTAGTATCAACAGTTCAGGAATAACAAATACACTCTAGAAAATATAATGGGCAAGCCCAATTTAATTATTTAAATGCCTTTATTAATTTAATTAGATAATTAGGTGAAATAACAAACATATACCAAATGTGCACATTAAATTCTTAGAAAACTACAGTAGCTTTCAAGTGCTCCCAATAGGCCACTATATAAATTTCATACCATTTGAACATATACAACATCCTCTACAAAAATGACAAGCTAGCAAAGGTTTATTTTATTGAAAATAGTTAACCTTATAGAAAAGTGTCAAGCAACAGATTTCATATTTTTCCTAGCTTCATCCAAGTACCATAATATTGTACAAAACATTGCATTGCAATATGTTACTTATTTTTAACTCTATGAATTTCCTTAGAAAACACCATTTATTAAAAGATAAATAGAAAGACCTTACTCCAATCAAGTTTTGCAAGTTTAGTATTTTTTTCTAGCTAGAGCATGTCAATACAAGATCAACAAAATTGAAATCATAATTTTATCACTTCCCTAGTTCAGGTTATGTATTTTACAAGATTGCAAACAATTCAAAAACACTTATTTAGCTATATTTTATTCACTATGAAAAATACCAGAAATAGTGCATTTCATATTTTTTATAAACTACTACACTTCATGAGGAATCCAACAAAATTTGGTTCACCAAAATTGGACACTCCAAACTTGAGATATGAATTTTTGAAACAAGCATTAAAATCTGTGAAAACAATTCAAAAAATCAACTACTACACAGACTGACAGATGGGGCCCGCTGGTCAGTGGGACCTAGATGTCCATGACTCTAGAGCAGAGGAGGTGCTCCGACCAGTGATATCTCGCCGGCGGCGAGATCACCGACGACAACGACAACACCTACGTGCTCGTCTCATCAAATTTGGACCTAGTCCTCTCTTGAAACTTACAATCTTCTTAGCATCAGCATTCACAAACTCAGGCGCATACCTAGAGAGGTTGTTGAAGGCATGCAAGTACTCAGTGAGACTTTTGGTACCCTGGGTAAGCCTCATAAACTCTATATGTTTCATGCTCATAAGACCTAGGGGAATATGATGCCCCCTGAAAGCAGCCTTAAACTCATTCCATGTAACCTGAGCATTAGCAGGGAGGGTAGATAGGTAATGAGTCCACCAAATACCTGCTGGACCATGCAACTGATGTGAGGCATATTCAGCCTTCATATGCTCTATAACTCTCAAAAGATGAAACTTCTGCTCAATAGTATTGAGCCATTCATCGACTTGCAATGGCTCCTCCGTCTCCTTAAAGATAGGAGGTTTAGTGTCCAAAAAGTCCTTGAAATCACTAAATTGATTTGGTTCGGGTCCCAGGTGTTGGTCCCTTCCACGTCCATGACCATTGGGTCTCCAGGAGTTGTGCCATCATTTCCGCTAGCGTGGGGTGCAGTGGTGGAGGGAGATCATCATCACCATCATGACTAGTACCAGCCCCTCCGCGAGTGCGAGTCATCTGCAAAGTTACAACAACAAGTGATTATTGGATGATGTCAAGAGATTGCAGAAGAATTGTATAATCATGCCATACTGTAATTACTGGAGAGAATCTTAAATTCATACAATAACACAGAGGCACAATAATTCATTTTCACAACATAACATCACTAAAAGAACCACTTGTCGAACCCACAACGTGTTTCGTACATGTGAAATTTTTCTTGCCAAAAACAACTGGGAATACATTAAAAAGTGCAATCACCACATGTAGTACATGCATGATTCCAATAACATCGAAAAGGGACACATCATGAAATTGAAACCTACATTACAAGTTCATTACATGAGGATCAAAGATAAAGAGCTAACGCATTTAGCTAGATATTATAACTAAGCTACTCCTCAGGGTGGTCGCTATCGATATCAGACACACCATCACTGTGGTCATCCTCAAAAGGCTCAACCTCTTCATCTTCAGGCTCCTCCTCAGTGTCCACCTCCATGACATCATCCTCAGCAATCAACACATTGGGATCTTCTTCCACTGCTAGAACTGGAGGAAGAATTGGGTTCACTATGGTGTTGAGACGATGAACATCCAGCTGAAGCTCCCCAATCTGGCATATGAGTTCTTGCTCTCTGCGATCAAACTCCATTGGTTACCTAGTAGCCTAAAACACAGTCCTGATCCTAGCTGCTTCTCTAGTTTCCATGAGGAGAATGACCTCGTCCCTCTCAGCATGGACGTCCTATAACTCAGCCCTAGCTACATCTCTTTCAGCAATAGCATGGACAAACTGCCTTCGATGGGCATCCAAGCATGTCATATAATTACCTATCTCATTCTGAGTTGCTCTAACTGCCCTTCAGTGCCTGCACACATGTCCTTGCATCTTACGTTGTGCAGCCTATGCTCTTTGGAGCTCTTGCATACAACTGATATAGCTATCCTGGCGAGAGTAAAACATCCTCATAACTGCATACATGGCACTCATGGCAGCATTACTACTTCCTGCTCTTTCATCCCGGTCTCTTACCAGAGCATTACAACATGGCTAGGTCCAAGCAGTCTGTGATGCATCCACTCAAGGGAAAGATCCAACAGGCCCATTGACAAGCTCATCAATGAATTCCTGACAGATTTCGCTGAGAACTTCAAAAGCGGCCACTTTGGAGCTGTGCAGCCTGTGCTCTTTGGAGCTCTTGCATACAGCTGATATAGTTATCCTGGCGAGAGTAAAACATCCTCATAACTACATACATGGCACTCATTGTAGCATTACTACTTCCTGCTCTTTCATCTTGGTCTCTTACCAAAGCATTACCGCCTGGCTGGGTCCAAGCGGTCTATGATGCATCCACTCGAGGAAAAGATCCAACAGGCCCATTAATAAGCTCATCACAGAATTCCTAACATATTTCACTGAGAACTTCAAAAGTGGCCACTTGGGCACCCTCCCAAGGGGTCTGTCCAGCTAACTCGATACTCCATCCTTGCCACTAAGGATTGTCCACATGGTTGGCGACAGTGACCCACATGTCGTACCACCGTTGTCCCTCAGTTACCTCTTTGCTCCAAAAAATAACGAGGCAGTTTAGAATTCCCAACAGATTGTAGTACCCGCCATAGTAAGGTGGGAGTCCCAAACAATGCCAAAAAGGCGTCACTTTCAACAGGGGCTCCTGGGGCTGCCATCTATAGCAAATTGTTACAATTTAGTGAGACAATGCAATTATAGAAAAGAGTTACTTAACAATAAGATCTTGCAAGGGGAGCAATAATGCAATGTTCTGAATGAATGATGTATCATGATGTATGCTCGTTCCGTACGTCCTCACAAACTTAGAAAAATAAATCCTAATGACATACGTGGTGGCATACATACGTTCTCTCGATATAATCATAACTAAACGAATTACACATTTCATTGTTAGTGTACCTGCAGAAGATTCATTTCAGTCCAACCCAACAGTTATATGTATAGAAAGGTAAATCTAGGCTCTAAGTTGAATATCAAGGATAGCAAGATATATATGAAAGCAGTAAACCAAATACTTCCATATATATACTTCGATATCAAAGCTACCCAATGATCAATATACTACCCACAATTAAATACGCACCATATACACATGCAAGCATGCATATACAACCATATCATAGCTAGCTCTCCCCGATCGCACGCTCACTTTTTGCAGTCATATCACTCATCAACTTACCTTCTTACCTAGCGTAGAGGCATCTAATCCATACATTACCACTCAAGTGAGTGGCACCCATACAATAGCACGCCGTATGGACGACGAAAGTAAAAATCCCCATGTTAGTACTTAAATAGCCACCTAATAGTCCTTAACTAGGCATAACGGAGATGACCACTGGCACACTATAGTTTTAAGTTCAATCTTCAACACTCTAAACTTATTACTACAATTGTAGAATTTAAGTTCATAAAACAAAAACTTTGTTTTAATTACACATGTGACAAGTTTAGTGTTGAATCCTGCTCCAATACCAGCTGTAACAACCTCGCCAGAGGGGATCTCTTCCATGGTTGTGTAATGCACATATCCCAGGCATGCATTTGCAGCTGCTGGCTTCTGATTGTTCTTCTTGGGGTAAGGGCACTCCTACGCCCAATGACTAGTCTTGTTGCAATTGAAGCATGGTTGATTGTTAGGTGGTGCCTTTGAGTTGCCTTGTCCTGCACCACCCTTAGGCGGTAGAGCAATAGAGTATGCTCGAGGATACCCTTTATTTGCTTAGCTTGGCGGGGCCTTCATCTGAGGTGGCTGGTATTTTAAAGCAGGTGGGCGGTATTGGGTTCTTGCCACCACTGGAGCTCTCTACTAAGATACACCGGCTTTAAAGGCCCTCTTACGGCTCTTGGATGTAGCATAAATATTATTATGATTCTCCTGTGTGAGCGCATCACTCACGAATTTGTTGTAGGTCACACTCTTGTTATTTGCAAGTCTTCCTCAAAGATTTGGTTCCTAAGCTCTCTATCTTTCGGTACTACCAACCGATCTTTAAACCATAGAATATCATTCTCATCCAATAAAAAATGCTTACTTTGTTCTTCTTTCATCTTTCTTTTGATATGGAATATACCCACATCGGTCTGTTGGAGTTCAATGATTTTTGACTCAAGAGAGCAACTGACAGTGATATTGTGTAAGACTATCGAATGCAATAGGTTAAAGCCATCTTCTAATAGAGAATTACAATGATACTTCTGGCTTAAGGCATCGGCAACCACATTGGCCTTTCCCGGATGATAATGCACTTCCAAGTTGTAATCCTAGATCAATTTCAACCATCTAGGACTGCCTCATGTTCAACTCAGGTTGAGTGAAAATGTACTTAAGGATTTTGTGATTAGTGTAGATGTGACAAACATTACCAAGCAGGTAATGTCTCCAAATTTTTAAAGCATGGAAAACTACTGCTAGCTCTAAATCATGAGTTGGATAATTGACTTCATGCTTTCTCAATTGATGCGAGGCATAAGCAATGACTCAGCTTTCCTGCATTAGAACAGATCCTAAACCGATACTTGATGCATCACAAAATGCATCAAACGGTTTCTTAATGTCAGGTTGTGCTAAAATAGGAGCAGTAGTTAACAGAGTCCACAAAGTGTGAAAAGCTGCTTCACACTTTGGTGTCCATACAAACTTTTCATCCTTCTGAAGTCGCCTCATCATAGGCTTGGCAATTTTGAAGAAATTCAGAATAAACTGACGGTAATATCCTGCTAAGCCTAGGAACTCTGAACCTCATGAACGGAGGTTAGGGCTTTCCAATCCAACACTTCTTACACTTTGGATGGGTTTACAGATATTCCATCTTCAAATAATACGTGACCTAGGAAAGGTACCTTCTTCAACCAAAACTCATATTTACTAAACTTTGCATACAACTTATGCTCTCTTAGTCTCGACAACACCACTCTCAAGTGCTCCTCATGCTCTTCTACAGTCTCTGAATAAATCAAGATATCATCGATAAACACAACCATGAACTTGTCAAGTTCGGGTGTGAACACCGAGTTCATCAAATACATGAAATAGGTAGGAGCATTGGTCAATCCAAAGGACATGACTAAATACTCATAAAGGCCATACCTAGTGGAAAAAGCCATCTTAGGTATGTCCTTAGGCATGATCTTGATTTGGTGATAACCAGACCTCAATTCAATCTTAGAGAACACTTTTTCTTTTGCCAATTGATCAAATAAGATATCAATGCGAGGCAAAGGATATTTGTTCTTGATAGTAACAACACTTGAGTGGTCGATAGTCCACACACATCCACAAAGACTTGTCCTTCTTTTTCACGAATATGGCTGGGCAACCCCATGGTGACGAACTAGGACGAATAAGACCCTTTTCTAACAGTTCTTGTAGTTGAATCTTTAGTTCTGCCAACTCATTTGGTGGCATCCTATAAGATCTTTGGGAGATGGGTGCGGTACCCAATAACAATTATATCTTAAACTCTATCTCTCTATCAGGTGGTAATCTCAGCAATTCATCAGGAAAGATATCCAGAAACTCACATACTACTAGAATATCAACAATTGTTGGAAGCTGGATGGCATTAGTTGTATTATGAAGGTCAATTTCTCTAGGAAGGGGCACCAAAATTGCCTCGTTGGTCTTGGGTTCTCTCAACATAATTAATCTAGTGGAGGTATCAATAAGAACTCCATGACCGCTCATCTACTTCATTCCCAAAATTACATTTATCCCCAAACCAGGCAATACCACTAGATCAACAGTGTACTCCCTATTACTTATCAAGATACGTACTTCTCTAACTATTTGATTGGTGGAGATTTGGCTCCCAGCCGCACCTATACAATAGACCCCTTTTTCTACAGTAACTACCTTCTAATTATACTTGGATGCAAATGGTGGACTCATGAATGAATATGAAGCTCTAGAATCAAATAGAATAGCTGTAGAGTGATGGTTCACAAGAAACATACCAAAGTGCAGCACTTGAAACTATAAATGAGTTTAGACTTAGAAAAAATTTCAAGCCTTCAAAACAGCATTTCTAGCTACTTGTGAGCTATTTTTCAGCATGCTATGCACCGAATTAGGTCATGACCCAAAAATAAAAGTTGTTGCTCTAGTCAAGTACTACAACTTTTCTTAAGGGTACACTACCATGCAAAGTCTCTAGAGTATAGTTCAACTTAGGTCAATCATGCAACATGAAAATGATAACTTACACTATAACCATGACTTAGAGGCCAAATTGGTCCAAGTCATGAATACCAAAGTTGTTTCATATACATTCTAAACATGTTAAAAGTACTCCTAAGGTCCCACAAACATTTTATACATTAGTTACACGTAAACCCTAGCATATGTAAAGCATTTAGTGACAACACATGTGATTTAAGCAAACATAGAGATAATATTTGAGATGCTCATGCTCATGAATGATCAATGATGCTTATACTCATGCAATGCCAATGCTAAATGCATGCTTAATACCTAGGGTGTTACAGCCCTTCCCCCTTAAAGAAATCTCATCCTGAGATTTGCATGACCTACCATCTCTCATAGAAAATCAGATAGACCTCACAAAGATAATCCTCGCGCTCCCACAGTAGCGTCTTGCTCACTATGATTGTTCCAAATCACCTTGTAGAACTTAATGACTTTGCTATGAGTCACTCTTTCCATTTCTTCAAGCACTCGAATAGGTCTTTTTTCATAGGTAAAATCTAACTGAATCTTGACACTAGCAGGTTTAATAGCTTCTTCGGGCACACGAAGACATTTCTTGAGTTGGGAGACATGGAAAACGTTGAATATAGCTCTCATTTCTAGAGGTAATTGGAGTTTGTAGGCTACGGGTACTTTTTGTGCAATGATTTGACATGGACCGATATACCTAGGAGCAAGTTTTCATCTCACTCCAAACCTTTGTACTTTCTTCATTGGGGATACCTGTAGATACACATAATCTCCAATTTTGAACACAATAGGACTTCTCCTTTTATCTGCATAACTCTTTTGTGAGCAGCTTCTATATGTTGTTGAATGATTTGAACTCGTTCTTTAGCTTCTTTGACAAAGTCAATACCATAATATCTCCTTTCACCAGGCTCAATCCAATTAGAGGGGTTCTACACTTGCGACCATATAAAGCTTCAAATGGAGCCATCTTAATGCTCTCTTGATAGCTATTATTGTAGGAGAATTCAGCCAAAGGTAACCAATCCTCCCATGAACCCTTGGAAGAAATCACACATGCTCTCAATATATCTTCCAAGATCTGATTCACACGCTCAGTTTGACCTATTGTCTAGGGGTGATAAGTAGAGCTGTGAATCAATGTGGTACCTAAGTACTTGTGCAGGTGTTCCCTAAAAATGATTAACAAACTGAGGCCCTCGATCTGATACAATACTCTTAGGTACTCCATGCAACCTTACAATTTGATCAATGTATAACTTTGCATATTGATGAGGTCGATACTTGACATTGATATGAATAAAATGTGCATACTTGGAGTGACGGTCAACAATCACCCATATAGAATCATGACCCTTTTGAGTGTTTGGAAGTCCAACAATAAAATCCATACTAATGTCCTCCCATTTCCAACTTGGAATAGATAGTGGCTAAAGTAACCCTGCTGGTTTCATATGAATGGCCTTAACTCAGCAACAATTATCACATCTAGCAACGTATGCCGCAATTTCTATCTTCATTTTTGTCCACCAAAATCGAGTTTTCAAGTCTTGGTACATCTTGCTGCTACTAGAGTGAATGGATAGCTTGAAAGAATGAGCTTCATCCAAGTACCATAATACGGTACAAAAATTTACATGGCAATATGTTACTTATTTTTATCCCTATGAATTTCCTTAGAAAACACCATTTATTAAAAGATAAATAGAAAGACCTTCCTCCAATCAAGTTTACTACAAATTTAGTATTTTTCCTAGCTAGAGCATGTCAACACAAGATTAGCAAAATTGGAATCACAATTTTATCACTTCCCTAGCTCAAGTTATGTATTTTACAAGATTGCAAACAATTCAAAAGCACTTATCTAGCTCCATTTTATTCACCTTGACAAATACTAGAAACAAAGTATTTCATATTTTTATAAAATACTAAACTTCATGAGGAATCCAACAAAATTTGGTTCACCAAAATTGGACACTCTAAACTTGAGATATGAATTTTTGAAACAAGCATTCAAATCTATGAAAACAATTTAGAAAATCAACTACAACACAGACTGACAGATGGGGCCCACTGGTCAGTGGGACCCAGATGTCAGTGACTCTAGAGCAGAGGAGGTGCTCTGACCAGTGATATCTCGCTGGCGGTGAGATCACCGACGACGACGACAACACCTATGTGCTCGTCTCATCAACTTTGGACCCAGTCCTCTCTTGAAACTTGCAATCTTCTTAGCATTGGTATTCACAAACTGAGGCACATACCTAGAGAGGTTGTTGAAGGCATGCAAGTACTTAGTGAGACTTTTGGTACCCTTGGATAAGCCTCATAAACTCTGTATGTTTCATGCTCATAAGACTAGGGGGAATATGATGCCCCCTAAAAGCAGCCTTAAACTCATTCCATGTAACCTAAGCATTAGCAGGGAGGGTAGACAGGTAATGAGTCCACCAAATACCTGCTCGACCATGCAACTAATGTGAGGCATATTCAACCTTCATATGCTCTATAACTCTCAAAAGACAAAACTTCTGCTCAATAGTATTGAGCCATTCATCGACTTGCAATGGCTCCTCTGTCTCCTTAAAGATAGGAGGTTTAGTGTATAAAAAGTCCTTGAAACCACTAAACTGATTCGGTTTGGGTCCCAGGTGTTGGTGCCATCCATGTCCAAGATCGGTGTTCTACGCAAGCCCGCATAGTACTTCCCCCATAGACCATTGGGTCTCCAGGAGTTGTGCCATCATTTCCACTAGCGTGGGGTGCGGTGGTGGTGGGAGATCATCATCACCATCATAACTAGTATCAGCCCCTCCGCGAGTGCGAGTCATCTGCAAAATTGTAACAAGTGATTATTGGATGATGTTAAGATATTGTAGAAGAATTGTATAATCATGCCATACTATAATTACTAGAGAGAATCTTAAATTCATACAATAACACAGAAGCACAATAATTCATTTCCACAACATAACATGACCAAAAGAACCACTTGTTGAACCCACAACGCGTTCTGTACATGCCAAAATTTTCTTGCCATAAACAACTGGAAATACATTAAAAAGTGCATTCACCATAGGTAGTACATGCATGGTTCCAATAACATTGAAAAGGGGTACATCATGAAATCAAAACCTACATTACGAGTTCATTACACAAGGATCGAAGATAAAGAGCTAACGCATCTAGCTAGATATTATAACTAAGCTACTCCTCAGGGTGGTCGCTATCGATATCGGACACACCATCACCATGGTCGTCCTTAAAAGGCTCAACATCTTCATCTTCAGGCTCCTCCTCAGCATCCACCTCCATGCCATCATCCTAAGCAATCAACACATTGGGATCTTCTTCCACCGTAGGAACTAGAGGAAGAATTAGGTTCACCATGTTGTTGAGACGATAAACATCCAGCTGAAGCTCCCCAATCTGGCATATGAGTTCCTGCTCTCTGTGATCAAACTCCATTGCCTGCCTAGCAGCCTAAAACATAGTCCTGATCCTAGCTGCCTCTCTAGTTTCCGCAAGGTGAATGACCTCATCCCTCTCAGCATGGACGTCCTGTAACTCAGCCCTAGCTGCATCTCTTTCAGCAATAGCATGGACAAACTGCCTCCAACGGGCGTCCAAGGCTATCATATAATAACCTATCTCATTCTGAGTTGCTCAAACTACCCTTCGGTGCCTGTGCACACATCCTCGCATCTTGCGCTGTGCAGCCTGTGCTCTTTGAAGCTCTTGCATACAGCTAATATAGTTATCCTAGCGAGAGTGAAACATCCTCATAACTACATACATGGCACTCATTGTAGCATTACTACTTCCTGCTCTTTCATCTTGGTCTCTTACCAAAGCATTACCGCTTGGCTAGGTCCAAGCGGTCTGTGATGCATCCACTCGAGGAAAAGATCCAACAGGCCCATTAACAAGCTCATCACGGAATTCCTAACATATTTCACTGAGAACTTCAAAAGTGGCCACTTGGGCACCCTCCCAAGGGGTCTGTCCAGCTAACTCGATACTCCATCCTTGCCACTAAGGATTGTCCACATGGTTGGCGACAGTGACCCACATGTCATACCACCGTTGTCCCTCAGTTACCTCTTCGCTCCAAAAAATAACGAGGCAGTTTAGAATTCTCGACAGATTGCAGTACCCGCCATAGTAAGGTGGGAGTCCCAAACAATGCTAAAAAGGTGTCTCTCTCAATAGGGGCTCCTGGGGCTACGATCTGTAGCAAATTGTTACAATTCAGTGAGACAACGCAATTATAGAAAAAAGTTACTTAACAATAAGATCTTGCAAGGGGAGGAACAATGCAATGTTATGAATGAATGATGTATCATGATGTATGCTTGTTCCTTATGTCCTCACAAACTTAGAAAAATAAATCCTAACAACATACGCGGTGGCATACATACGCTCTCTCAATATAATCATAACTAAACGAACTACACGTTTAGTTGTTAGTGTACCTACAGAAGATTCATTTTAGCCCAACCCAACAGTTATATGTACAAAAAGGTAAATTTGGGCTCTAAGTTGAATATCAAGGATAGCAAGATATATATGAAACCAGTAAACCAAATACTTCCATATATATATCCCATATATACACTTCTGTATCAAAGCTACCCAATGATCAATACACTACCCATAATTAAATATGCACCATATACACATGCAAGCATGCATATACAACCGTATCATAGCTAGCTCTCCTCGACCGCATGCTCACTTTTTGCAGTCATGTCACTCATCAACTAACCTTCTTACCTAGCGTAGGGGCATCTGATCCATACATTACCACTCAAAGTGAGTAGCACCCATAAAATAGCACGTTGTATGGACGACAAAAGTAAAAATCCCCCATGTTAGTACTTAAATAGCCACCTAATAGTCCTTAACTAGGCATAATGTAGATGACCACTGGCACACTATAGTTTTAAGTTCAATCTTCAACACTCTAAAGTTATTACTACAATTGTAGAATTTAAGTTCATAAAACAAAAACTTTTGTTTTAATTACACATGTGACAAGTTTATTGTTGAATCCTGCTCTGATACCAGCTATAACAACCTCGCCATAGGGAATCTCTTCTATGGTGGTGTAATGACCATATCCTGAGCGTGCATTTGTAGCTGCTGGCTTCTGATTGTTCTTCTTGGGGTAAGGACACTCCCACGCCCAATGACCAGTCTTGTTGCAATTGAAGCATGGTTGATTATTAGGTGGTGCCTTTGAGTTGCCTTGTCCTGCACCACCCTTAGGCGGTAGAGCAATAGAGTATGCCCAATGATATCCTTTATTTGCTTGGCTTGGCTGGGCCTTCTTCTGAGGTTACTGGTATTTTGGAGCAGGTGGACGGTATTGGTTCTTGCCACCACTAGAGCTCTCTACTGAGATACACTGGCTTTAAAGGCACTCTTGCGGCTCTAGGATGCAACATAAATATTATTATGATTCTCCTGTGTGAGCACATCAATCACAGGAGCTGGGTGAGACAAAATCCAACCCCCAAGGGTCAGACAAGGCGGGGCCCTCCCCATGGGGTTGGACGAGGCAGAAACCTCATTCTTTGCATCGAACGGGGCATGGCCCGACCCCTAGGGGTTAGACGAGACAGAAACCTCGTCCTTGGTGTCGAACGATGCAGAAACCTCGCCCTCAAAGTCAGACAAGGCAATAGTTGCATCTTTAACCATCAGATGAGGTGACATGATGCTCATTAATCCCTTGGCTCGGATACTCAGGTATAGATATCCGATAGTTGCCCCCGAGCCTTTAGAGGAGTGAGACACTCCTGCAAAGGCTTTTTTCTTGATTTGTTGCTCCTATGGCCGTTGTGCTATGGAGGCGGGTCGCTATTGGAAGTTTGGAGTTTTTCCCCTTGGTTCATTATACCGTGTAGGGTAACCGAGTAGGATTTAGATACCGAGCCTCTATGTGGGAGATTGGCAAAAGTGGACATAGACGCCTAGCCCCTAGGGAGGAGACACACTGGTAATTCATTTTCCACCGGGTGCGCACGAGCGCACCTGGTGGGTGTAGCCCCCGAGCCTTTGGAGGAGTGAAACACTCCTACAAAGGCTTTTTGCAATCCGTTGTTTGAGGGCACACAGGAGTACTATTTGTTATCGTCATTTTGTAGGATGGCAAGCTGCTTATGACACTCATCGTTTGTCTAGGACCGCATGTTCGGTCTCCTTGCGATGCCGAGCCCCTAAGCCCCCGCGCATAGTAGGGGTTTGGTCGGGGGGTTGGTTCGTCTTGTGATCGTCGTCCCTCTTGCGTTCATTTGCTAGAACAAAGGGGCTAAGCCAAGCCATGCTTTCCTCACTGGAAGGAGCATGGTGCTCGGTGAGTTGTTAGCGAGCTGGTTCGAGTGGAGCCCCAGCATCCCCTTCGTGGGGGTCTAGTTCGAGGTCAGCTGGTGACTGACTCTAGATTCTTGGTGGCTAGTTCATATAGTTCTTGGATCCATTCGATCGGTCTGAGGGCTCGATGCCTTTCTTTTAGAGAAAAAACCCTAGACTTTGCATCATCCAAGACTCGAAATGAGGGTCGGGACGCTCGTGGCGCTTCGCGTGCTTTGGGTACCGACCGCTAGCGGGCCCACCCTTAACCTCCCCTCACTCTAGGTGCCCTAGAGCAGCCATGAACCCACTAGTGGGCCAACCTTTGAACTCCTGGGCATTAATAGGCCATAGGAGCATTTTTAGCTTCGTATCCCTCTTACCTACGGTGGCCCGTGGTCTTTGAAGTCGAACTGTCGCCCGACGGATCCTTCACGGGGAAGATTGGGATAGGTGTTGTCGGTGTTTCAGACCGGGGGGGTCCTCAACCAGCTAGTAAATTTATCCTGCGTGTTCCTGATTCTAGATGGTGATGCAAAGAGACACAAGATTTATACTGGTTCGGGCAATTCGGGCCCTACGTCTAGTCTGGGAGACCGATCTTGTATTCCTTGCACCGAAATGCTTGCGGTAGGGGTTTACAAGCTAGGTGAGAGAGGGAGTTCATCCCAGGTCTCGGCGAGGTGAGGTATGGGTTGCTTGAGACGTTGCTCTTAGGTGGCTAGGAGGCGTGTGTTATAGGGCCTTATTCTTCTAAATGGCCCAAGTCCTCTCCTTTTATAGTTGAAGGGAGGACAAGGACAGTACATGTGCTAACTATACGACATCGTGCCAACAGGGGCAGCATGTCTGAGCCCTGTGGCCTATTCTTGTGGCGACGTGGTCATCGGAGTGGTCCATCCTTGGAGCACTAGGGTGGCGTGGTGGTCACATCCAATCTTGTGCGTCATGGGAGCTCCAGGACTGCCTCGGAGTGGGTGCGGCGGTGAACGTGCGAGCCGTTGTGGACTGACTGTGTGCAAGGCCGAGGCTCGGTCGGTGTCGAGGTCGTACCACAGTGGGGGGTCTCGGCGGACATGAATCCCGAGATGGCCAAGACCTTGGTGCATAGTGCCGAGGCCCTGAGAGAGCGGTTGATCTAGTGTGCTGGCTCGAAGGCGGTGATGTCCTAGGCTAGGCTATCCGTGCAGTGTTGTTTTCGAGGCGGGGATCATGGGGCACATTGTAGTGCGGGCGCTGATCGTGGGCACAGTGTCAGAATACAGTGACCGGTAATCCCCCTATGCCCTATCTTAGCCGGTAGGGCGCCGATGCGACCTCATGTCCTGTCGGCCATTCTGCGGTGTCGAGCCATTGTCCAGCTGAGATTGTGGGAGTGGTTGACATATTAATGGGACATGACGTGCTGTCGGGAAGACCGGCCGAGGCAGGGGGCGACGGGCTATGGATAAGCTGGCCTCGTGCAATACGGAGAATGAGGCCTCGCGCGAGACAGAGACCGGACTCCTCGCTGAGTCCTTCCATGAGAGGCCTCGTGCGAGGCGAAGATAGCACTCCTTGCTGAGGCCTTCCATGAGAGGTCTCGCGCGAGGCGGAGATAGCACTCCTTGCCGAGGCCTTCCATGAGAGGTCTCGCGCGAGGCAAAGATTGCGCTAGGACGCCGAGACCTCCTATGCGAGGCTCGGGGCGAGGCGGAGAGCTCGGTGGGCTCAGACGTGGTCGGTGATGAGCCCATGGCTTACCTTCTAGCTTTGTTTTTTGATGGGACTTAAGTGACCCTTTTGACGTACGCTTGGGGTACCCCGTTCTATGGTACCCGATAGTAGCCCCCGAGCCTCTGGGGGAGTGCGTGCACTCTCCCTAAGGGTTCGCTGATGTAACAGAACCGACCAATTATACGAAATTAAGTAAGAAAATCATCCGCCAGAGCAGACGCTTTAGCAAACTTAAGCCCGTATAACCCGGTAGTCCGTGAAACCACGAAGGATTTCAAACCAACTCATGTCCCAGCCATGATCGTAATAAGTTTAGCGGTCACCAATCACATATTACATAAAAGTTTGCATAACAGATACATCAGAGTTTAAACATAGTTATTACAAAACATGTTCAAATAAAAAGTAGCGGAAGTCTTTTGTTCAATTCACACACACACACACAGAGTTGAAATATAGTGCCAGCGGATGATCGTCTCCAACAAAAGCATTAGATGAGACGTAAGGAATGACCATGCCCATGGTCCTAAGCATCACCCATCGCAGGATACAGGCAGTTGATACAGTAGCCATAGTACATCTGCCCATCTGCAACAAGTGGGAATAAAACCCTGAGTACGAGAAGGTACTCAGCCAGACTTACCCGACATAACCGAAATTAATGACACCAAGGATTATGAAGGGCTTTATAGTGGGGTAGCTGACTCATTTGCAAAAAGAAGCATTTTTAGCAATTCAAGAACCTGTCTAAAAGCATTATTGCCAAGTTAATTATTATTAACCTGTCAACTAGGTTTGCACCTATGCTAGAGTAAACATGTGATTAAGCAGAGAATGATAACCAATGATCATTAAACAACTTCCATACTGTCATATTCACTATAACCGTCCAAGTGTTCCATAGCATTTACTACGATGAAGTAACTCAAGTCAAGTGCTCACTATCCAGGAGCGATGGCGATTCGAATCGATTCCTAACCAGCTGGTGATTTATTCCTTACACAAACCTCACTCACCCGCTAAAGTGAGATATTGATCACCGAGTCAACTTTCCAGGAATCTCGAGTTTGCCAGGAACCACATGTACCCGGGGGCCGACCGACTGCACTTTGGTCTTATCATCCCGCCCCCGTGTCCTACCACACCTGCTCCGGTACAGTGCGTTGCGGGCAATCTACTCGGCCCGAAAAATCTCCCAGCTTCGCGGTCGGAAGGTACTTTATCCGGCCAGCTAAATGTAAGGCATGCGTTCAACATGACTCGAGGCCCAACAACGGTCGGTCCTTAATCGACACAGACGGAAACACTACAGTCCAAAACTCTGCAAGTCTCCGTCCGGTCTCAACTTCATTTAACACTTAGTTATACCATGACTTCATAGTCATCCAAGCAGATCCAGGTAACCACCTATAGCTCGCAGGTGACAGGAAATCACCCGACTTCTACCGGTCTAAGCCAGCTAAGCATTGACTCGACTGCGGATACCAGGGTAACAAGGATATAGTATAACAAAGGTAAACAAGGTATAATGCAGCAACGGTTGCAAACAACTCCTGAACGTAATGCATCAATTAAAGTAAAGCATTTAATTGATTAATTGCAAACCGGGGGAAAAATGCTCCGGGGCTTGCCTCTCTCGAAGGAGCTCGGACGGTGATCGGGGCACTCCGGAAGTTCCTCAACGTCCTCCTCGTCGGCTTCTGGCACTTCCTGCTGCTGCACCTCGAGCTGCTCCTCTGGCTCCTCGGATATGACGACTGGGTTCTCGGTTTGCGATCCTGTATGATGCAATGCGCGTAAGTGATTATGCAAACGGTGCATCGAAGGAGATGAATGCAATGGATCTGTTGAAATGCAAGGTAGTCAACATCATCTAAGAACTATACTACAAATACATGTCATCTACTGCATTCTCTTCTACTACTAATATGTTAAGTTAACCTATCTTATGAAATGCTTCAAAGATACACCAAAGCTTTACGATTTTCTTAATCACACTTAAAGCGACACTTGCTTAAACCCTAATTAATAATAGGTTTGAATAGCAACCTATATTTCTGATGCTCCTAAAAATCTGAGAAAATTACAGTAGCATACTACTACTCTAAACAGACTACCATAAAAATTTCATGGCATTTGGATAAGTAAACCATCCTACACAAAAATGACAAGCTATAGCATGAAAATGAGCATGAAATTACTTTGTACTATGAAAAGTGTCAAACAACAGAATTAATATTTTTCCTAAGTTCTTCATAGCATATAATGACTGTACAAAAATTACCGCATGCATGTTTTATACAAAGTTTGCTCTCTATCAAAAATAACAAAAATCAGCCCTTAAAGGCACTTGAACTACACCTCCAAAGTTTTCCACAGCACATGCATGAAACATATTTTCCTTAGGAAGTACATGACATAAGAAGATTAACAAACTTGGAATCATATTTTTCTGAAGCCTATATATTTTTCTACATATTTTTCAAGTTATCAGCAATATTCAAGATTGAATAAAATCCTATAGAAAAGTATATCAAAATGACATGCAATAATTTTTTCCAAGTAGATCTGGTAATAAGGAACCTAGAAAAATTTGTTTCAACAAATTTGGAGCAACTTTGAGTATCCAAATATTTTGCAAACCATTTCTGTTTTCAAATAAAAATGAATAAATGGAAATCAATTCTTCAAAACTCTACTGGGCCGGCCTGCGGATGAACTGGCCCATGGCCACTTTCGGCCTGCGCGGCCTGAGCGAAAAGGAGGAGCGCGGCGGCCTGGCAGGGCTTCGGCCCACGGCCGCTTTGCCTGGCCGGCTTGGCCAGCCGAGGCGAGGCGCCATGCCGGGGCGCGCGCTGGCGCGGCGGCGCGGCTCGGCCAGCGGCCAGCGGCCGTCTCCGGCCACGGCAACGCCAGAGAGCGAGCGCAGGAGACGCGCGAGGAGAAAGCGAGCTCGGCAAGGTCGCTATGCGAGGCTGGAGAGGGAAGGAAAAGGGCGCTCCACGGCGGCCGTGCATGGCGGTGCCATGGACGCCGGTGGCGAGGCGCGGGGAGGTCCGACCTGTGCTCGGAAGGCGGAGCAAGTTCGAGCACGACTTCGAGGAAGGCGAGGCGGAGCTCGGGGCACGAGGAATTGGAGAATGGTGCGGTGGTGCTTGAGTTGGACGCCGGCGGAGCTCGAGCGCGGCGACGGCGGAGCTCGGAGCTCGCGGCTGTGGAGGAGAAGGGGAGGAAGTGCAGGGCGCGAGTGAGCGAGTGCGCGGACACCGGCAGGTGAAGGCGGGCGCGTGGGCGCAGTGCCAGGCCACGGCTGCCGCGCGGCGGGCGACGCCAGCGCAGAGCGGCCACGCGGCGGGCAAGCTCTGCCACGGCCGGGACGCGCGGCGCGCGGGAGGAGAAGGCAGCGCGCGGTGGACTGGGCTGCGGCGAGCCAGCTGGGCCGAGGCAGGAGCGGGTGAGCGGGCGACGGGCGCGGAGGCAGGCCGGGCCGCCTGTGCGGCTGGGCCGAAAGCGAGGCGGCGGCCCAGGAAAAAGGAAATGAAGATTTTCAATTTATTTTCAAGAAATTTTTAAATGCCACCATTCAAACATTATTTTGAGCAAGAAAATGACCTCTTTTGAAAATGTACCAAAAATGAAAATTGCTTAGAATTCAATTCCCTACAACTTTGCTTTTATAACCAAAGTCCAATCCTATCTAGATTTTAAATTATAGAATCAAAGTTAAATTTTAACTCAAAACCCTAATTTTTGGAATTTACTTTAGAAGCAAAATTTTGAATTAATTTAAATACAAACCTTGCTCCAAAAATTGTGCTAAACCATTCTAGATGATTTACAAGCCTAACCAACAATTTCTACTCAACTAGCAAGCAAGAATCAGGGCAAAACAACTCTAATAAGTGTATGCATCATTTTCTTTTTCACAAACATGTTTCGTATGTTTCGAAGAAATGTTTCAGTTGTTATATGCAAGATCATGTATGTAGGATTAGGATGCTTGATGATGCATGACAGGTATGATTTAGCAGTGCCTAGATGTAGGCATAACACCGGGGTGTTACAGCCCTCCCCCCTTATAAAAATCTCGTCCCGAGATTTGGGTTACGAACCATTTGTTATAAAATTCTTCATAAGCTTTTTGTAGATACTCTCCTGTTTCCCAAGTTGCATCTCCCTCATCATGATGATCCCACTGTATCTTGTAAGTTTTCACCACACTATTCCGAGTAGCACGTTCCTTCGTGTCTAACACTCGGACTGGTTGCTCACGATACACCAAATCTGATTTGAGTTGAATACCT
Organism: Miscanthus floridulus; assembly: GCF_019320115.1. Taxonomy (NCBI): domain Eukaryota; kingdom Viridiplantae; phylum Streptophyta; class Magnoliopsida; order Poales; family Poaceae; genus Miscanthus; species Miscanthus floridulus. Next base: position 9,489,576 of record NC_089585.1, read on the forward strand.
CGAGGTTCTATTCTTTCCTCCGGAACACGCAAGCATTTCTTGAGATGTGATACATGGAAAACTGGGAAAACTGTACTCATTGTCTCAGGTAACTCTAGCTTGTAGGCTACCGGACCTCTTCGTTCCAAGATCTTGTATGGTCCTACGAATCTTGCGGCAAGCTTTCTTCGGATTCCAAACCTTTTCTTCTTCATTGGTGTGACTTTCAGATAAACATAATCACCAACTTCAAACACAAGGGGCCTCCTTCTTTTGTCTGCATAGCTTTTCTGACGTGATTGGGCAGCTTTCATATTCTGCTGAATAATATGAACTTTCTTCTCGGCTTCTTCTACAAAGTCAATGCCATAATACCTTCTATCACCAGGCTCGATCCAATTCAATGGTGTTCTACATTTTCTGCCATATAAAGCTTCGAATGGGGCCATCTTGATGCTTTCTTGATAGCTATTATTATAAGAAAACTCAGCTAACGGTAACCATGACTCCCATGATCCCTTGGAAGACAATACACAGGCTCTCAACATATCCTCCAAAACAGCATTTACTCGTTCAGTCTGACCATCTGTCTGAGGATGATAAGCGGTACTGCGAATTAAACTAGTTCCTAAGCCTTTGTGTAAATGTTCCCAAAAATGAGCCGTGAACTGTGAGCCTCTATCAGATATTATGGTCTTGGGTATACCATGCAACCTCACAATTTCTGCGATATACTTCTCGGCATATTGAGGTGGTCGATAATCTGTTTTGACAGGCAAGAAATGAGCGGTCTTGGTAAGACGGTCCACAATTACCCAAATCGAATCATGTCCTTTTTGGGTAGTGGGCAAACCCGTGATAAAATCCATACTGATATCGTCCCACTTCCAACTAGGGACTGATAAGGGTTGCAACATACCAGCAGGTTTCATGTGAATGGCTTTCACTCGACAACATGTGTCACATCTGACAACATATGCTGTAATTTCTTTCTTCATTTTGGTCCACCAATAGCGAGATCTTAGTTCTTGATACATCTTACTACTTCCAGGATGGATAGATAGCTTAGACAGGTGAGCTTCATCCATGAGTTTATTCCTAAGCTCTCGATCCTTGGGAACCACAAGACGGTTGTCAAACCACAACACACCCTGTTCATCCACTTTAAAGTGTTGAGACGGCTTTTCTTTTATTTTCTCTTTGACGTGGAATATCCCCTTGTCAGTTTTCTGACCTTCTATTATCTTACTCTCCAAAGAGCAACTAATCTGAATACTATGTAACACAGCAGGATGCATTAGATCAAACCCATCTTCAAGTAATGGCTGCACATTCAAGTAATGTGACTTTCTGCTCAAAGCATCTGCCACTACATTGGCTTTACCAGGATGATATTGCACATTCAGGTTGTAATCTTTGATCAATTCCAACCATCTACGCTGTCTCATGTTTAGCTCTGGTTGGGTAAAGATATACTTAAGACTCTTGTGATCCGTGAAAACATTGCACACATTACCAAGTAGATAATGTCTCCAAATTTTTAGGGCATGCACAACTGCAGCAAGTTCAAGATCATGTGTTGGATAGTTGACCTCGTGCTTTCTCAATTGACGTGATGCATAAGCTATGACTCTCCTTTCTTGCATAAGAACACAACCCAATCCAGTCTTTGATGCGTCGCAAAACACATCAAATGGCTTCTCTATATCCGGTTGTGCTAGAACAGGAGCAGTGGTCAACAGTTTCCGCAAAGTGTGGAAAGCTGCTTCACACTCCTCTATCCACAAAAACTTGTGATCCTTCTGTAGGAGACTCGTCATCGGTTTGGCGATCTTTGAGAAATCTGGTATAAAGCGACGGTAATAACCCGCTAGTCCTAAGAAACTTCTAATCTCAGGAACTGAGGTCGGTGTTTTCCAATTCATAACTTCTTGCACCTTACTTGGATCGACTGAAACTCCATTCTCTGACAGAATGTGACCAAGGAAAGGAACTTCCTTCAACCAGAATTCGCATTTGCTAAACTTAGCATACAATTGATGATCTCTAAGTCTGGTCAAGACAGTTCTCAGATGCTCTTCGTGATCTTTCTCATTCTCGGAGTACACCAGAATGTCATCGATGAATACTACCACAAACTTATCCAATTCTGGCATGAAAACTGTATTCATCAAGAACATAAAATATGCGGGAGCATTTGTCAAGCCAAAAGACATGACAAGATACTCATACAACCCGTATCTGGTGGAAAATGCAGTTTTTGGTATATCCTGTGGCCTAATCTTGATCTGATGATAACCGGATCTCAAATCTATTTTTGAGAACACCTTGGCCTTGGATAATTGGTCAAACAGGACATCAATATGTGGCAAGGGATACTTATTTTTGACGGTCACAGCATTGAGTGGCCTATAATCTACGCACATTCTCAACGTGCCCTCTTTCTTTTTCTTCACAAACAAAGCTGGACATCCCCATTCAGACTTGCTTGGCCGAATAAACCCCTTTTTCGACAAATCTTCTAATTGCTTCTTTAGCTCAGCTAACTCGTCGGGAGGCATCCGATAGGGCCTCCTTGAAATCGGAGCTGTTCCGGGGACTAACTCAATTCCAAACTCAATCTCTCTATCTGGCGGAAGACCAGGTAGCTCATCCGGAAATACGTCCGGGAATTCACATACTACCGGAATCTGATGAATAGGAGTGACTGCCGTAGCGCATGTAACACTTATAAGGTCTGTTCTTCGAGGCAATGGTACTTGGAAAGTACCCTCACCCAGGGGATCCTTAAGGGTAAGTACTCGACCTCCAGTATCTATGACTGCTCCCCAATCCTTCATCCAATTCATCCCTATAATGACATCCAAGACTAACCCAGGCATAACTATCAAGTTCACTCGGAACTTCCTGCTACCTAATTCAAGGGTTGCCCCTCGAACCATCTGGTTGGTCAAAACATCAGCCCCTGCCGAACTTATACGGTAACCATAGCCCAATTCTGTGCATAGTTGTTCATGTTTCTGTGCAAATGCTTGACTCATAAAAGAATGCGATGATCCAGAATCAAATAGAACAACTGCAGGGTTTTTATTGACAGTAAACTTACCAGCAGTGACGGGCTCTCCCTCTGGAATTTCATCCACTGTGGTACTGTGCACTCTAGCATTATAAGTCTGCTGCTTCTTCTTGGGCGGGTATGGACAAAACCTCGAGAAATGACCGGGTTGATCACAGTTATAGCAGGGTCCTCTCACTGTCCCGGCAGATCCCACAGCTCCCTTGGAACTGCCTTGTACCGCAGTTGCGGCTGCTTTGTTGGGCTGTACTGCCATCTTGTACGGCTTTTGAGGTCCACGGAAATTCTGGCTTCTTGGCTGAGGTGGCCTGAATCTAGCGCCAGGTGCCGATGGGCGATAAGGAGGACGACCTCCCATAGGTGCTCTAGCTTGAGACGGCCCACCTTCGAAGGCTCTCTTGCGTGTCTTGGCTGCGGTGCTGGCGTTGTTATTCTTCTCCTGCTTCAGACAGTCACTGATGAAGTCGTTGAATCTGACGCGGTTGTTAGTACCAACATGCTTCATCATTTTTGGATTGAGACCCCTCTTAAAACTGGCTATTCTCTTAGCATCTGTGTCAACCATGTCGGGAGCATAGCGACATAAGTTGTTGAAAGCATGCAGGTATTGCGTCACGGTCTTGGTACCCTGGTTCAATGCCAGAAACTCTCCCAACTTCATCTCTGTCAGCCCGGGTGGAATATAGACTCCGCGGAAGGCCTCAGCAAACTCTCTCCAAGAAATCTGAGCATTTGGAGGGAAGGTGGTGCGATGGTGCTTCCACCACATTCCCGCCGGTCCTTGTAATTGAAGTGCAGCATACTCCGTTTTTAGCACCTTAGTCATTCTCAACACACGGAATTTATCTTCCATCATGTTGATCCATTCCTCAGCATCAAGTGGCTCTGTTGCTTCCTTGAAGACTGGTGGCCTGGTGTCCATGAAATCTTTGAAGCTGCTATATTGGTTCACTCCCATGCCACCACCTTGATTGTTACCACGTTGAACGTTGTTGGCGATGGTTCTGAGAAGATCCTCCATGTTCTTCTGAGATTGTTCTGTGTTGCGCTGACTCCCGAGTAGCTGTGCGAGGAACATTTCGGGGGTAAACGGGGGAGGAGGTGGCAAATGCGGTTCATGGGGAGGCTCATTGTTGTTGCCATGATTTCCTCCACCACCACCGGTCCCTGAACCGTTAGCACCGGGCTCAGCGGCTTCATACGTGGTTCGGCGAGTGTTTGTCATCTGCATATTTCAGCAACAAGTAATGATTGAGTGGAGCTGTAATAATTGCGAGTGAAGGAAAAATTATGCCGTACTGAATTTACTGGAGAGAATAAATTCATACAATAAAACAGAGGCACAACAATCGCAATTCCAATTAAAACAACAGCACTTAATCGAATTACTTAAACGGCAAACATCGCGTCCATACAATCACATTGCCAGCATACATACACTGGACTTTTTATGCGTTCAGATATCGCATTCGAAAATCAAGTTCCAAACACATGCCAATTCTCATACGTTCGAAGCAACATACGATAGATTACATGCCAACAAAAGAAAGGTCATCGCGACAAGACCTAGATACTAGCGCAAAGCCACTAGCCTACTCCTCGGGACCATCGTCGGGATCGGAGACGTCACCATCGCCTCCAGGTGAAACTACAGGCTCGTTCTGGTTGTCGTCGTCGATGTCCATGCCAGCGGCATTCGGTGGAGCATATGGGCCAACCCCATTGTAGAGCGCGTGAAACTCCTCGTGCAAGTAGCCGTTGTATTCCTCTAGCTCATCGACTCTCTGCAACAGAAGGTTTCTTGCGTTCCAGGCTTCATTCCTTTCCTGAACCAACTGTCCAATCATGCGGTCTGCATTGTTGTTGGCTTGAGTCAACGTATGCACTTGCTGCATAGCTCTATCACCTCTTTCAACCGCCTGATCTCGCTGTAGATTCATATCAGCCAACTGCTCCTGCAAGCTAGCTATAGCTCGAGCCTGTCTCTTCTTCTGCTTCTTCCCTTTGAGCTTATCCTCACTACGCAAGCCAGTCAAAGTCCAGTAGGTACTCTCAAGACCCTCATACGCCCTGATGGCGGCGAACATAGCACTCATTGCCTGGTTGTCGCTAGCCTGTCCCTCAGCTGGACCTCTGACCAATGCGCTTCCTTCAGGCTGAACCCAAATGGCATCGCGGGGATCATCCCTAGGAAAAGTACCAGCTAAAGCTGCTGCAAGCTCACTGGGAAATCTGCTCATAATGTCCCTGATGACACGGAAGGCTGCTCCCTCTGCACCCTCAGCTGGAGTGCGACCCTCAAACTCCAAATGCCAACCATCCCAATCTGGAGCATCACCAAGAGCAGGAACCGTGATCTCCACCACTGCAAGTCCATCATCTGCTAACTGGCTCTCATTCCAAGAGTACACCGGCTCTTGACCCTCTGGGTACCCCACATCATGGAGCACTCTCCAAAGCAAAGTTGGCATGCCAAACTCGCTCAAGAAGGTGTCCGTGGTGCGGTGCTCCCTCAGGGCCAACGGACGTCGGGGTGCTCTTCCTCCGGTGGACTTATGGGCGGTCTGCTTCGTGCGGGCCATCTGTAGCAAAAGTTCTCTTATTACTTCGGGGAAACATATTTTAGGTGATGCAACTTTTATCAAAATGAGATAATCAATTTATAAGGGGAGGTATGCATGAGATGAATGAGATGCACAAGTAACATGATGTATGTACGTGTCGTACGTTCTCACAAACTTAGGAAATAAATAATTTCTAACGACGAATTCGGTGGCATAACAACGATCTCTCAATTACGTAGCTAATACGTTCTATACGATAGCGTTGTTATGTACCTGCAGAAGATTCATTTCAGCCCAATTCCCAATGAATGCATAAAAGCAGTAAAATTTTTTATCTACACGCTCTACACGAACCCCCAGATACGTGTACAACGGTAGTAACTACCCGAACCATCGTCCTATTGACGGCATCGCCTCCACAGACGGAAGACCCATACATGAGATACCTTTGTAAAACATGCGTAGAACATGTAATTACTCCAGCATCATATAAGCATTCACCCTAGATCGGCGGTGTATCCGATCATGCTCTCACAACTCACACTTACCGAGGCGTAGAGGCAATTGATCCATTCATTACCACTCAAACAAGTGGCACTCATACAATAGCACGCCGTATGAGCGACGAAAGAGAAATATGATGCAAGAACCCCAGTCAGTACTTAATTAAGCCACCTAAAGTCCTTAACTGGGCATAAAGGATATGATCACTGGCACACTTTATAGTTTTAAAATCACGTTTTCCAATGCCTTTTTGTTTTAAATACACTTGTGAACAGTAACACGCTAAACCATGCTCTGATACCAGCTGTAACAGAACCGACCAATTATACGAAATTAAGTAAGAAAATCATCCGCCAGAGCAGACGCTTTAGCAAACTTAAGCCCGTATAACCCGGTAGTCCGTGAAACCACGAAGGATTTCAAACCAACTCATGTCCCAGCCATGATCGTAATAAGTTTAGCGGTCACCAATCACATATTACATAAAAGTTTGCATAACAGATACATCAGAGTTTAAACATAGTTATTACAAAACATGTTCGAATAAAAAGTAGCGGAAGTCTTTTGTTCAATTCACACACACACACACAGAGTTGAAATATAGTGCCAGCGGATGATCGTCTCCAACAAAAGCATTAGATGAGACGTAAGGAATGACCATGCCCATGGTCCTAAGCATCACCCATCGCAGGATACAGGCAGTTGATACAGTAGCCATAGTACATCTGCCCATCTGCAACAAGTGGGAATAAAACCCTGAGTACGAGAAGGTACTCAGCCAGACTTACCCGACATAACCGAAATTAATGACACCAAGGATTATGAAGGGCTTTATAGTGGGGTAGCTGACTCATTTGCAAAAAGAAGCATTTTTAGCAATTCAAGAACCTGTCTAAAAGCATTATTGCCAAGTTAATTATTATTAACCTGTCAACTAGGTTTGCACCTATGCTAGAGTAAACATGTGATTAAGCAGAGAATGATAACCAATGATCATTAAACAACTTCCATACTGTCATATTCACTATAACCGTCCAAGTGTTCCATAGCATTTACTACGATGAAGTAACTCAAGTCAAGTGCTCACTATCCAGGAGCGATGGCGATTCGAATCGATTCCTAACCAGCTGGTGATTTATTCCTTACACAAACCTCACTCACCCGCTAAAGTGAGATATTGATCACCGAGTCAACTTTCCAGGAATCTCGAGTTTGCCAGGAACCACATGTACCCGGGGGCCGACCGACTGCACTTTGGTCTTACCATCCCGCCCCCGTGTCCTACCACACCTGCTCCGGTACAGTGCGTTGCGGGCAATCTACTCGGCCCGAAAAATCTCCCAGCTTCGCGGTCGGAAGGTACTTTATCCGGCCAGCTAAATGTAAGGCATGCGTTCAACATGACTCGAGGCCCAACAACGGTCGGTCCTTAATCGACACAGACGGAAACACTACAGTCCAAAACTCTGCAAGTCTCCGTCCGGTCTCAACTTCATTTAACACTTAGTTATACCATGACTTCATAGTCATCCAAGCAGATCCAGGTAACCACCTATAGCTCGCAGATGACAGGAAATCACCCGACTTCTACCGGTCTAAGCCAGCTAAGCATTGACTCGACTGCGGATACCAGGGTAACAAGGATATAGTATAACAAAGGTAAACAAGGTATAATGCAGCAATGGTTGCAAACAACTCCTGAACGTAATGCATCAATTAAAGTAAAGCATTTAATTGATTAATTGCAAACCGGGGGAAAAATGCTCCGGGGCTTGCCTCTCTCGAAGGAGCTCGGACGGTGATCGGGGCACTCCGGAAGTTCCTCAACGTCCTCCTCGTCGGCTTCTGGCACTTCCTGCTGCTGCACCTCGAGCTGCTCCTCTGGCTCCTCGGGTATGACGACTGGGTTCTCGGTTTGCGATCCTGTATGATGCAATGCGCGTAAGTGATTATGCAAACGGTGCATCGAAGGAGATGAATGCAATGGATCTGTTGAAATGCAAGGTAGTCAACATCATCTAAGAACTATACTACAAATACATGTCATCTACTGCATTCTCTTCTACTACTAATATGTTAAGTTAACCTATCTTATGAAATGCTTCAAAGATACACCAAAGCTTTACGATTTTCTTAATCACACTTAAAGCGACACTTGCTTAAACCCTAATTAATAATAGGTTTGAATAGCAACCTATATTTCTGATGCTCCTAAAAATCTGAGAAAATTACAGTAGCATACTACTACTCTAAACAGACTACCATAAAAATTTCATGGCATTTGGATAAGTAAACCATCCTACACAAAAATGACAAGCTATAGCATGAAAATGAGCATGAAATTACTTTGTACTATGAAAAGTGTCAAACAACAGAATTAATATTTTTCCTAAGTTCTTCATAGCATATAATGACTGTACAAAAATTACCGCATGCATGTTTTATACAAAGTTTGCTCTCTATCAAAAATAACAAAAATCAGCCCTTAAAGGCACTTGAACTACACCTCCAAAGTTTTCCACAGCACATGCATGAAACATATTTTCCTTAGGAAGTACATGACATAAGAAGATTAACAAACTTGGAATCATATTTTTCTGAAGCCTATATATTTTTCTACATATTTTTCAAGTTATCAGCAATATTCAAGATTGAATAAAATCCTATAGAAAAGTATATCAAAATGACATGCAATAATTTTTTCCAAGTAGATCTGGTAATAAGGAACCTAGAAAAATTTGTTTCAACAAATTTGGAGCAACTTTGAGTATCCAAATATTTTGCAAACCATTTCTGTTTTCAAATAAAAATGAATAAATGGAAATCAATTCTTCAAAACTCTACTGGGCCGGCCTGCGGATGAACTGGCCCATGGCCACTTTCGGCCTGCGCGGCCCGAGCGAAAAGGAGGAGCGCGGCGGCCTGGCAGGGCTTCGGCCCACGGCCGCTTTGCCTGGCCGGCTTGGCCAGCCGAGGCGAGGCGCCATGCCGGGGCGCGCGCTGGCGCGGCGGCGCGGCTCGGCCAGCGGCCAGCGGCCGTCTCCGGCCACGGCAACGCCAGAGAGCGAGCGCAGGAGACGCGCGAGGAGAAAGCGAGCTCGGCAAGGTCGCTATGCGAGGCTGGAGAGGGAAGGAAAAGGGCGCTCCACGGCGGCCGTGCATGGCGGTGCCATGGACGCCGGTGGCGAGGCGCGGGGAGGTCCGACCTGTGCTCGGAAGGCGGAGCAAGTTCGAGCACGACTTCGAGGAAGGCGAGGCGGAGCTCGGGGCACGAGGAATTGGAGAATGGTGCGGTGGTGCTTGAGTTGGACGCCGGCGGAGCTCGAGCGCGGCGACGGCGGAGCTCGGAGCTCACGGCTGTGGAGGAGAAGGGGAGGAAGTGCAGGGCGCGAGTGAGCGAGTGCGCGGACACCGGCAGGTGAAGGCGGGCGCGTGGGCGCGGTGCCAGGCCACGGCTGCCGCGCGGCGGGCGACGCCAGCGCAGAGCGGCCACGCGGCGGGCAAGCTCTGCCACGGCCGGGACGCGCGGCGCGCGGGAGGAGAAGGCAGCGCGCGGTGGACTGGGCTGCGGCGAGCCAGCTGGGCCGAGGCAGGAGCGGGTGAGCGGGCGACGGGCGCGGAGGCAGGCCGGGCCGCCTGTGCGGCTGGGCCGAAAGCGAGGCGGCGGCCCAGGAAAAAGGAAATGAAGATTTTCAATTTATTTTCAAGAAATTTTTAAATGCCACCATTCAAACATTATTTTGAGCAAGAAAATGACCTCTTTTGAAAATGTACCAAAAATGAAAATTGCTTAGAATTCAATTCCCTACAACTTTGCTTTTATAACCAAAGTCCAATCCTATCTAGATTTTAAATTATAGAATCAAAGTTAAATTTTAACTCAAAACCCTAATTTTTGGAATTTACTTTAGAAGCAAAATTTTGAATTAATTTAAATACAAACCTTGCTCCAAAAATTGTGCTAAACCATTCTAGATGATTTACAAGCCTAACCAACAATTTCTACTCAACTAGCAAGCAAGAATCAGGGCAAAACAACTCTAATAAGTGTATGCATCATTTTCTTTTCACAAACATGTTTCGTATGTTTCGAAGAAATGTTTCAGTTGTTATATGCAAGATCATGTATGTAGGATTAGGATGCTTGATGATGCATGACAGGTATGATTTAGCAGTGCCTAGATGTAGGCATAACACCGGGGTGTTACAGCTGAGGCTTGGTCTATAGCCGCTCTCATTGGAATTGGGTTTTGCTTCTTGAGGTTTCGGTGGGTGCGCGTGAGCGCACCCGCCGGGTGTAGCTCCCGAGGCCCTAGAGGAGTGTAGTTACTCCTCCAGGGGCTTTTTTTGTTTTCGTATTTGAGTGAGGAGTTTTTATCGTATTTGCCAAGCCCGCGAGTGCAAGTTCGGATCGTGGGGGTCTCAGTGAGGTTGCAGGAAAAGCCCTCTAGCCTCCACACGGAGCGAGAAATCCGTCAGGGGTCCCCCTGGCTTTTGGTACGACCCTCACGCTTCCTCTTCGCTCAGAAGGAGGGGTGGAATGTGCCAGGCTACCCTCGATGGGCACGAGCATGGGCACTTCCGGTGAGCTATTATCCTCAGTGGCTTGGTGCCTCCCTATGGTGGGATCCCATTTGGAGACTTCCCTGCCAGTCTCGGACATGACTTAGGATGCCCCGAGCAATTGTTCGCTTGGGCCTTGGCCATTCGTAGGCTTGTCCCGAAGTCATCCCTGACTCTGTTGCCCTGGGGCGGCTGTCGAAACCTCTAGGGGCCTAGCCTTTGAACCCCTGGACCGTAATGGGCTCGGTTCCCTTTGTCGTATTTGTAACAAAACTTCTAGCATGGACTTAGGCCGTTTGTCTTTGTCTTAGGTGCAGGAGGAGCCCCCGAGCCTCCACTCAGAGCAGGAGGGTGATCAGGGGTCCCCTAGTTTTTTTATTCGACCCTCACATATCCTTTTTGTTCGGATGGAGGGTTTGTTTGTTGAGCCCATTCGGATGCGAGCCAAAGCCGTGGGGTCTCGGCATGGTTGCAGGAAGAGCCCCTAGTCTCTACATGGAGCGAGAGGGCCATCGGGAGCTTCCCTGGCTTTTTATACGCCCCTCGCGCGTGAGGGTTTGTTTGCCAAGGCCCCTTTGGGCGCGAGCCTGGGTCGTGGGGTCTCAGCATATCTGCAGGAAGAGCCCCCTAGCCTCTGCATAGGGTGAGAGGGCCGTCAGGAGCTCCCCTATCTTTTTGTACGACCCTCACGCTTCCTTTTCGCTTAGAAGGAGGGTTTGTTTTGCCAGGCCCCTTCGAGTGCGAGCCGAGGGTCGCTGGGTCTCGGCAAGGTTGCAGGAGGAGCCCCCTAGCCTCTGCATAGAGCGAGAAGGCCGTCAGGGGTTCCCCTGACTTTTTATACGACCCTCATGCTTCCTTTTCGCTTGAAAGGAGGGGTGGAATGTGCCTCGCTACCCTCGGTGGGTACGAGCGGTGGCACTTCCAGTGAGCTGTTATCGGGTAGTCCGAGTGGAGGCCCGAACCCCATTTGCTAAGGGTCGGCTAGCAGTCCGGAGACGCACTCCAAGAGTACTAGAGGGTTTCTCTAGTGGGTGCCGAGGCCGTTCGCTGGGCCTTGGTGGCTCGGTGCCTCCCTATGGTGGGATCCCATTCGGAGACTTCCCTGCCAGTCTCGGACACGACTTAGGGCATCCCAAGTGTTTCGCTTGCTTGGGTCTTAGCCCCGTATAGGCTCGCCCATGGTTGTCCCTAACTCTGTTGTCCTGGGGCAGCTGTCAAAACCCCTTGGGGCCTAGCCTTTAAACCCCTGGACCATAATAGGCTCAGAGCCTGGTTCCTTCATCTGAAAGGAATAGGCCAGGGGGAATACCTTCCCCATTGGCTCAACAACGGGCGACGCGCCTTTTGAGGCGGTTTCCTGGGGAGGTGAAACGACGCCTATTGCCATAGTGGCCGAGCGTGACACGGTGGATGGGACGTAACTGTTCCCGCAATTAATGAGAAAGAAGTGGGCGCGTGGGTGGCAAAATCGGCTCGTGGTTAACCACGCTGGATCGGGGCAAAACTTCCCCAATTTCATTGCCCGTTCATTTCGCCTTCCCCCTGCATAAATACTCGAGGAGTCTTGCTCCTCCTCACCTTACCTTGCCTACATTAGCTCTGCCTCCTTCGAGCCATCGCTAGAGCAGCGGGTGCCGGGAAGAAGAAGGGAGAAGAGCGAGCCTAGGGAGAAAGTGAGAAAAAGCGAGAGCATGGGAGAGAGAGAAAAACTCACTGCCGCATCTGATCCCTCCATCGCCCTCATGGCTGGCGACATCGTTGTTGTCGAGGCAGACCCCTGGGATCCTTCCGATGTTACTGTGGAGACACTCCAGTCGCTCGTTGACAGTGGACTCCTTCGCTTGGTGACAGACCCCACCAGGCCGGATTGGATTGCTCCATACGGCGAGCTGGAGCCAAGGCCTCATGACGGCTACATCGTGAGCTTCGTCTCCTTTCACAAGCATGGCCTCAGCGTCCTGGTGGATTGGTTCATGCGGGCGCTCCCGCACTACTACGGCGTGGAGCTCCACAACTTCAATCCCAACTCCATCACTCAGGTGGCTATCTTTGTTGCCGTCTACGAGGGGTACCTAGGGATTGCTCCCCATTGGGAGTTGTGGCTCCATCTATTCCGGGCAGGGCACACCATCAAGCCGACAGGCACGTTGGGTACGAGGAAGGCGATGAGGGCCGGCGGCTGCACTCTCCAAGTGCGCCAGGACCGCTAGCACCTCTACATCCTGGCCCAGCTCGTGTCCTCCAACCGCCGGTGGTACACGAGCTAGTTCTACCTTTGTAACGATGACGGAGGACTTCCCCCTACACTAGGCAGATTGTGGGGAGCTGCCTGGAGAGATGGAAGTACGGCGTCCCGAAGGATGACTAGCCCAAGCTGCAGCCACTTCTAGAGGGGCTGGCGAGGCTATGGTCGTGGCCGCCTTCCATCACCGGAGGGTGCTGCCACTGATGGCTCGGTGGCGGCGGCTGTTCGAGATGAAGCCGGGTGAGCCCATTGAGGGCATCCGAATGTCCTCCTCCGCCCTTTCTGACGAGGAAATTCTTTGTTGGGTGGGGGAGATGGTAGAGGCGAAGCTGAGGGGTGGCAACTTGACCCCTATCGTGATGCGACCGTCGCGGGGGTTCCTCTCGCTGGTAAGTCGTGTGCCGCTGTAGCCTCCGAGCCTCCTCAGTCTCCTCTTACCCCTTGTTCCCTTATGCGCATTCACCGTTCCTGCAGGGGATGAGGGATGTGCGCTCCTCTCCGCCGCTCGTTCCCGAGGACGCGAGGCGGTGGGCGATCAACCGGGCGCACGCCGATGCGCAGAAAAAATAGAAAGACGCCAAGGCGGCGAAGCGCACAAAGCAAATCCTCGCGCGCGAGGAGCTGGATAAGCGTCGCCATCAACAAAGGAAGGATGGTCTCCCATTGGAGGAATCCCCGTCGCCGTCACTGTCGATGGAGGCCTCAGACAGGGATGATGAGGGCAAGGTGGGGTGAGGTCCCCTAGACCATCTCCCTGACATGGTGGAGGTGGTGCCCAGGGCATTGGTAAGCAGCTCGACGCTCCCGGGAGGAGGAGGAGAAGCGGACCCAGGGTCAGCGATTACCCGCCCTGGGGCCGAGGCCGACATGCTCGGGGCGTGGGTGTTGGGCAAACGCGTCGTCAGCCCAGTGGGCTCGATGGCGGTGGTGGTACATGTGGTGGCGGAGGTGATGTAACCACCCCCACAGAGGACTGATGGGGCACCGGGGTTCTTTGAGGACCGGCCGGTGCCAATGGACATGGAGGCGCTGCCTCTGTCGCCACTGCTGCCTTTGCGGATGAGGGTCGCTGTGGCGAAGCGGTTGCCTCCCCGTTTGAGGTAGGTGTATTTTTGGTGGGGTCGTAGTGCCTTTCATTCACTCTTTGGCCCCGTACTGACCCTGTAGGTGACTTTTCCTTAGTCGGAAGCGGCCTGCGGATGAGCTTCCCGTGGCACCCCTTAAGGCACTCAAGGCGAGCCCTGACTCCTTCGCTCACTGGGTGGCAGAGGCACAAGCCGCTATACAATGCGGCGCGGCATCGGTGAGGGCCGACCCGAAGGAGCCGACCGCCCAAGGAGGGGCTGCCGAGGCGACCCCGATACAGACGGGGGAGGGAGTGCTTCCGCCCCACGAGGGCGAGGCTCATGAGTCGGATGGGGCTAGCGCACCCTTGGTTACCGAGGCCCCTGGGGTCTCTGAGGCTAAGGCGACGGAGGCCGGGGCGCCCAAGACCGCTGAGACCGCAGCGGCAAGGGTCGGTGTTTCTACGACCACCGAGGCCACGATGGTGGAGGCCAAAGCCCCCAAGACCATCGAGGCCATGACTACGGAGGCTGGAGCCCCCGAGATCCCTAAGGCTGACGTGATGGCGGCGAGGCCATCTGCCCAGGAGGCAGAGATGAAGGTGGTGGAGGCCTTGGTGGCGCCCTTGGTTTAGGGCCTGCCGTTGTTACGAGGGAGCACCTAGGAGGCGGAGGTCTATCCGATCTCCTCCAACGATACTTCCCGGGCATGGGGGGTGGTTGACACCGAGGAGACTAGTGCCGTGGAATAGTCGGCTCCGACCTTGGGCGAGGGGAGCTCGGCCCTCGTGCGGGTGCGACCCGAGCCCCGCGGGTGGGAGCACCCGCGTGTACTATGGCGGAGCCGGGACAACCCTAAGGGGGAGCCCCTGTTCACTCTCGAGGACACAGCCGAGGGCGGGCGCTGGGACACCTTCGAGCAATACCGCCAGCTGGCAGAGTGATCACTTCGGACGGCACTATCCGTGGTGGCCGACGAACTGCTCGGAGTCGCCCAGGTTTGCGTTTTCTTTTCTCGTGCGACGTTGTCTTTTTCTGAGTTTTGTTGCAATCAATGACCCCTGTTCTGCTTCCCCAGGAGCTCGAGACCTGGTCCCTTGGGAAGTCGGTCTTTCTCTGGTGGGAGAGGGACATCTGGGACTAGCTCTAGTGGCAGAAGGGCCTGCTTGCGGGTGCCAATGAGCTCCTAGCGGCGCGGAGCGAGGAGGTGGAGGACCTCCGCCTTCGTTGTGCTGACGTGAAGGTCGAGGTGGCCATGGCCTAGGAGCAGCTTGCCCCTCTGGCGGTGCGGGTCAAGGAGTTGGAGGAGGAGCTCGCCCGCACGGCCAGTGATCGGGATGCCTTCAGGGCCCGAGCCATTGAAGCCACGGCCTCGGCCACGGCTCTCGCGGGGCAGCTAGGGGTGGAACAGAATGTGCACTGGCTAATGAAGGGCGCTTTGGATGAGGCCCTTGCAGTGGCTGAGGCCTCATGAACCGAGGCTGTAGTTTGGAGGGGGACGACCGAGGGTGAGTCCTAGTCCCCTTGTTTTATTTTCTTCTCGTTATGTTTGTTCCCTAACTTCCTCGTGTGACGTAGAGCTAGGGAGTGAAGCTTCTAGGGTGGCCGAGGCTTCTCGGGTCGAGGCCCAGTGCTTGAAGGAGAAGGTCGAGGCTTCCCGGGCCAAGGCCCTGCGCTGGAAGGAGAAAGCCAAGGCCTGTTAGGTCGAGACCCGATGCTAGGAGCTGAAGGCCAAGGGTGAGCTCCGTGGGCTTCTGCTTCTAATTTAGGTTGTTTTTTCCCTTGCTCAACCTTATTTCATTTTCTATGGTGCAGAGTCAGAGGCAGAGGTTATTCGGGCAGCCGAGGCTTCCAGCGCGGTGCAGACGGTGCTCGAGACTAAGATCAGGGAGCACGAGGCGCTGAAGCGTGCCGCCCTTTCTGCCTGCGAGGCCTTGGAGGTTGAAGGGTTCAGTCAGGCAGCTCCCTTGGGAGCCGTTTGGTTGCCCTGAGCAGCTAGATGTGCGAGTGGCTCCAAGGAGCGCTGCACATGGGTGTCAAGAGGGCGTTGGCCGTCATCTCCTCTCACTATGTTGGCGTTGACCTCCCGGCCATCAGTGATGGCTATGTCTTGCCTGATGATGACGAGGATGCCGACGCGGTGGTCACGAAGCTGATGGAGGCAGTGGAAGGCCCTGGCACGGCGCTGGCAATGCTCTTTGAAGAGGAGGTGGTCCCTCCCCTCCCGCCTGCCAACGCTGGAGATCCTGAGGCTTGACCTGGGCCCAAGGGGCCATGTAAAAATAGAGTAGAGTAGGAATTATCTTTGTATCATAACGCTTGTGGCTGTCGAGGCCTTTCTTTTTGAGGTATTTGTGTTTCTTAGTTGTTTTTCTCATGTTTCCAAGCCTCTGCCCTCTGTTGCATCTGATCAGATCTCTTTTGCAAAATGCCTCCTTGGATCTTAAGCTGTCCCTTGGGCGAGAGGTAGTGAGGGAGTGCCGTAGCCTAGAGGCGTAGGCTGTCTCGTGACTCTACCAGCCTCTTGCTTAGGAAACAGACTTTGATCCGAGGGGTTTTTGCGACCAATTCGTCAGAGCGTGTTAGAGACTTGGCGTAGGAATTTTTTCGAAAAACGACTGAAGAATGGTGCGTGGTACTTAGGGGGAGTCCCCCATCTAGCCCCCGAGGGAGGCTTGGTTCTGATGAGGCAGAGCCGAGTCTCCCTTATCGTGTTATTGTATTGCCGAGACCCACAATGGGCCCGGGGGATTTCTCGAAAAATTATACCAACTAAAGAACACTTTTTAATTGTCTTTCGAGAAACAACATATACAATGCTTGGAAATTTAAGGATAAAAGCGATGTAGCTGTTCTATGTTCCAAGCGTTGGTGAAGATTTCGCCTTTCTCGTTGGCCAGCTTGTAGGTCCCGGGCTTCAGTACTTGGGCGATGATGTACGGTCCTTCCCATGGCGGGGTCAGCTTGTGGCGGCCCTTGTTGCTCTGTGCTAGCCTCAACACTAGGTCGCCTACCTTCAAGTCTCGGCCTCGGACATGCTGGGCCTGATAGCACCGTAGGGTCTGCTGGTATTTAGCTGAGTGTAGTAGCACAACATCTCGGGCTTCCTCCAGTTGATCGAGGGCGTCCTCTCGGGTGGTGTGATTACTTTGTTCGTTATAGGCTTGTAGCCCTGGGGAACCATATTCCAAATCGGTGGGGAGGATGGCCTCAGCCCCATAGACTAGGAAGAAAGGCGTGAACCCCATGGCTCGGCTTGGAGTGTTCCTTAGGCTCCAGATGACCGATGGGAGTTCGGCGAGCCATTTCCTACCAAACTTTTTCAATCGGTTGTGAATTCTTGGCTTGAGGCCTTGTAGGATCATGCCATTGGCACGCTCTACTTGGCCATTGGTCCTTGGATGTCCGAGGCTGACCAGGCCACACGGATGTGGTGGTCGTCGCAAAACGTCAGGAACTTTTTGCCGGTGAACTATGTTCTGCTGTCGGTGATGATGGTGTTGGGAACCCCAAACCTATGGATAATGTCAGTGAAGAACAACACTACCTGGTCGGATTTGATTCGGTTGATCAGACGAGCCTCGATCCATTTGGAGAACTTGTCGATTGATACCAGTAGATGGGTGTAGCCTCCGAGGGCCTTTTGCAGAGGCCCAACCATGTCGAGCCCCCATACGGCAAATGGCCACGTGATGAGGATGGTTTGGAGGGCCAGGGCTGGGAGATGTGTTTGTCGAGCATAGTACTGACATCCTTCGCAGGAGCATACTAGCTTGGTAGCGTCGGCGACCGCCGTCGGCCAGTAAAACCCTTGGCGGAAAGCGTTTCCTATGAGCATCCGAGGCGCCACATGGTGCCCGCAGGTGCCTGCGTGCAAGTCCCACAGCAGGGCTCGGCCTGCCTCGGCAGTGATACATCATTGGAGGACACCTGAGGGACTTTGCCTGTATAATTCGTCATTGTAGAGGACGTAAGTCTTGGCTCAGCGCACGAGCCGTCGAGCTTCGGTCCTATCGCCAGGAAGCTCCCCCCGATCAAGCCAATTGAGGAATGGGATTCGCCAATCCGCGTCCTGGTCAGTCTACGGAGGCTCAGTGTTGACTTCCATGACCTTAGGCTCGGTCAAGGGGGTCTCGGCAGTAGAGGGGGCGTCGAGCTTCACCGTGGTTTCCACAGGTGGGCCCTCCTCTGTTGCCAAGGTGTAGTCAATGGAAGGTTTGTGGAGGTCTTTGGCAAAGACGTTTGGGGGGACCGGGGCCCATGCCAAGGCCATCTTTGCCAGCTCATTGGTGGCCTCGTTGTACTTCCGCGTGATGTGGTTTAGTTCGAGACCGTTGAACTTGTCTTCTAG
Source organism: Miscanthus floridulus (assembly GCF_019320115.1). NCBI lineage: Eukaryota > Viridiplantae > Streptophyta > Magnoliopsida > Poales > Poaceae > Miscanthus > Miscanthus floridulus. Next base: position 9,507,922 of record NC_089585.1, read on the forward strand.
GTGACGTACCAGCTTGTAGTAAGCCTCCATTTTGGGGTCGAGGCAATTTGACTCCTTCATCACTTGATCGACGACGAGCTGTGAGTTGCCCCGGACATCGAGACATTGTACCCTGAGTTCGATGGCGACTTGCAAGCCATTGATGAGGGCTTCGTACTCGACCACATTGTTGGAGGCAGCGAAGTGGAGCCACACCATGTAGCGCATGTGTACTCCAAGGGGCGAGATGAAGAGCAGACCCGTGCCTGCCCCAATCTTCATCAAAGATCCATCGAAGTACATGGTCCAGCACTCTATCTGAATTTGAGCAAGTGGTAGTTGGGTGTCTATCCACTCAGCCACAAAATCGACCAAGACCTAAGACTTGATCGCTTTTCGAGGCACAAAAGTCAAGGTTTCGCCCATAAGCTTGATGGCCCACTTGGCTATCCTACCCAAGGCCTCCTGGTTATGAACTATCTCCCCCAGGGGGAAAGATGATACCATAGTCTCCCCCATAGCATGATTGAAGATTGGGGGATGATCGTCCCCTTCATCGTCGTTGATGCGATGGTGCATGTCGTGAGCCTGTCGCTGGGTTCCTCCGCCATCACCGCAGCCTTGCTGCTCCTGCTCAAGAGTGGTTCAGAGTTATTGTAGAAGGAGTTGATCTTGCTCAACCTTGGCCTGAAGCTCACGGAGCTATTCCAGGTCCAGGCGTCGAAGTGGTCTGAGGGCAAGGTTCTCGTTCTGTGCTACCTGGGGGGACAATGCCCGAAGGCGTCGCATCACCTGTTCCCTAATGAAGCGGAGTGCGGTCATCCACCCCCTCGTGTTCATCACTCGTGCTTGGCATCCCTAGTCCGACATGGAAGCACTCACGAGTGGGATCGTAAGTGCCTTCATCGTTAGAATCAGAGTAGCTAAAGCAATAGTCGCTTGCGGCCAAGAAGCGACGCATAGTTTCATGGTCGCGGAGGTCAGAGAAATCCGCTCCTGGCCATGCCTCGTCTTGCTCTGAGGAGTCGGTGTGGGTGTCTAGGTCAAGAGCAAAGCGCTAGCGGCGTCCCACGGTATCCTCATGAGCGGCAGTGTAAGCGTAGGCATAAGAGGCGGCGGCATTTCTTAACCCAAAGGGGTATGGGGATGGTGCTGCCGCCGGAGTTGGGTTCTCAGGGAGTGGTGGAGCAGAGCTTGATGACTGGGCGTTGTCGCGAGCCATCGGCATTTTTCCCTTGTCCAAGCTCAGGCTAGACAGGTCCCTAACCAGGGATCTTGCGCCAATAGCTGGTCATAGGATATCGGCGGGGAGCGGCGTGTCGCCCTAGATTCGCATAGCGTTGGGGTGATTTTGCTCACGTCGTGCCTGGCGAGCACGGCGAGAGCGGCCGCTCGGGCACCGCCTGCGCCTGGGCTGCCAGTGCATGACTTCGTCGTCGGTTGGTGGGGCTTGAGGAGTGAGGAGTACCATGTCATACTCATGCCCTAGAGACATGAACTCTAGGCTCTCAAACCAAACCACCGTGCCAAGACGCAACGGTCGTACGGGGTCTGCCATTCAGAACTTGTTGGGATGACGAAACTAACACGCAGAGCCCCCTACCTAGCGCGCCAACTGTCGCTATTTCGAATCGAGGGGGTCCTCAACCAGCTAGTAAATTTATCCTGCGTGTTCCCGATTCTAGATGGTGATGCAAAGAGACACAAGGTTTATACTGGTTTGGGCAATTCGGGCCCTATATCCAGTCTAGGAGATCGATCTTGTATTCCTTGCACCGAAATGCTTGCGGTAGGGGTTTACAAGCTAGGTGAGAGAGGGAGTTCATCCCAGGTCTTGGCGAGGTGAGGTATGGGCTACTTGAGACGTTGCTCTCAGGCGGCTGGGAGGCATGTGTTACAGGGCCTTGTTCTTCTAAATGGCCCAAGTCCTCTCCTTTTATAGTTGAAGGGAGGACAAGGATAGTACATGTGCTAACTATACGGTGTCGTGCCAACAGGGGCGGCATGTCCGAGCCCTGTGGCCTATTCCTATGGCGGCGTGGTCGTCGGAGTGGTCCGTCCTTGGAGCACTAGGGCGGCGTGGTGGTCACATCTGATCCTGTGCGTCATGGGAGCTCTAGGACTACCTCAGAGTGGGTGCGGCGGTGAACGTGTGAGCTACTGTGGACTGACTGTGCGTGAGGCTGAGGCTTGGTCGGTGCCGAGGCCATACCATAGTGGGGGGTCTCGGCGGACACGAATCCCGAGATGGCTGAGACCTTGGTGCATAGTGCCGAGGCCTTGAGAGAGCGATTGATCTAGTGCGCTGGCTCGGAGGCGGTGATGTCCTAGGCTAGGCTGTCCGTGTAGTGTTGTTTTCAAGGCAGGGATCACGGGGCATAGTGTAGTGCGGGTGCTGATCGTGGGCACAGCGTCAGAATACAGTGACCGGTAATCCCTGCCGTGCCCTATCTTAGCCGGTATGGCGCCGATGCGACCTCATGTCCCGTCGACCATTCCGCGGTGTCGAGCCATTGTCTGGCTGAGATTGCGGGAGTGGTTGACGTATTAATGGGACATGATGTGTTGTTGGGAAGACTGGCTGAGGTGAGGGTGACAGGCTATGGATAAGCTAGCCTCGCGTGATACGGAGAATGAGGCCTCACGCAAGATAGAGACCGGACTCCTCGCCGAGTCCTTTCGTGAGAGGCCTCACGCGAGGTGGAGATAGCACTCCTTGTCGAGGCCTTCTGTGAGAGGTCTCGCGCGAGGCGGAGATAGCACTCCTTGCCGAGGCCTTCCATGAGAGGTCTCACGCGAGGCGGAAAATTGCGCCAGGACGCCGAGACCTCCTGTGCAAGCCTTAGGGCGAGACGAAGAGCTCGGTGGGCTTGGACATGGTCGGTGATGAGCCCATGGCTTACCTTCTAGCTTTGTTTTTTGATGGGACTTAAGTGACCCTTTTGACGTATGCTTGGGGTACCCTGTTCTATGGTACCCGACAGGTGTGCGCTCGTCTCTTGAGGCGGTGAGGCGACTGATGCTGTGGGATATAATGAGGGCTCGAGCCCTAAAGGAAACGGACCTAGTGGGGTGTGTGGCACATTAATTTAGGCATATGGTTCACCCCTTGCCCATTCCACCCTTACCTTATAAACAAAGCGGTTTGTCCCCATCCTCCATATGCACAGCCACATCCTTTGCCCTTCCAATCTTTCTGCCTTTCACTCATGAGTCCTAGCCTTTGTTTCCACTCTACCACCGGTGAAGTTCTCGCTCTCTAGCCTTATGTCGCCATCGGATCTTCTGTATTCCCATCCCTGTTCCTCAATGGAGCCATGGCCTCGCTTCGACATTCTCTGCACGCACATGGAGGGTCTAGTTTAGAAGGGCCTTCTCTATGTAAGGACCGCGATGACTAAGTCGATTGTACTGGCGGTGAGGATGTGTTGTTGCCACCCGATGGCTACGTCGTCTCCTTCATCCCCATCCACGAGCGGGGGTTCATGACTCCTCCCAATCGATTCCTCTGAGGGTTGCTGCACTACTATGGGTAGGAGCAGTAGCATCTGAATCCCAATGGGATTCAGCACATCTCGGCCTTCATCGCGCTGTGTGAAGGGTATCTAGGGACCAAGCCCCACTTCGAGCTATGGAAGTACTTCTTTGCTATCGAGCTACAGAAGAAGGAGGAGAAGAAGCTAGACCTGGTGGTGCTGATGGGGTGTTCGAGCATCCATCTATGGGGTGGTCGGGCATCGGAGTATATGTCCATCCCTTTATCGAAGTCTAACAAAGGGTGGCATAAGCTTTGGTTCTACCTAAAGAATGACGATGCCGCCCTCGTGCCGATCTTCACCAACCACCTAATTGAGGAGGTGCCGGGGGTGTGGAGATACGGGCCCATCGAGAAGGATCAAAAGAGGCTCGGCGACTTGCTCAAGGCCATTGTGAATCTGAAGCGCTATGGCCTTCATGGGACTGGCATCATCGGAGCATGCCACGTTAGGAGGTTGGCACCGGTAATGGTGCGTGCCCTTCCGATGTATAAGATGACGCCAAATTCCATGCCCGAAGGGATGGTGATGGTCAACAGCGAGGCCCTTAGCATCCGTGAAATGGTAGAACACCTCAAGGAGGCAATGGAGTTCCCAACGGATCCATCGATGGATCTCACCCTAGTGTACCTGGTCCTAGGGCATCCCGTGATGTGGCTGGATGCGGGTTTCATCGAACCGGTAAGCCTTCTTTGAGTTTCTTTTATTGGCCGACCCTCCTCTATTCTCAAATTCTAACCACCAGGATTTGCAGCCTGGCCTCATCGCCCGTGATTCTGACCCACCACTGCTAGAGGACACAGCGTGAAGGGCAGCGAACCATGCCATGGCTGAGGCAGTGAAGGCGAAGAAGGATCAGAAGTAGGCGAGGAATGAGCGAGGGAAGCTCCAGCGTGGAAGGCATCGGCAAGGCTTGGAGGAGAGTGACGACAACAAGGAGGAGGAAGAGGAGGAGGACCTCAACATTCCATGGGGTGTGCTAGCACTCGAGGATGAGCAGGCCAACACAGGGCAGGTTAACTTGACCCTAATTCCGCAGCATGCCCCGGCATGAACCGAGGAGGACACGCCTCCAAGATCGGTAGGGGAGGATGTGCCCCTAAGGTTGGTGGAGCAAGTTCGCCCTGCTTTGACCGACCCCGATGCACCTCCTAGATCAGCAGCGGAGGAAGTGCCCCTAAGGTTGCTGGAGCAAGCCCGCCCTGCTTCAACCGACCCTACTGGTGTATTGAAGCGGCCAATCATTGTCTTGGTGGAGTCAGAGTTGAGTGGCCAGCCCCTGAAACGATCTCGAGTAATGGTGTTGAGGTGAGTTATCGACTTCTTCGTCCTTTCACTATGTTCTTGGATTTCGTTGTGTCATGTTGGTGCTTTCCATAGGAACGACCCCTGCAGACCCCTAATGTTGGTGCCGTAGAAGATCCTGGCATGTCAGCCAATCCCCTAGGAGCTAACTGGCGTGCACTACCCCAGATCTAGACATCACTGTCGGATCAAAACCTCCTTCACTGCCGGATTTTGAACCAACAGTGGCATACCGGCAGTGATGGGGGGTTGACATCACTGTCGGTTCTTAAAAACCGACACTGATCTACAAAAAACAGTGTTGGTTTCTGGCTCCACCCGACAGTGTCTAGATGAACAACACTGCCGGTTTGTAGTCCTAACCGACAGTGAAGGTTGCTTCAAGAGTGTCGGTTCATGGATCAAGCCGGTAGTGTTGACCTAGCCAACACTGTCGGTTCATGGCTCAAGCTAGCAGTGTTTTGCAAGACAACACCATCGGTTTGTTGATAACCGGCAGTGTTTTGCAAGACAACACTGTCGGTTCATTGCTAACCGACAGTGATGGCCCATTCGCATTTTATTGTTTTATAATTGATTTTAATTTATATTTTTTCATGGAATTGGGTTTCTCTTTATATACGCTACGTAGACGATAGGTCCATCAATATTAAACATTACAAATGTTACGGTTATAGTTCAAATGTTCTTATCCAGATCTCGATCCCTCAAAATAAAAAAGAAATGTTCTCAGACTTCTAACAATAATTTGGCGAGCCGCTCTAGGCCATACTAATCGTTGTACCTCACCGATTGTGCAATGGAAAATACTCCATCTTTTTCCAATACCTCAGCTAAGATGAATTTTGCGAGCTCTGATTGCAGTGCGACGATCTCCATGTCTAATAGCCTTTGGTGGTTATATTTCTTGCACTGTCATTCAAAAAAGATGATATCCAAAGAGGAACAGTAAATCATTTTGTTGAATTATTAATAGACATAAATGAAATGGGGATTATACACACCAACTTATCGGCTTCTTCTGATTTCCCGCCGATGTAGCAAAGTATTGCCCACATTACATAAAACTCGCATTCATTGTTTTCCACTGGCTGTGACAGGTACTTCCCCTCCATTTCGACAACCTTTAATGGGACCGACATCCCACCGATATGTCTTCTTCGGACACTGAGCAACATTAAAGGGAGAAACATTAGAAAGCAGGTATGTGTGATTAGAAAATAATATGTTATTAGGATCACTTACTAATTTAGCACTACCACCAGTGCATCCAGATGATGAAATGGTTTTTTCTTTGAGTCCCACACCTTGATCAGATTTTTGGCAAGATTGACACAAATGAAGACAAAATGGTTGCTACAATCACAGAATCCTAATTATCAAATAATCTTAACAAAAAAAGAAGCATAAAATTAAAAGCCAAGAACACATACTCGCAGTTGTAGGCTAGAAGTATGTGGGTTTTCTTCTTCATTGTGAATTCGTCGAAAATAGCAGTCAATCTCTGTTTCAGGTCTTCCACATCACATCCATAGAGGCCTAGACATGTGCTCTCATTGACTCGCAAGGGGTCCAAGAAGCCTATGTAATCCCATTTGCTTTTTAGAATGCAAAATTTTGCTATACACCTACATAAAATCATGGGAACTACTCAAAAGTTAACAATTTGTCTCGGGAGAGAAGTTAATTGTAAAATCATGCGTGTAGGGTACTTACATAGTCCACAGCGTCAACATTTGAACATCGAGAGAGCGTTTCTGGTATAGCTGGAACAAGCACTCCCACTCGACATCGAACTTCTCTTCTTTAGGATAATGGAAAACATGTGGCGAATGGATAATAACCTCAAAATCAAAGCCTTCCATCTCTGTTGCTTGAGCCATGTAATATTCATGCAACTGGCGCATATATGTTGTCAAATTTTTATACTCGTCATCGGGAACCGAAAGATTGCCCCTTTCATACTTTATTGCCAGTGTTCTCATCCCTTGTACATCATAATAGATGTTCACGGCCTCTTCCATGGTTAATCCTGGGTTGTCTTCGATGTACTTCTGTATGTTCCTTAAATCTTTATTGTATATTTCTTCGTCTCTTGTTGTAGCGTATATATTATGTGTTTGCCTTTCAAATTCGGACTTTAACAAATACGAAGGCAGTGAGGCACAGAGATTGAAGAAACTAACACAATCTTCCTTCGAGATGTGTGCTGTAAATTTTTCTTTCATCAAGTTGGTAACGTTGCCACTGAACGGCCTTTTTCTTTTCTGTTGATCCACTTTGGGAGCATTAGCGACCGAATCCAAGGACCTTTTCTACGACTGTGAGGATGTCCTTGATCTTGTTTTGGGCTGAGGTGGAGGAGGATGACGATGAGAATTCTATTTTCCCAGCGCTGATGAAGTGGAGGAGGAGGAGGAGTCTCTTTTCTCAGGGCTGATGAAGATGGAGCCAGACGAGGAGGAATAGAAGGAGACCTCTGTCTTCTCAGGGGTGATGGCTCCGGATGAGGAGGGGAGTGATCTCTATTGGGAGATGATGAGTGATCATCGAGGGTGGATGAAGACTTGTAGTCGTCCTCATCATCAGAGGATAATTGATGGTCAAGCTTAATGAAGTGCTTGCGCTAGGCCACTTGAGAGCCCTTGTTTTGACCAAGTTTCGGCCTATCTTCCTGCTATGGGGTACTCAATGGGTATCTTGTTATACTTCTTATTAAGTATTCTGTCAATGGTGACGTGAGCATACCCCAGTAGAATTGGGCAGCCATTAATTGTCCTGTCTCCCGTAGGTCAGGCCTGGTCGAGCGCCACCTTGTCCTCTGTCCATTCCTAACAGATGTACAACCTGACATTGACGGGTTCAGTGATGTTGTCCACTGGATGAGGAACATTCGCCTCTTCTTTGTCGAGCGGGGTCGATCTGCAGCTGCTGTGACCCCTAAACTATGGGCTAAAGGCAGTAGGAGTAGGGTTTTGTGGTACTACTGACCCCATAGATAGCAAAATTTGCTTGACTCGTGCTTCAACGGTCACCTCAATCTGTGCTTCCATTCTGTCTTCCATCTCTTTTAGTCTCCTCAAATACTCTGCCTCCTATTCTGCTCTACCCCTCGAGCGGCTCTGGTAAGTGTTAGATTCTTGGGGGAATGCTAGTTTCCAAGGAACAAAACTGGTTCCTCCAGTGCGACCAGGGTGCTCCTTGGTTCTAAGTGCTTGGGTGAGCACGTCTTTCTCCCTATTAGAAGTGCGAGTCCCTTGCCTCACCTCCTTAGTTACCTAGGAGATCCTTTGGATGAGTTCGCTCATGGGTTGATTTAAGGAGCTAAAGCTCCCATCCTCGGTGTGCCATACATTTCTCCCCATACAGTATAATACCGATCTAGGTTCCTAATCGGTGGTCTCAACCTGAATGCCTTCCTCAGCAAGGCGATCCATCTTTTGAAGTTCTGCTTCAAATTATGGCATCTTTTTGGCGTAGCCACGAGAGCCGAGATGATGAGGATTCATTGCTTTTTACGAATTCTCCTTGTTCTCCTTTCTCAGTTATAAGTACTCCTTAGATAACCTGTATTCCTTGAAATCCTGCCAGAAGTCCTTCTACTTGCTAAACTATCCATCATCAAAATCTAGCTCTTTATTTTGGAGGACAAAATTCTGGTACAATGTCCCCTTGAAATTCTTGAAGCATGTCCCCATAATTTCTTTTGCTTTTTTCTTGACTAACTCCCTACCATATTCGGCTGGGAAAGTGAAATACTCTAGGATCTTGACATCCCATATGTAATCCTTCTTGCTTTCGGGAACCCTCCATTGCTCATTATCTTTCCCAATCCACTTCATGTACTTAATCAGAATGAAGTCCCTAACAAGTAACCCAAGGATAGTCTTGTATTTGGTCAAAGCTATAGGCGGTGAGAGTGGATCCCCAAATTCATCGAACTCAGTAATGTGCCAGTGTGCATTCCTACCAATAGGAATCTTTGACATGCCTCGCTTGGATCTAGCCTTCCTGCTACCTGAACCCTCTAGCTCCTTGGCCGGTGGAGGCTCCTGCTATAGACACCAAGTAAGCTATGACCCTCTCAATTGATTAGCGTGTGTGGCTACATAGTCACAATTTACCAAAGTTACCTGGCCATCTTGGTCATTTTGACCCAGATCGAGCAAGACGAATGGGGTCCATGGCTGCTCGTTCTCACCGACTTGATTGGCACCATCACCATTTGTCGAATCATGCGGCTCTCTAATCCCAGCGATATCAGCCGCTTCTTATTGCCGATCTATTCTTCGGTAATGGGGTAACAGGTGATGATGAGTCATGGCTGTGACACGATCGTGGTTAGTTTTGGCCACGAACAACTACTAATAGCATAGGTTTATATATATATAATATGTTTAATGTAAAGTCTAATAATAAGTCCATATACAACAAAGTCAAATAATAGCATATGTTCACCTAGAATAAATTCATTGTTTGATTGACCACATACAACAAAGTCCACCTACTGTTCAAAGGAACTAAGCCTACATCAACTTCCAAATAAGAAAAGCGATGACCATAGCCATAAATAAAAGCATGACTTCTTTCCAAGACCAAGGAGTAATTCTCCTAATCTTCACATCTCCGACGGGTGGCTTCTCTTCGATCTCCAGTGCCAACGGATGGCCATGGTTTGCATTCATTCGACCATAGTAGGCCAGGTTGCCCATGGTTTGTAAGGTAGGTCGGATGACTATAATAGGCCTTCAAAGCTTCACTTCTATGTTGTATTTTTTGTGCAAATTACTAGAGTAGCGGTTGACTTGAGCATAGCAATCTTTCTAGGTTCGATAAATCCGAGGCATGTGACCAACATGCACTACATACCATACCATAGTTGCCTATACATTTAAGTAAATTAGGCATGTGGTAAGTGGTAATGGTAACTCACTGAACAAGAGTTATTATTCAAGTTATATGGCCAAACTAAATCTATTTAATGTTCTTTATCCTTGACATAATAAAAAAAGTACCTCAATAATTGGACTATTTATTATTCGGAGATCAATGTGGTTTAGTAATCATACTTGCTGCTGTTGCCGAGCCAATTTTAAAAGTTGTTTTTAACTTTTTTTCTAGAACAAACATCTATAGATGCCTTTTTTTAAGCATGCTATACATTCCATCAAAATCAATTGACACTCTACCTATAGCGATTATACTTGTACACATTTGACAAGAATCCATCATTGCTTAAGCAAGAGCATAAATTCTTATCTAACTCTTACACAAATAGAACACTCCCTACCATCACAAATAAGATGTCCACAGTCATTAACGTGTACCTTTGACTGCTAGTTTCCATTGCTTGCAATAATTACAAAGTACAGAGATATTATAACATTATGCAACTACTATTCAAGACAGATATGCTCATATCATTGTCACATATTCAATCTAACTATGTCAAGAGGTGTTGATGATCAATGTATAAATACTTAGACTGCACACAACGCAAAAGGTCACTTAGCTGTGACTCGAGGGAATAACTTGTTGCGACAACAAGCAAATAACACCAATGGTTCTTAAATAGTTTAGGGACATGATTACTAGGTCCTCAACAAATCAGTAGATATCATAATCTCTTTAGGGAAAAACTAACTAGTTTATGTAACGGCATGTACATACAAGGATAGCTAAACCAACGAGTAACAGCATGTAACTCAATCGAATAGGAATCGACTGCAACTGGGAAGACAACAACCGTGGGGCATTTCATCAAACACTTAGCAGGCAGTGAGCCACGCACTCACCGTGGGGGTGGGAAAGTAGTTGTCCGTGCGCTCCTGAAGGCCTCAGCGATGCTTCGGTGTGGGGCGGTGGACGGCGTGGGGAGTGCTCCGACATGGGGCGATGCACGGGCGTCGGCATCAAAGAAGAGGAGTGTGGGGCTGGGAATAGCGGCGCGGGGGGCGATGGATGGGTGCTCTAGCGTGGGGCGGTGCACGGGCGTCGGTGTCGAAGAAGAGGAGCGTGGGGCTAGGAATGGTGGCACGGGGGGTGGTGGATGGGTGCTCCGGCGTGGGGCGGTGCATGGGCATCGGCGTCGAAGAAGAGGAGCGTGGGGCTAGGAACGGTTGGCGCGGGGTTAAAATTTGGATAATTTCAACCCACGTCGGGCTTTTATACGAGACCTCATCACTATCGGTTCTAATTATAAACCGACAGTGATGGTGGTACATCACTGCCTGTTGTAAGTATAAACCGACAGTGATATAGAAATATCACTGCCGAGTTATTCTTTAAACCGGCAGTGATTGTTGTGTAGCGGTTACAGCATAAGTAAGTTATCTTTTCCACTTCTTTCGAATACCTCCTACTGGCTCAATGGTTAAGACCCTGCAACTTGGCCCCCGATACCACAATTCGAATCCCGGGCGAACCAATTTTTTTGTTTAATTTTATAATTTATTAAGCGGTCTAAAGGACAAAAAGAAAAAATAAATAAACTTTGGCACACATCCTATACTAGCATAGCGGTTAAGTCTCTGGACTCTGCAGCCCGAGACTTGAGCTCAAACCTGAGGGTTGGCACAATTTTTTAATTTTTTATATATCACTGCTGGTTTACAAAATAAACCGACAATGATAACCAGCATCACTATCGGTTTCTTCTCATCACTGCCGGTTTTTTAAAACCGATAGTGATGTTTATATATATTTAAAAAATTCTTTTATATACTGAATAAATAGAAGCATATGTATTCCTATGTCAAAATAGCTTGAAATTTTTTTGGCAAGCTTGTACACCAAAATTAAGATCCCACACAGGATCTTAAATTTTTCTAATTATTTTTTATTTATTATATTTTTTTGTGTGCTGAATGAGACAAAAGATGGTGAATTTCATCATGGACCCAATAGATTTTTTTCATCCACCTCCACAAAATTCTTATCCCTAGGGCACATTAGAGCCTGTGTAAAAGTTTGGCACTATTCTGGATCTTTTTATGGGTAGATTCAGTTTAACCTATAATTAATAGGTGTCGATTAAACCTCAGAAAGTAGCAAACCATCTCCGAAAAATTCCAAACTTGGTGTTTCCTTCACACATGGCATGTGCAAGCCTGAGAATAATTTTGAGACCAATACGACACTGGAATACCTATGAACCACAAAAACCTTGATAACCTATGTGTATAGTCATGATTCGATGAAAAGACAAATGTACCTCTGTGAAGCATATATACTTCGCCTATGTCGAAAAGGCTTAAATTTTTTTTGGCAAGCATGTACTCTCCAAATTAAGACCCCACATAGGATCTTAGGTTTTTCAGATCATTTTTTTATTTATTATATTTTTCTTTGTGCCAAATGAGATAAAAGAGGGTGAATTTCATCTTGGATCCAATAGATTTTTTCATCCACCTCCACAAAATTCTTATCCTTAGAGCACACTAGAGCCTATGTAAAGGTTTGGCACCATTCCGGATCTTTTTGTGGGTAGACTAAGTTCAACCTATAATTAATAGGTGTCGTCGCGTGAAAATTCAATTAAACCTCAGAAAGTAGCAAACCATCTCTGAAAAATTCCAAACTTGGTGTTTCCTTCACACGTATCACATGCAAGCCTGAGATTAATTTTGAGACCAATACAACACCGGAATGTATATTTCTAGTTGCCCAACAAATGTTACATGAATTACATGCATGACAATAATTAAACACACAAAGCCGTACATATTAAAATTAGAACCCAATTAAACTATGACCTTGAAAACCTAGCTAAATAAACATTAATTACTATCAGAATCACTGCTGGGATCGATCGGGCCACGCACACTAACATGCCTCTGTAGCCATATATGGTAATTGATGTCACAGATTATGTATCCGTTTGTATCGATGAAGTCCAATGCCTGTATGAGTGCACTCTCTCGTGCCTCACAATACCGAAAGAATGGTCGGCCATATATGTAACCTACTGAACGACCACTACCCCTATTAGTGATCCTTATGCAGTACTAACATCCTTCTATAGTGAGCTAGTAGAGGTTTCCATTGCAGAAGTCCCAATCGTACCCGAGTTGCTCTGTAGCTTGGTCTAGAACGGCCCACAAGCCACATGTAGCATAGGTAAGGTCCTATAGCGCAATCTGCATACGAAGAAAAAGAAAAAAATAGAGAATGTTATTACAATAGTAAACAACAAATAACCACGACTCAGGTACAAGTGACCATCTTGCCACATCCACATGGTTGTAGCTCGCAAACCATTCGCTTGCTTGCGGGATGGGGATATCACCAGCATTCAAAGCAAGTGCCTTGAAGTGCGAGAAATTAGGCACATCATAGCAAATACGTCGAAGTGCCTCTCAATAGATGCGCACGACACTTAATTGGGTGCTTATCATGTCCGGGCTCTGTATTCCCGTCCCGTGGATATGGTTTTGATGATTTGAACCCCTCATAGGGATGAAAAAACTAAGTTCACACGTCCATAGCCGACCACTTGCATTAGATGTCGTGTTCTCGATGATGTCCAAGATAAAGAACCAGCTAAGTGCTATTCGTAGCCAATCTATTAGGGATATAGTCTGCGACATATATGCATGCAACAATGATATTAAACTAATTACGCTTATTTGTTAGCATCAAAAAACAAAATATGTTGGAATATATTTCATACAATAGCTGGAACAGGGAACTGTAGAATGGCCACATTAGAAGCGAATGGCTCATTGCCAGGGTGGAAACATGGTTCTTGTGGTGGGGGAGGTCCGTTGTTCATACCACCTAATCGATAAAATGCAAAAAAATATGAACATAAAATATATGCACAAAAAAATTCTTCCAAGTAAAATGTGGCAACATAATTAAATATAGATCGAATGCAAGGAATAAGAATATATATAAATATAGAATGCAAAGAAACATGAATATAAATATAGATCAAATGAATATAGATAGAATATTGGAGAAGACAACATATCAATACCATTGAAAAATGTAGGAGCCATGACCAAATCATGTAGAGAGAGAGAGTGGATGTCTTGAGAAGTGAGAGTGAAACATGAGAAATGAGACTAAGAGAGTTCGTGGGTGGGTGGGATCGATGTATGTGGCCGGTAGTTTGTTTTATATAGGGGGGCATGGACATCATTGCCGGTTTGTTGTGAGAGGAAAATATTGTATCATGGCTGATAAGGCCTGGCTGAAACCAACATGCATGGAGAGGCTAGCTCCTAGCCGAGGGCCATTTTATAGGGGCTAGCAGTCGTGGTATATTTTTATTTCTAAACTAAAGTTATCGGGGTAGATGGGAGCAGTATTCCAACTATTGTGGTCATGGGAGCACTATTGGCATGTGAGGAGTATCTACACATCACTGTCGGTTTTAGTTTAAAAACCGATAGTGAATTGGGCCTTCTGTGTTGGTTTGAGCAACCGACTGTGATAGAAGCTATCACTGTCGGTTTTAAAACCAAAATCGACAGTGAAGGGCCCTGCCGCCATCTTTTAGTAAAAAATATAAAAAACACTATCGGTTTGGAGCCTGCCACCACAGGCTTTTTGTAAAAAATATAAAAAAGTTTTGCTCGCCTGAGATTCGAGCGCGGGTCACGGGGTCGAGAGTGCGCGGCCTTAACCACTGAGTTAGGATAGGGAGTTCGGTTAGAATGGTTTTATTTTTTTCTTTTATCCCATTGTAATGCACTACTAAATAATAAATGCAAAATCAAAAAAGTTTGGCCCGCCTGGGATTCGAGCGCGGGTCTTAGAGTACAGAGTGCGCGGCCTTAACCACTAAGCTAGGATAGGAAGTTCGCTTAGTTTGCTTTTCTTTATTTATTTATTAATAGAAAAAATGCAGTTAGTTTATATTCTAAAATGGAGGCATAGGTTCAACACCCTCTTGAAGGATAGGTAGGGAGTTTGCTTACATTGCCTATGATCAATTTGTACGTAAGCAGGTTTGTCACCCTCTTGAAGGATAGGTAGGGGTACGTTCACCCCAAATGGTGGTATTTCCTGATAGCCCATGTAGTCTTCTTCGTCCGTCACTCCATCGACACCGACAATCTTCCTTTCCCCTTCTAGGACTACTTTTAGCCTTCCTTTTGTCTTGTTGTCCCTTGCATAGAAGACTTGCATAACATCTCTTATAAGGATGAAGGGGTCATCTCTGTATGCGGTCTTAGTGAGATCAACAGTAGTGAACCCTTCGTTGTCAGTATTGATTTCCTCAAGCCAGACCCACTGGCAGTGAAAAAGAGCTGCCTTCAACGGACCGTAGGCTAGCTCCCATATCTCCTCTATGAAACCATAGTATGTCGCCTGCACGTTCTCATTTTTGTCGTGAGCATCAAAATGAACACCACAATTTTGGTATGTGCTCTTTCCATCTTCCTTTTTTATGTAAAATGTGAATCCATTGATCTCATACCCTTGGTACTTAAGATATGTACTCGAAGGTCCCTTGGCTAAGGCATCCAGTTGAATTCCCAACTTTATTCCAAGCAAGCGATGTCGCAACCAGCTGACAAATTCCTCCTTATGTTTTTTATCCAGCCAAGCCTATGACCTACTCGGATACAGAGTTTGCAGCGATTGCTTATGCTCATCAATGTATGACATCACACCCTCGACTTGCTGGAGAATAGTGAACTATGCCTGTCTGAAAGAAATAGGGTCGTCTACTGTAACAGATTTCTCCCCGATCGTTCCTTTGCCATGTAGTCTTCCCTCGTGATGAGATTCTAGAACTCTGACCCTTTTGATGTCCAGATAATATGTGCAAAACTCAATGGCCTCCTCTGTTGACCATCCTTCAACCATGCCCCCTTCTAGCCAGAATCTATTCCTAACATACCTCCTAAAAACTTTCACCAATCTTTTGAAAGGGAACATCTGATGCAGGTGCATTGGGCCAAGGGCTCTAATTTGGTCAACAAGATGAATGAGCAGATGCAATAAGATATCAAAGTAAGTTGGTGGGAAATGCATCTCAAGCCTAATAAGAGTTTTGGCTATGTCCCGCTGCAGCTGCTCTAGCATGGACACATCAATGACCATTTTTGAGATCGCATTGAAGAACGAGCAAAGCTTTATGATTGGGGCATGGACCTTTTGGGGGAGGATACCACGTAGGGCAATAGGGAGTAGCTGAGTCATAATGACATGACAGTCATGGGCCTTCATAGGGCCATAGTTGAACTTGAGTTCTCTTATGTTCACTAGCCTCTTTGGGTTCGCACAGTAGCCCGTCGGGACTTTGAGTTCATTGAAGAAAGAAATAAGCGCACACTTTTCTTCTTTCTTCAATGTCCATGACGCAACTGAAAGTTCTAACTGGCCACTCTCTAGCTCCATAGGATGCAGCTCCTTCCTGATTCCCAAGTGTTGAATGTCTAGGCGTGTGGCTAGTGAATCCTTCGATGCCCCCCCGGTGTCCATCAAGGTGTTAAGAGTGTTAGTGCACACATTTTTAGTGATGTGCATGGGATCAAAACAGTGGTGTACACTCAGAAATGGCCAGTACGGTAGTTTCTAGAAAACCAATTTTGTCTTCCAAACACTCCCATCAGGCGCTGCTACTGCATTGTCCCCCTTCCCAAGGACATCCTCCAGTTTGTTGAGTTCTCAAAGTATCACAGGCCTGTCTCGATATTTTGGAGCTAAGCATTTCTTAATAGTACCATTGAAATCGTTTCTGTTTTTGCGGTAAGGGTGATCCTTAGGTAGAAACCTATGTTGTCCCATATAAACTATCTTTGAGTTATTTGGCAGATTTACCGCATCGGTGTCGTCCAAGCACTCGACACATCTAGTATAGCCTTTTGTCTTCTCTTTGAACAACGAACCTCGACCTGGCAGGTCGATGATTGTAGCGATAAGTACTCCCTTGATCGTGACATGTTCCTTTTTGCACTCATCCCAAACATTCAGCACACCCTTTTCAAACATCTCCACTAGTTCATTGATCACTAGTTCTAGAAACACATCGATGTAATTTCTAGGTTGTCTTGGCCCTTGGATCAGTAGTGGCATCTAGATGTATGACCACTTCATATAGACCCAAGGTGGAAGGTTATATATACAGAGCGTCACTGGCCAGGTGCTATGATTGCTTCTAACCTGGTCGAAAGGATTCATCCCATCTATGCTCAAAGCAAACCAAAGGTGCCTTACATCTCCACCGATGTCCTTATAGAACAAAGTATTGACAGTCCTCTAGTCATGCCCATCGGTGGGGTGCCTCATCATTATATCTTTCTTACGCTCTTTGCCATACCAGCGCAATAGCTTGGCTAACTTTGCACATGCAAACAGCCTATGCACCCACGGAGCTATAGGGAAATACCAAACGACCTTTATGGGACCTCCTCTGGTCTTGGTACCCTCATCTGATGGCCCTTCCTTATACCATGGAGCTTCACACTTGGGGCACTTGTCCAAGTCTTTGTATTTTTCTCCATAGTACAATATGCAATCATTAGAACACGCATGGATTTTTTCAACCTCGAGGCCGATGGGGCAGATCATTTGCTTCGCTAAGTATGTCTTTTCTGGCAACTCGTTTTTTCTAGGAGTACTTTCCTTATTATACCTAACAACTGATCGAAGCATTTATCGCTCAATCCATTTGTTGATTTGAACTCTAACAGCATGATGTCGTCTTCTAGTTTGCTCATCGGACAATTCCTATACAATGGTGTTTTGCCATCTTATCTCATTTTCTGTAGCTTTCTCAGCTGTCTTTCACTAAGACATCCGGTCTCTACATTATATAGCGCTGAGAAATGCCATCGTTATCCTCGGTGTCGTCAGCTAACGTGTTTCTAAACACATTATTAACTATGGCCATAGGTTCCGTGTTGACACCGGGTTCCTTGTCAGCATCATGGATGGCTATGTCAGGCATGTCCACATCATCATCGTTTCCCTATAGAACATTCACACCAACCTCGCCATGCATAGTCCATATCATATAGTTTGGCATGAACCCCCTGGTAATCAAGTATGATCGTATAGACTCAATTTGACGAAAGTTCCTATGATTCTTGCAATCTTTTCATGGGCAGAAGACATGGTTCCCATTCCCAGCATGGGCTTTGGCATCGGTGATAAACTGGCTGACGCCATGCATGTATAGCTTGTCCGTTCAGGACAGATGCATCCACTCTCGATCCATCTCTGCACAAAAAAATACTGAGATAGTAATTACAAAAAATTAATAAGAAATCAAGCTTCATTGTGGCAGAACCTCCTAAGTTATAGGACCCACATGCACCTATCACTGTCCGATGACCTTTGACATCTATGCATATGTTTCCATGAACTTAAAAAGACTGTCGGGTGTCCTCGGGGAACCCCGAATCATCCACGATTTCCGAGCAGGATCACATTACAAAGTTATTGCAGTATTACAACATTTATTCAAATATCGACACCAGAGTAAAAACAGCGGAAGTCTTACGATGACATGGTTTACAAACTAGTTGTTTCAAACCTTACAAACTAAGTTTGATAATTATTACAAACCATAGTAGTAGTGGAGTGGCATAATTAACATATACATAACACACAAAATAAACATCCTGCCCAAGGATCACACATTTACTTCTCATCGTCAGAACGAACAATAGTCATGCAGCACAATCCAAAACAGATCTGCTCATGAGGCTCACCTACAACAAGGGTCAACGAACCTTGAGTACAAAAGTACTCAACAAGACTTAATTGAAATAAAACTGATAGAACTCAGGAATGCCGGCTTATGGGATTCAAGGTATGGCTTTAACAATAATCAAAGTTCTTTTGCGTAAAAGCTCTTTAACAAAATTCTTTAATACCAAGGTAAAACTTTTTAAGTACCATATATGAATCTGCCATGATCCGTAATGAGAACATGAACTTCATATCAATCTTTTTCGCAAACCTTTCTCAAGTTCCAGTTATTAATACTACGATGATGAACAGTGAGTTGAGTCTCCATAATCGAGGAGCAACGACGATTTGAACCGATTAAAAACCCAGCTGGGAATTCCAGACCACACGACATATGCAGGTCCCCGACCTACATATATCAACCTACTCTCGGATCCTCTAAAGCAAGAACGGGTCCACGCCACCCGAGAATACAGTACTCCACCATTCCAGCCCATGGCCACGTGGGTGCACGCTATTCCCGCCATCTCTCCACTCCCAGTACGCGAGTAGCCATTCTCGTAATAGAATTGCCAAGTTCAGTCTTACCGGAGTATGTGGTTAGTACTACAAATTCTCACCTCATGCAATTCAACAACGGACGTGCCTTAATCGACACAGGCGGAAAGAACCCGCTCATAAGACCTCCATGTCTTGTGGCTCACACACACCGAGTCCGCCCGGTCTATATTTATTACTCCACATTCCCATATCACATGCTAACATAATTAACCAATGTTCCATTTAAAACTTGCAGGTGGCAGGTAGTTACCTGACTTTCATCGTTCCACGCATAGCTAAGCAAAACTAGGCATATACGAGTTTAAAACTGGTAATATGGTAAATATGGAATAACAAGGGTGGTAATGCACCAATTAGGCTCTTACTTAACTCCTAATCACTTAATGCAGTAATGGAAAGCAAAAGCAAAATTAATTTATAAAACACAAGGTAGGGTTGTATGCATCCGGGGCTTGCCTTCGTTGACAGAAAAGTCTGGTTCCTGCGACGTTTCACAAGTATTCGATCTGACCTCAACAGACGGATTAACCTCCTCAACAACTTGATTAACTACCATGTGTTCACCTTCATTCACTACACGTAATGACAATGCCATGTTTAACATGATGCGGAATACGAAACATGATGCTCGATGATGGATGCAAAATTAATAATTTGAATACAACTTTCCTTCGCGGTACAGTTGCAAGTCAAACAGACTAAATCTTTTATGTAACACATACATCAATTGCCAAGGATCATTATCAACTAATGACCCAAGGTTATCACTCAATCCAAAATTTCAAATAAAACCTAAATCATTAAAGGTTACTATTTGCTTTTATGAATTAATTATTTAATTCAAAATTATGAAATAAATCAACTTATTATAATTGAACTCAAAATTTTAGTACATGTTCATTACATGATAAGTAAGTGGCAAAACAAATTTCATAATTTTTGGACAATTAAATAAGCCTAGAAAAATCATAGAAATCCATTTATCAATAAATTGAGCAATTTTTATCACATTCAAAAAGTACTGAAAAACATTATTTCATATTTTTCTTAAATAATATACATCATATAGAAGTCACACAAAAATTTTCATAATTTTTGGAGTTCTAAATAAATCTACACAAAAATAACAAAAATAGACACTATTCATTCAAATCTGAAAATAGAAAAATCCATTTGAACGTTGAGTCACTGACAACCCGACCCCACCTGTCATCCCTAACCTCCGACGTTGACCACGGCAGCAACAGCTCTGACCAGCGATTCCTCACCGATGGTGAGATCACCGGTGATGGCGATAGCACCAACATGTTCTACACTACTAGGCGCACCTATAGACGTACTTAGATGTACCGATTACGACTCAATTCTAGCTCAACGTCGACCATGGCGGACACGGCGCCTTGGCGGTACTACGCCGGCGACTACAGGCCGGTAGCGGTTAAACTAAAGGTCAAGGAAGCACCAGCAGCTTACCCTAAACACAACTGAGCAGATAACAAGGTCGGAGAAGCAACGGTGACGCGGGTCGATGTCCACGGTGATCACGACGGCGCAAGGGTCGTCGGTGATGGTGTGCCGGCGACTGAAGTGGACAAAATGGCCAAGCAACAATGAAATTAGCACTACAGCATCGAGATGAAGCCAAAGGTACACTGATCACGGGCAACGGCTCACCGGAGAGCCCTGGCCATGACGACACGCCCGCGATGGTGAAGTTGTCGGCCGCGAGGAAGAAGGACGCGGACAGCGGGTTCTCGGCGAAATCAGTCGACCACAGTTGGCTGGGTGAATGCACAAGACAAAGACGGAACTGGAATAGCCTTTACCGAGACGGCAACGGCGCTAGGGAGATGATGCGAGCTCGCCGGAGCGATGACAACGACGGCGGCGGTGAAAACAGAGGAAGAAGAAAAACGACGACGACGGCGTTTTGGTACTTATAGCGTGGCTCAGAAGCTCAAGGAAGCCACGACAGAGCCGTTTCCACGCTAGCGCGACGCCAAGGACGGCCACGACGTGCTTGGAACGACGAAGAAGGTCGCCGACCATGTAGCTACGGCGGTGAACACTGTTCACTGTAATTACAAGTTTGCCATTCGCCAAAATTCACAAATTACTCTCAAATTTTCATAACAACTCAAAAATCTCCAAAAACAAAAGTTGTTCAAAATCAAAAGTTCTACAACTTTGCTTTTATAACCATCTCCTATTTCAGTCTAGATTTAGAAATAAACTTTTGAATTTGAATAGGGAAATTTAACGAATTACGCCTTTTCGAATTACTCGAAATTTTTCTAAACAACTTGAAAAACTCCAAAAACAAACTTTGTATAACTTGTCAAGCTCTACACTTTTGCTTTAAGGCTCATCCCCAAAATATGCTTAGATCTTGAAATAGATTTTTAGGGTAGGATTTAATACTGAAAATCAGGGTTTTCGGAATTTCAAATCAATACAAAGGTTTCAAACTTGATTCAAACAATACCAAGCAATACTTACCTCATAAATATAAACTTGTTTTAGTGTGTGCATCTCAAAGTTTTCACCAAATGCCAAATAATTTGCAATGCATATGATGATATGGCAGTTTTAGTATGTTAAACACCCGGGGTGTTACATTCATGAACAATAATTGTAGCTTGAAAGTACCATTTTTGGAAAATATTATTGTACACTAAATATTGAAAAATTGAAATTGATAGCCGCGGCCCTATAAATTGAAAATCATAGTAAAAACAATTATTGCACAATATTGAAGAACAACTATTCTACTCTACTTCTAAAAACTAATTATAGCATCACATACTAACAATGATGATCTTAACCACCATAGAATAATTAGCTAGGAATTTAAATGTGTTCATAGACACCAACCTTCTGGATGATGGATTCACCACAATTTGAGCCTTGCACAAATGTCCAATTGGAAAAGTGCTCTCTAGAATGGAGAAAGAACTAGAATAAGAATCAAGCAATGTAGCCATCAAAACAAAGCTAATTAAGCAACAAAATCAAAGGAGTGGATGTTTGTTACTAACCTTAAAGCAAAAAGATCAAGCCATTCTTCAAAATCCAAACACTAGCTTCATGGTGAAGAGCAGCCGCAACAATGGAGGGACGGGTCCAAACACACGCCTCTGTTCTCAGGATGGAAGAGAGGAGGAAGGAGAGGATGGCTACAGCCTTTTTGTGTTGTAGGCTGATCACCATCGGTTCTTGGCTAGAATCGATAGTGATAGTGCCCAATCATTGTTGGCTCTTGGCTTAAATCGATAGTGATGAGTACCCACCAAAACACTACTGGTTCAAGCCAAAAACCGACAGTGATGTGGTCCTTCACTGCCAGTTTTAGCCCAGCACCAATCATTTTTTTCATTTTCAAGCTCATAATCGGCAGCGAAGGTACATCACTGCCGGTTCTCACAAATCTGGCAGTGATGAGGCTGGTAGTGATGTGCAAATCTGGCGTAGTGGTGGTGCCAGGGGCATGTCATGATGGCGCTGAGGTAGACACGGCATGACCTAAGGAAGTAGGGGAGGCAAAGGCATTGATTGTGCTAGGGGAGGCACTCATGGAATCGGTGCCCGCACCAGTCAACACGATCAAGGTGGGACAGACAGGAGGGGGCACAACGAGGCATCCCCTGTAGAAGCAGCGATGGCTCAAACTTCGGAGCCTGAGCTCCTAGCCTGTCATCAGAGGGTCCACTCCTAAGGGAGCGCCGGTGACTAAGGGGGTGTTGTCGGCCCCCATTGGGTCGACACCGATGGTTGCCATAGCCGACCCCTTGGTTGGGGCTGGGTCCTCCCAGTCCCTTATCTAGTTGAGCGACAATCCACTCATGTGGGGAGGAGGCTAGCTCCAATAGGCCAGGTAGCTGGACCCAAGTAGCTCGGTGTTCACCCTCGATGACTCAGCGAAGGAGAAGGACTAGATGAGCATGCGCTCAGGACTTGAGTCCGTAGTCCGCTCCCTGACCAACGCGTTGGGGTGTTGAAGGATGACATCACCCCGGTCGGCCAAGTTTGCCATGTCTTCACGTTTTCTACTTTCAAGCCCTGTTTATATGATTCTAACCTAATTTTTTCATAGTCCCCTGTGATGCACAGCTAGGAGAAGTCCCTATTCCTCCATCATGAGGGGGAGGTTTAGGGGCTAGCTACCGAAGTGCCTCGGCTACAGGAGGAAGCGGCGAGCCTCTAGACCAAGGAATGGGAAGCCCGTCAACATTCCAATGAGGCCAAGGACAAGCTCAAGGCTATGGTCTCCAAGGCCAGGGAAGATGCTGTAGAGCTTGGATGACTCCACCCATCCCTCGACCTTGCTCGGCTCATGCTCAAAAGTGAGCAAAATTCAAAGGAAGAAGCTGAGGGCCTGGCCGCCGCCTTGGTTGGGGATGTTGGCACACTCTAGAGAGAGAAGATGGTCCTCGAGGAGCAAGTGACAGGTGAGGCTCTGGTTACCTTTTTGGTTGACGTTCAAAGTCAATTTTCTAACACTCTTTGGTGTTCGGCTTGGGCAGCCCTTCAGAGGCAACTCTCCGAGGTGCGGGGTCAACTCTAGTCAGAGAGAGACGACCATGAGGCCCTACACGCTGCCATTGGGTTGGTTTTCAATGACCTCGAGGTCGCCCTGGCCATGGAGACGAGCCCGCTCATAGTCCGGGATACCCAAATCCTATATCGGGCATGCGCGCTCGCAAGGGAGGCCCTACACACTGGAGTCCATCACGTGTTTGCTGTCGCCCTCTCCCACTACATCGACATTGACCTATCGGTGATCAATGAGGGCTTCGTGCCTAGCTACACTAACACCGAGCTGGATGAAATTGAGAAGGAAGCGAAGCCCCCGGCATGGGGCCTGGTAGAGAAGTTTGAAGAAGAGATCATGCCCAAGAATGTTTAATTAGATAGGTGAGTTTGGCATCGACCTTTCTATAAAGACTTTTATTATGGCCAAAAACGATGTTTGGCCCCTCTCTCTATATATATAAAGTTCGTTGCGATCCGACCCTTGTTTTATGTTAAGGCATTAGAAACTTAGGTTGCGAGCAACTAAGTAATGATCATGCTGGTAAGCAAGCGATGCCATAGCCGTCAGGGTGTAGGCTTTTTGCATTCCGACCAGTTTTACTCATCGTTAGTTTTTGGCAACTCTTATTTCTAGGTCTCATCATAAAAAAGAAGGGTCGGATGAGAAAATGTTTCTGAGTATATGTACTCCTATCAGCCCCTGAGTAAAACCTGACCCCAAGTAGTCCCTAGGGTTGGGTATTACTGAAGTCTAATTAGATCAGAAGCAAACCCGATAGGAGGTAACATTTTTTAGTTTTTGCAGAAACATCACTTAGTTTGATAAGCATATTGAAAGCTTTGGAACTTGGAAGACTAAGGGTAAAAATGATGTAGCTGTTCGATGTTCTAGGCATTGGCAATGGCTTTGCCGTCCTTAGTCTTGAGCTTGTAGGTGTCGGGTCAGAGTACTTCTGCGATGATGTACGGTCCTTCCCACGGTGTTGAAAGCTTGTGGCGATTTTAGTTGCTCTAGATGCGGTGAAGGACTAAATTGCATACGTTGAAGGTGTGACCCCACATGCATCATCTATGGTACCATCGCAGTGCCTTCTGGTATTTGGCCAAATAGAGCAGGGCAATGTTGTGCACTTCGTCAAGCAGGTCCAAGGCGTCTTCCAAAGATGCTTCGTTTCCCTGCTCATTGTAGGCCTTGACCCTTGGCGCTCCATAGTCGAGGTCGGTTAGGAGGATGGTTTTGGATCCATAGACCATGAAAAATAGCGTGTAACCGGTTACTCGGCCGCTGGACGTCCTTAGGCTCTAGAGTACCGCGAGAAGCTCAATGACCCACCGTCCACCAAACTTGTTCAAATGGTTTGAGGCCTTGTAGGACCATGCCATTTTGCGCACTCGACCTGCCCATTCATGCGAGGGTGCACCATGGCCGCCCAATCAACTCGAATGTGATCATCATTGTAGAACCAAAGGAATTTCTTCCCCATGAACTATGTGCCATTATCGGTTATGATGGAGTTTGGGACTCTGAATCAGTGGATGATGTCCATGAAGAAAAACACGACCTACTCAAATTTGATCACGATGATCGACCGAGCCTCTATCCACTTTGTAAACTTGTCCATGGTGACAAGTAAGTGTGTGAAGCCCCCGGGTGCCCTCTTGAGGGGCCCTACCAGGTTGAGCCCCTAGACCATGAATGGCCATGTGATGGGGATCGTCTAGAGCGCTTGAGCTAGCAGGTGTGTTTGCCGAGCATGGTACTGGCATCCTTTGTAGGTGCGTAAGACCTGCTCGACATCAGCCACCGTGGTTGGCTAGTAGAAACCTTGTCGGAATGCGTTTTCGACCAAGGTTCTAGGTGCGGTGTGATGTCCGTAGACCCCTCCATGGATGTCTTCTAGCAGGTCCTTCCCCTGCTCGGTGGGGATGCAGCATTATAGGATTCTGGTGAGGATGCACTTGTAGAGCTCTCCTTCAATGATGATGAAGGACTTGGCGTGACACGTGAGCCATCGGGCCTCTGTCTTGTTAGCAGGGAGCACCTCGTGGAGGAGGCAATCGAGATAAGGCATTCTCCAGTCGGTCGAAGGGTCAGGCTCCACCACTAGGTCTTCAATGAGTTCCATGACCTCTAGGTTAGATGGGACTGAGGGTCGGTTAGCCCCCGAGCCCAGAACTGGCGGCTTATTGCTGGTTTGTTCTAGTTCCTCATATCGGACCAAGGGCTTGTGTAGGTCGCTAGCGAAGATGCCGATGGGGACCGACTCTTGACTCGATGCCATCTTTGCTAATGTGTCGGCTGCTTAGTTGAGCTGCCTTAGGATATGGTTGAGTTTGAGGCCGTCAAACTTGTCCTCCAACTACCAAACTTCATGACAATACGCAACCATCTTGGCATTGTAACAGCTTGACTCCTTCATGACCCAGTCGATGACCAGTTGGGAGTCACCTCGGACATCAAGCCATTGGATGCCCAACTCAATGGCGATGCACAAGCCATTGACAAGTGCCTCGTACTCAGCCACATTATTTGAAACCAGGAAGTGGATGCGAATTGCATACCTAATGCATACCCTAAGGGAGGAAATGAAAACCACCCCAACGCTGGTGCCCTTCTTCATCAGTGATCCGTTGAAGTACATCATCCAGTACTCCTGATCAACGACCACCGGTGGCATCTGGGTCTCAGTCCATTTGGCCACAAAGTTAGCCAGTACCTGAGACTTGATGGTCATTCATGGGGCATACATGATGCCCTAGTCCATCAGCTCAAGCGCCCATTTCATGATTCTCCTCGTGGCCTCTCGGTTCTAGATAACCTCACCGAGGCAGAAGGATGACACGATGGTCACCTAGTATGAGTCGAAGTAGTGGCACAGCTTCCTCTTGGTGACTAGGATGGCATAAAGGAGCTTCTAGATCTAGGGGTAGCATGTCTTGCAGTCGGACAAGACTTTGCTAACGAAGTACACGGGGCATTGTACCTTGAGGGCGTGTCCCTCTTCTACCCGTTCTACAACCAAGGCGACACTAACCACCTGAGTTGTAGCTATGACATAGAGTAGGAGCGGCTCTCCCTCAACCGGCGGGACCAGAATTGGGGCCTTCATTAGGAGCACTTTGAGTTTGTCAAGCACCTCCTGAGCCTCAAGCGTCCATGTGAATTGGTCGGTTTTCTTCCGGAGCCGATAAAGGGGGAGCCCCCACTCGCCGAGGCTTGAAATGAAGCGACTAAGTGCTGCGAGGACCCAATAATCTTCTGAACTCCCTTTAGGTTTGGAATTAGGCCTAACTTTGTGATGGCTAAGATTTTTACCAGGTTGGCTTTGATGCCACGCTCGGAAATGATGAATCCAAGCAACATGCCCCTTGGGACACCAAAGATGCATTTCTTGGGGTTGAGCTTGATGTCATTCTCCTAGAACTTCTTGAAGGTCTGCTCTTGGTTGACCACAAGCTGGTCAGTATGCTTGGACTTGACAATGATGTCATCCACATAAGCCTCAATGGTCCGCCAGATGAGGTCTCCAAAGCTTTTGGTCATGCAGCGCTGGTACATAACCTCAGCGTTCTTTCAAATGGCATCATAAAATAGCAGAACGACTCGAATGGGGTGATGAAAGAGGTCACGAGCTGGTTGGACTATTTCATCATGATCTGATGATACTCGGAGTACGCATCAAGGAAGCATAGGGTTTTGCACCCTGAGGTCGAGTCAACTACCTGATCTATGTGTGGCAAAGGAAACAAATCCTTCAGGCATGCCTTATTGAGGCTCGTGTAGTCGACACACATCCTCCATTTCCCACTTTTCTTTTTTACAAGAATGGGATTGGATAACCACTCTGGGTGGTATACTTCCTTGATAAAATTGGCCACCAAGAGCTTAGCGATTTCTTCACCGATGAGCCTCTGCTTCTCCTCATTGAAGCGGCAAAGATGTTGTTTGACCGGCCTAGAGCCTAGCCTAATCTTCAAGGTATGCTCAGTGACTTTCCTTGGAATTCCTAGCATATCCGAGGGTTTCCACATGAAGATATCTCGATTGGCATGGAGGAAGTCGATGAGCGCGCCTTCCTACTTGGGGGAGAGGGCGGTGCCAATGTGCATCGTCTTGTCGGTGGAGTTGTCGGGGTTAACAAGGACCTCCTTGACATTCTCCATAGGCTCAAAGGATCCACCCACCCACTTCACATCGAGCGCTCCTTCGGCGATGTCCTTCCTAATGGTTGTAAGCTCCTCAGAAGCCAGGGTTGCTGAAGTGAGCTCATAGCTCTCGACCTCACACTCATAGGCCCACTAGAAGGAAGTGCCAATGGTGATGACCCCACATAGGCCCAGCATCTTGAGCTTGAGGTAGGTGTAGTTGGGAATGGCCATGAACTTCGTGTAACATGGTCACCCCAAAATGGCATCTTGGACCAGGGGGAACCCGACTACCTCGAAGGTGAGGGTCTCTGTCCTATAGTTGGACAGATTCACGAAGGTGATGGGCAAGTTGATCTGCTCGATTGGTATGGCTGACTTTCCCAACATGATGCCCATGGAAAGGTGCCCTGGTAGGCTAGATGCACGATCGGTCGACGCCCATGGCATCAAGAGTCTCAGCGTACATGATGTTGAGGCTGCTGCCCCGATCTATCAGTACCTTGGTGAGCCTCTTCATGTCAACGATAGGGTCCACCATGAGTGGGTACTGGCCTGGGTGTGTGATGCTATCTAGGTGGTCAGATCAGTCAAAGGTTATGGGAGACCCTAACCATTTGAGAAAAACAGGCGTGGCGGGCTCGTCTTCGTAGACCTCTCGACGTGCGAGCTTCTATCGATGCCTGGAGCCGTATGCCTCCGACCCACCAAAGATCATGAGGTATCCATTCGGAGATGGAAAGTTGTAGTCCTTCACACTAGTGTCGTCGGCTTCCGCCTCGGGTTCTTCTTCTGCTCCCACTTCCTGGAGCCTATTTACACCAAAATTTGGAAGAAGAATCGCAGGGACTCAAAAGCTCCCAAGATCATGTCATCAAGGAATCAACTGCGTGTAGATCAGAATTAGCTGATTTGAATGCAACACTGGAATCAACTTTCTTCAGATAGCGCCAGCAAATAATGACAAAGGCTAGGATTGGCACCGGGACAAAGCACGTTGGACTCTACAAAAAGGAAAAGATTAGAGTCCAAGTTATCTTAAATTAGGAATGTTTTATTCTATGACAAAGATTGTAATGAGTCATGCTTGAGTAGGATTCATGTGTAGGCTCTGGGTATAAATATCAAACCCCGGCTATTGTAAAACACACAATCAATCCAATACAAGTTACTTACTTTTTTGGCTCCAGCCACCCCTTAGAAGTAGGAGTAGAGTAGATCTTGGCGAGTTCTTCAGTGAGTATGGCTGCATCTATTTGGTCGAGCTCCACTGCTTGTCTATAAGTACCGTCATGGCTTATACTTCTGTTCATACGGCTGCATCGATCCGGTTGACCTCCACTGCGACTCTAGTATAAGTTAGTTATTGATTCTTGTCTAGTTCAAGTAAGGTTGCATCGATCCGGTCGACCTCCACTGCTCAAACTAGATTAAGGTCAAGTTATCGACTCTATCTAAGGGTGGCGTTCCTTCGGATAGATTCATTAAGTTAACGATATTGCTTATTGCTTCCATTATTTATTTAATTATAGCAATATCACTTCGCCCGATTGGGATTGATCTAGATCGGCCTTATATCTTGTTTAACCCATCATTTGTTAATCTAAACTAAACTAATCTGCACTTTAAACGATGAGTTATGTTTTATTGGCTGTTTTATGTCAATCTTGATCGCGCATAGCATGCGGTTAAGGCATGTCTGATCTTGAGTAGATCTATTGGCTAGCAAAAACTGTTCCATGGCCCATTATCACAGCTTATGTGATTCTACCTCATACCCCACTATTAGCACCGTGGATAGGGGATCGTTATTCGGTAGATTTGTTCCTGATAGGGCATGACCTTAACTATGCGCTATGCCTGAATCGGCTATTTAGCTGATATCGAATGCTTTCACAAACAGTTCGTGTCATGAGATCATGGAAGTAGGGATACGTTGAAAGATGTGTTAGCCCCATGATCTTATTATTGTATTATGGCCTACATGATTCTGCCTCATGCCCCACTGATATTAGTAATAAGTTAGGGTCGTCGAATCTATTGTTGTTTCTATGGCCTGCATGATTCTACCTCATGCCCCACTAGTCATAGCGATAGATGAGATCTAATATGTTCATTAGATTTATCTTTATTAAATGGTTGAATGATGATGAACTATTTCTTTTATATAAAAAGAGGTTTGGTTACTTGCAGTCATTGACTTAGCATAAACTAATTATTGTTGACATCTCCTTGTTATTGACCAATATTTGTCTAACTAATGATATTCATCCTGAACAATAATTGATTCTTCTTACACAACCCTACGAGCTTTAACTGATTTATTCTTATGAATATGCTAGAATCAACTAGTTTAGTCGATCTCCTTTCATATAGGCTCTCAGAGCCGCACATTCGGGACTGTCTGGCAACACCAGCAAGTTCTATCCTAAATTACTGATAAACTTTCTCTCCTTGTCAATTGTAGGGTCAAATTAACTGGCACGTCTCGAGAGGAGTGTGCAGGATCAACCATCCCTACACTGAAGCTAGGTGGATCTTCAGCTCCATCGAGCGGACCCTTCCGGCTTGTTCATGTGCCCTCAGCCCGGGATGAAATTTCATGCCGACACACATTCTTGGCATGCTTGGTGGGACCCCACAATGGTCATGGTAGTTCACAACAACAATGACATCCTTATGGTACATTATGAAGATCTACCTGATGGACATAAAGATGTTATCGGCAAAGCTATAGAAGAATTTTAGAATAAATATTTGTTGTCCTACACCAAAATACATGACAATACAATTGTTTAGAAATTTCCACTACCAAGAGGTTCTATTACACAGGCAGACAGGTACAGTTGAAGTTGAAGACATGTGTTTCTTTACAGAAATTGTAGACAAATCTGTTTGTGATGCCATATCAAGCCATAATGAAGCTTTCTTGGACACATTCCACAACGCCTATGAAAGAGGCGATTCATGGGTTTCCAATTGGTCAAGTTGGGCTAGCTTATTATAATATTCCACATCCATTGACCTAAGGGACTAATCAAGTTGGTACCAACCATCAAGAAGCAGCACCAGCTGGTAATGATGATGTTTAGGCAGTTTAGGGTTCATCTGAATAAGCTCAAGGTACTACTATGACTCAAACATAGTATAATCCTAGATCATCAGTGCAGCATGTGCAATAGCTGACGGGGTAAGGTCAGAACTAGGTGATTAATTTTGGCACATCAGGCCACATACCATCGTTGGCTCAAAAAATAGCACCATCAATTCAAAGAATCCATAGAGATATAGATCCTCATGTCTACAATCAGAGACTTCAAGCAACAAGCCAGCAAAGGACCCAGCAGATAGAGATTCCATAAGGGTATCATTATGGCACAGATTATAATACCCTTCACATGATTTCGAATCTAGGGTATCAAGGCACATAGGATTTCAATCCATAGATGGGTCAGTAGGTGCAGAGAAATCCAAATTCACATGCTGACGAGTTGTTGCTAAAGGTGACCGAGATGATGATGAATCAGTTTAGTCTGAAGCCAAAAGGGCTGACCTTTTCGTACAAACACCTATATCTAGAATTGTATGCTTTGGTCGCTCTTCCCACAAATTATAGGCTCCCAGAGTATGCTAAGTTCACTCGCCAAGACAGTACAAGCACTATAGAACATGTTAGTTGATATCTTACATAATTAGGCAAGGCATCAGTTGAGGAGGCCCATCAAGTTTGTTTCTTCTCCTTGTCCCTGTCAAGGGCTAGCCTTCACTTGGTTTTCATCACTGATAGTCAATTCCATTACCATTTGGGCTGACCTAGAGAAAAAGTTTCATAATATTTTTATACTAGGACTAGAGAAAAGAAGATAACCGATTTGACAACTATAAGGCAGAAGACTAATGAATCGGGCACTGAGTTTCTCCAGAGGTTTTCGAGAGACCAGGAACTTATGCTTCTCATTAAACTTGGCTGATGATCAGCTGGCTGCTTTAGCCGTTCAGGGAATGCTGCCAATGTGGAAAGAAAAGTTGTTGGGACAAGAATTTAACAACTTAGGTCAATTGGCTCCGAGTGGCAGCACTTAATATCCAATTCCAGAGTATGCATAGAGATACCCTATTTCAGAAAGTAAAATAGTGGTCGAAGCTTATAATCCATACTCAGTCGATGACGGCTATGAAGATGAAGAAAAAGAGGTTGTTGTGGCTGAATGGAATTGGGGCAAGAAGATAGTAATGGTGCCAAATCCTTGGGGAAGAGGAGTCGAGGAGAGCTATGACTTTGATGTCACAAAATCAGACAAGCTCTTTGATTTCTTGCTTGAGAAGGGGCATATCAAGTTGCTCGATAATCATGTTATGGTGCCCCCTGATCAGTTGAAGAATAAGAAGTTCTACAAGTTCCATAACGCTACTTCTCATTCCACAAATGAATGCAAAATTTTTTGGTAGCTTATATAGAGGGTCATTCAGCAAGGAAGGCTCAAATTTGATATGCCTCAAAAAATGAAAGTTGATGATAATCCTTTCCTAGGAGATCAAAATATGGTTGATGCTAGGCTGCTCAAAGGAAAGACTAATGTCCTAACATCAACCAAATCAAGAGAAGCTAGAATAGTTGATCCCGAGATGCAAATATTGGCTGACGAGTATAGAGAAATTAAAAGATGTCACGACAAGCAAAAGAGCCGATATGAGCAGGGGGAAACATCAAAAGATGGGGTGACAAAGCCACGACTTACATCTTGAATCCTATTGAATAAGTGGCAGCGGCAAAAGGAAAAGGATTATCAGCGTTGGTTAAAGGATCAAGAGTATCCAGCGTCAACTGGAAAAAGAGAGGTATGAAAGGAAACAAGCCAAATCACATTGGAATTGTTCTTTCTTCAGACATTGCTGGAATGACAGTTTGAAGTTGTCTACCAGACAAGACTCTTTAGAATGCAGTGATCAATATTGGGAGTTTAGGCAATCTCAAACCAACTACCGGTCTATCCATGCTCAAGATGCATATCACGGTAATAACGTGGATCGGCGCTTAAAAAATAAAAGTATTCATGATCGGCTTGGAAAACTGAGTTGTGGACCAAGACTGGGCTGATTATGAAGAAGAAGGCAATGAGAGAGAATATGTCTGGCAGGAAGGCCAATGGTGCCTAGGAGGTTTGACAAGAAGCTAGAAGAGAATGGTGCAACGCCTAAGGAATAGAGAGTTAGAACAGGCTCAGGCATCTGGTAAACCTCAAGTATGGCATACTAAACAAACAGCTAATAAAAAGCAACCATTGGCTAATATTCAAATGGCTTTTCTATTGCTATCAAAATTTAGAGCTCTGGTAGATCAAGAAGTTTATTTGGATTTTGATGAATCGGAGTATAAGGAGATGGTTCCCAAGTTAACGGTTATACAGCAAGCAATATTTGATAAACTAGTCAAGCATTGGCACCTAAAGGCTTTATATGTAAAAGGTTTGGTTGATGGGAATCCGATGAACATGATGTTGGTGGATGGAGGTGCTTCTGTTAATCTCATACCTTACACCACTTTTCATAAACTTGGCAAGGGACTAGGAGATCTGATTGAAACTAATATGATGCTTAAGGACTTCTAAGGTAATGCATCTAAGACCCGGGGGCAATGAATGTCGAACTGATAATTGGGAGTAAGACTCTGCTCACCACATTCTTCATCATCGATGGAAAAGGGTCATACAGTCTTCTCCTTGGTCATGATTAGATTCATGTGAACTATTGTGTACCATCGACCATGCATCAGTGTTTGATTCAATGGCATAGAGATGATGTCAAGCTAGTTTGCGCTGATGAATCTATGAGCATCTTAATAGCCGATCCAGTCTTTTGGGAATTAGGAGATTTTGAATGCTTTTCTGACAAGTTATGGGAAGGAGGCTTCATTAGAATCAACGATGAAGGACAACAGCCGATCCAAGCAGTCGGCTTTGAAAATTTGTCTTAATGGATAATCCAATAGATGGTACAGATAGCAAATTGGGACATGGTTTCATGTCGGCCAATGAATTAGAAGAAGTAGATATTAGTTCTAGAGATAGACCTAGGTCGACGTATGTAAGTGCTAAGTTGGACCCTGAGTATAAACAAGAGCTAGTTGATTTGTTAAAGGAAATTAAAGACTATTTTGCTTAGGAGTACTATGAGATGCCTGGTCTAGACCGATCAATAGTCAAATATCGGTTGCCAATCAAACCTGGATATCGGCCATTTAAACAGGCTCTAAGGAGATTCAACCCAAACGTGCTTGATGATATAAAAAAGGAGACTAAAAGGTTACTGAAGGCAAAGTTTATCCGATCGTGTCGATATGCAGAGTGGATATCGAATGTCGTCCCTATATATAAAAAGAATGGAAAATTAAGAGTTTGCATCGATTTCAGGGATCTGAACAAAGCCACACCCATGGATGGTTATCTAATACCGATAGCTGATATGTTAGTAGATGCAGCAGCTAGGTACAAGGTTATTAGCTTCATGGATGACAATGTAGGGTATAACCAAATTTTCATGGCTGAGGAAGACATAGCAAAGACCGCTTTCAGGTGCCCCAGCGCAATCGGTTTATTTGAGTGGGTGGTGATGACCTTTGGTCTGAAGAATGCTGGTGCAACTTATCAAAGGGTGATGAATTATATTTTCCATAAGTTGATCGGCAAGATTGTTGAAATCTACATCGATGATGTGATGATAAAATCCAAAGGGTACAAAGAGCCCTAGCTAATTTGCGAGAGGACTCTAGAATGCATAAGATAACATGGTCTAAAGATGAATCCTAATAAGTGTGTTTTTGGAGAGTTAGTTGGACAATTCTTGGGATTTATGGTCCACGAGAGAGGAATCGAAGTTGGTCAGAAAAGCATAAAAGCAATTGATGAGGCAGTTCCCTCGACTACTAAGATAGAGTTGCAATCTCTGCTTAGTAAGATTAATTTCATCAGAAGATTCATTTCAAATTTGTCGAAAAGGGTCCTGCCGTTTTCTCCCTTGTTGATGTTAAAAAGTGATCAAGAATTCAAGTGGGGTAACATACAACAAAAGACGTTTGAAGAGATAAAAGAATACATGAAGTGTCCACCTGTGTTGGTCCCTCCTCAGCAAGGTAAGCCTTTTAAGTTGTACATATCGACTGATAACAAGACAATTGGATCGGCCTTGATGCAAGAAGTTGAAGGAAAAGAGAGAGTTCTTTTCTATCTAAGTAGAAGACTACTGGATCCAGAGATAAGATATTCTCCCATCAAAAAGTTATGCTTGTGCTTATATTTCTCTTGCACTAAGTTTTAAAACTACTTATTATTGATCAAGTGTACAGTTGTTTCCAAGGCTGATGTGATTAAGCACATGTTATCAATGCCGATATTGAATGGAAGAGTGAGAAAGTGGATTCTCACGTTATCGGAATTTGACTTGAAGTACGAATCGGCTAAAGCAGTCAAGGGACAAATAATGGCCGATTTTGTCACCCAGCATCATAAGCCAAGCATTGATTATGTAGAGTCGGTGCCTTGGATGTTGTTCTTTGATGGATCATCATGCAAGCAAGGTGGTGGCATTAGCATTGTTATTATTTCACCTCGGGGGCAAGTTTTGAGTTTGCTCTTCCAACTGGGCCAATGATTACCAACAACCAGGTAGAATATGAAGCTATTCTTAAGGGACTTCAACTTCTTCATGAAGTAAAGGCTGAAGTAATTGAAGTATTTACAGATTCACAGTTAATTATTAATTAGTTGATCGGCCTATATGAGTGCAAAGAAGATACTCTAAAGGGATATTATAATGAATGCCAAAAGTTGCTCAAAGAATTTCTTCATGTCTCTTTCCAACATATTTCGAGAGCACAAAACCAAGAAGCTAATCATCTAGCTCAAAGTACATCATGGTATTGAGTGTTTCGAGAAGTCTTGAGTAGTGAAACCTCGAATGATGATTGGAGAGTCAAAATAGCCGATTACCTTAGAGATCCATCACAGAAAGTTACCAAAAAGCCAAGGTATAAATTAGCTAAGTATGCTTTGTTAGATGATCAGTTATATTATAAAACAGTCAATGGGGTGTTGCTCAAATGCTTAAATCAAGAAGAAGCTAAGGTGTTGATGGGTGAGGTGCATGAAGGGATATGTGGAGCTCATCAATCAGCTTATAAGATGCAATGGATTATTCGTAGAACTAGATATTTCTGGCCAATGATATTGGAAGGCTTGTTTTGAATATTACAAGATGTGCCAGGACTATCAACATTTTGGTAATGTCCAGAGATCGCCTGCGTTAGTCATGAATCCAATAATCAAGCCATGGTCGTTTTAGGGTTGGGGAATTGATTTAATTGGCCAGATTTTTCTGCCCTCAAGCAAAGGACATAAGTTCATATTGGTAGCAACAGATTACTTCACTAAATGGGTTAAGACAATTCCTTTAAAGACAATAACCTCAAAGAACATGATTAATTTTGTCAGGGAACACATTGTGTATCGTTTTGGGATTCCTCAAACTATAACTATCGATCAAGGGACAATATTTACATCAGAAGAGTTTAGGGATTTTGCTGCTAGTATGGGAATCAAGCTACTGAATTCCTCTCCTTACTATGCTCAAGATAATGGCTAGGCAGAGGCATCCAATCAGATTATGATTAAGCTGATCAAGAAAAATATTGAGGAACAGCCAAGGAAGTGGCATTCAACGCTTAATGAGGCACTATGGGCATATAGGATGGCCTATCATGGATCAATTAAAATGTCACCTTACAAACTAGTGTATGGCCATAATGCAATTCTTCCTTAGGAAGTTTAGACTAGATTGAGGTGTGTTACATTGCAGAATGATTTGTCAGCTGAAGTCTACAAAAATCTTATGATAGATGACTTGGAAGACTTGAGTTGCCTTTGACTGCGTGCTCTTGAAAATATCGTAGCCAATAAACTGAGGGTTGTAAAATATTACAATAAAAAGGTCTAGATAAAGTAATTTTCTGAATGAGACTTGGTCTAGAAAGTAAAATTGTCGATCGGATCAAAGGACAATAAATTCAGCAAATGGTCACCTAACTGGGAAGGACCTTATTGGATCAAACGTTGTGCGCCTAGTAATGCTTATATTTTTGAAACACTAGGAGGAGAGGAAGAATTTAGCCGAGCAATCAATGGGAAATATCTAAAGAAATATTACCCTAGTGTTCGGATTCATACTTAATAACCAATTTGTTCGGTCATCAACTCTAATAGCCAATATCATAAAGGTATCGCCTCTAGTGCAAAAATAAACCCGAAGGGGTAAAAGCCGGTATGATGTGTACCACCTATAGGAGCAAAGCAAACACGGATGAAGTGATGTCTATAATATGAAGCATGAAACAAAGGAAAATCATTCAAGATGAGGAAATTGTTTGCTAAATATCACCTATTACAAGCTACGAGCTAGAAATTGTTTGCTAAAAATCACCTATTATAGAGTTGGCAGAGCTAGAGAAATCCTCAACGAAGCGCTCATGATCCCCAGGGTGCACCACATCTAGAAAATCGTGTGGAAGAAGCCGAAGATTGTGGCTAGAGCGGGCTTGTGCAGCAACCAACGCCATGGCAGCACCATGACGAACGCCATGAAGAGTGACCTCCTTGACATGGTTTGGGATGTCATGCAAGCGAACCACCAGAACGGCACCCCTGGCATTGACAAATCCCATCGTGTGATCCGCAGCTGATCGAAGGCTTTCCAACTGAGCAGTTAGATCAAGAAGGTTTAAGGAAAGAATGATAAAAAATCTTGAGAGCAAAATTAAGAAGATAGAAAAATTGTGGTAGATATCTCACCCATGATTCTGGCTTTAGCCCTAGACAACCTTTCCCCCACCGGGCTGGCCTCAGGGGATGATCAGCAGTTGAATCATGGCCAAAGTCGATTCTACAAGGGAGAGGCAGCTGGCTAGATTCTGGTTAGTTCGATCAATGGAGGCTAGCAGATCATCATTGTTGATCTGCCTCCTTGGGTAGCAGGGGAGCTAGTGATGAATTGGTGCTAAAGGTGACCCCAAAGGCTAACAGAGTCGGCCCTCTACTCCGGAACAATGGGAGCATCCTAGGTTGCACCCTC
The DNA here is from genome assembly GCF_019320115.1 of Miscanthus floridulus. NCBI lineage: Eukaryota > Viridiplantae > Streptophyta > Magnoliopsida > Poales > Poaceae > Miscanthus > Miscanthus floridulus. The sequence goes on from NC_089585.1 coordinate 9,545,754, forward strand.
TTGGCGATGAAGGCGCTGGTGCGATGATGCAGATCCATTGAGGGCCTCCTCCATAGACCTCTTGTTGTTCTCCACGATCTCATACCTATGGAAAAAGCAGGAACTATACTAAGGATGCAGAAGGTTTGAGATGAAGCGGGTTATTTTTTAATCCACAACCGTGGCCCGTATATATAGCCCAGGAAGGCGAGAAGAGAGATTTCGCTGGGGGTGTGAAATTGAAATCAGAAACGGAAATGGATCAACACTCTGGAAATTCAGGGGATGGATAACGAAGAGATAATAGATTCAAACTTATTGCTTCCACAAATTACAAAATATCATGAGACAGATATGAAGAATTTACATTGACCAGAGATCAACCCACCAAGGTTTCTTTGGATTGAAGGGAGTCCATGTCCCCACAAGGCCAAAGGTCATTGTGAACCGAGTCACATCGACCCATTGATAAAATTGTGCTAGAGAAGGGGAAAGGCCACCAGCCTAATAGATGCCCAGCTGATTTCTCGGTAACTAGGAAACTATGGGAAAGAAGCTTGTGGCTTTCCTGGTGGGCAGTTTGGTGGAACAAACAAGGGGAAGGTGTCCATATATTTTAGCCCTTGCAAACATTAGAACAGCTCTGTGAGCATGGAGAGAAGACTCGGGTGATATCACAATAATTCTTCTAACCACAATAGTTGATCCACTTGCTCGGCAAGGCGCTAGAATAAGCGACACAATCACCCTATGCACAAGAATTCTTTTAACCGCTCAAGATCTTCATAGCAACAAGATAGACCATGGAGGTCTGGCAGAGTCAGAAGCACTCGAGGGGACAGATAGAAGAGAAACATGGCTGAATTGTTGAGTTGCTCTCACCAGGGTCGAATAGACATTTTATAGCTGGCCTGGAAAGATGAATTCAAGTGCCCATGAAGCAATGATGCTCTCGTAAAAGTTTTGAAGCATGGGCTCATGAGCTGACATAGACGGCGACAAATAGTAGACCCCGGATTAAGATTCTCTACCCATGACTGCGGACCTATTGGGGATACATACGTGATAATTTTGGAATAAAATTACTTTTATCCCAAATTGGGGGGCATGTGTTTACACCAAAATTTGGAAGAAGAATCGCAGGGACTCGAAAGCTCCTAAGATCATGTCATCAAGGAATCAACTGCATGTAGATCGGAATCAGCTGGTTCGAATGCAACACTAGAATTGGCTTTCTTCAGATAGCGCCAACAGATAATGGCAAAGGCTACTATTGATGCCAGGACAAAGCATGTTGCACTCTACAAAAAGGGAAAGATTAGAGTCCAAGTTATCTTAAATTAGGAATGTTCTATTCTATGACAAAGATTGTAATGAGTTGTGCTTGAGTAGGATTCATGTGTAGGCTCCGGGTATAAATATCAAACCCCGGCTATTGTAAAACACACAATCAATCCAATACAAGTTACTTACTTTTTTTTCTTCGGCCACCCCTTAGGAGTAGGAGTAGAGTAGATCTCAGTGAGTTCTTTAGCGATTACATCTGCATCGATCTAGTCGACCTCCATTGCTTGTCTATAAGTACCATCATGGCTTATACTTCTATTCGTACGGCTGCATAGATCCGGTTGACCTCCACTATGACTCTGGTATAACTTAGTTATCGATTCTTGTCTAGTTCAAGTAAGGCTGCAACAATCCGGTCGACCTCCACTGCTCGAACTAGATTAAGGTCAAGTTATTGGCTCTATCTAAGGGTGGCGTTCCTTCAGATAGATTCATTAAGTTACTGATATTGCTTATTGCTTCCATTATTTATTTAATTACAGCAATATCACTTCACCCGATTGGGATTGATCTAGATCAGTCTTATATCTTGTATAACTCATCGTTTGTTAATCTAACCTAATCTAATCTACACTTTAAATGATGAGTTATGTTTTATCGGTTGTTTTATGTCTAATCTACACTTTAAACGATGAGTTATGTTTTATCGGTTGTTTTATGTCAATCTTGATCACGCATAGCGTGCGGTTAAGGCATGTCTGATCTTGAGTAGATCTATTGGCTAGCAAAAACTATTCCATGGCCCGTTATCATGGCCTGTGTGATTCTGCCTCACACCTCACTGTTAGCACTGTGGAGTGGGGATCGTTATTCGGTAGATTTGTTCCTAATAGGGCATGACCTTAACTATGCGCTATGCCTGAATCGGCTGTTTAACCGATATCGAATGCTTTTATGAATAGTTCACGTCACAAGATCATTGAAGTAGGGATAGGTTGAAAGATGTGTTAGTTCCATGATCTTATTATTGTATTATGACCTGCATGATTCTGCCTCATGCCCCACTGATATTTGTAATAAGTTAGGGTCATCGAATCTATTGTTGTTTCTACGGCCTGCATGATTCTGCCTTATGCCCCACTAGTCATAGCGATAGATAAGATCTAATATGTTCATTAGATTTATCTTTATTAAATGGTTGAATGATGATGAACTATTTCTTTTATATAAAAAGAGGTTCAGTTACTTGTAGTCATTGGCTTAGCATAAAATAATTATTATTGACATCTCATTGCCTTTGACCAATATTTATCTAAATAATGATATTCATCCTGAACGATAACCGATTATTCCTACACAACCCTATGAGCTTTAACTGATCTATTCTTATGAATATGTTGGAATCGACTATTTAGTCGATCTCCTTTCATATCGGTTCTTAGAGCCACACATTCAGGGCTGTCTAGCAACACCGGCCGCACATTCAGGACTATCTGGCAACACCGGCAAGTTCCGCCCTAAATTACTGATAAACTTTCTCTCCTTGTTAATTGCAGGGTCAAATTAACTGGCATGTCTTAGGAGGAGTGTGTAGGATCGACCATCCCTACGCAGAACCTAGGCGGATCTCTAGCTCCATCGACCGAACCCTTCTGGCTTGCTCATGTGCCCTCGGCATGGGACAAAATTTCATGCTGACAGAGCCGCTGATAAGAATGGCTTCATGAGGGAGTAGTCCTTGTATATGTGCTTGATGGGGAAGGCGTGGTTCGGGCATGGCCCCATGAGCAGCTTGTCGAAGTGATCGGGGGTGCCTTTTGCTGTCGCTCGACCAGCTTTTTGCTCGGCGGTAGCCATGAGTGAGCCTCTATGCCCTTTCTAGTTCTTCTTTTCATTAGAGCGGTCGGAGGGGCCTTCATCGGCATCCTTGTCCGGCTTCGCCTTGCCTCTACAACGATCAAAAATTGCTCCAACCGCCTCCTCATCGGAAGCGTGGCTGGTCGCCATGTCAAGGAGTTCCTTGATAGTCTATGGGCCCTTACGTCCCAACTTGTGGACTAGGGACTCGTAGGTGGTCCCTAACAGGAAGGGTCCGATGATGTCGGCATCGGTGACATTAGGAAGCTCATTGCACTGCGGGACAAGCATCGGATGTACTCATAGAGAGTCTCACCTGATTTCTGTCGATAGCTCTTCAATTCCTAAGGGTTTCTAGGGCACGCATAGGTGCCCTAGAAGTTTCCTACGAAGATTTGTTTCAGGTCCGCCCAACTCTGAACGTAGTTGGGCGAAAGGTGCACCAGCCATGTTCACGTTGAGTCAGCCAGGAATAGGGGGAGATTGTGGATGATGAAGTCATCACTGACCGCACCACCAGCTCGGTAGGTGAGCCGATAATCCTCGAGCCATAGGCCAGGGTTTGTTTCCCCAGAGTATTTTGGGACGTTAGTCGGCAGAAAGTATCAGGGCGGGAGTGCTGCCTTGAGGATTTGCCAACCAAAAACCTAGGGCCCCGTCAGCTCGTAGCTATGACTCCAGTCCTCCTCATGGTCATATTGTCCGCCCCATTAAGGGTGGTAACCACGGCTAGCAACCTCCCTCGCATCGTTGCGAGTATGTCAGCGGGCATCGAGGGTGTCACGCGTGTCACGATTGTGGCCGAGGTGCTCCTACACCAGAATCATGATGCATGGCCTACCACCATGCGGCGCTTGGTGGACTGATGCATCCTAGTTGGGCCACATGGAGGGTGAGTGCTAGCTAGCATTGAACACCCGTCGCTGAGATAGCGAGCTCTTAGCCCACTGCGTAGCTACATGCTTGAAACAGCGTTCAAACCTCATGATGGGCCCATCGATCCTCGGGCATCGCGAGCTCTGGAAGCCCCCTGAGCAAGGCTGCTACAGCATCAATGTTCTAGCTTGCCCAAGCGAAGTACGGGATTGCTTGATCATGCTCGATGATCCTTCAGTTCATATCACGGGCCATGGCGCATGTGCATCCTCCGTCTCCAAGGCGCTTGATCTCATGATCGAGCTCCGTGTGTTCCTGCTCGAGCTAGAGTGGCGCTTCCTCAAGCTCTAGGTGTCGAGCTTTTAGTTGCTCCACCCATAGGTGAGGTGGGGCTCCTGCATCCCCCTCGACCTCATCATCGAGGTTGTTGGTTAGGGTATCCTCCTCCTCGCGGATGCTCTCAACATGTCCCTCAGGGATACCTATCATAAAGCATTCACGAGAGGAGTGATGGCTCCCCCTGCTGGAGTCAGAGGCAAAGAGCGACTCTAGCTCCTCTGAGAGGAGGTCATGGAAAGATTCCACGATGTGTTCAATCACCCCCACAAACTCATTGGTCGTGGGGGACGGAACCATTTGTTACACCACAAGGTGGCCCATGGTCTCTGTGGCATTGCGGAGACCGAATGGGAGCACTATCGGGGCACTCCAGATGAGATATTCTAGGGAGAGCACCTCTCCCCTGGTAAGCTATGTCATGAAGTTGGCAAATGAGATGGTGAGGTGGCGCAAGTCATCCTAGAACAGTTGGGGTCCCAGGAAGACTTTGAGCTAATGCTCCAACCTTCCATAGTCAAAGTCGAGGAGCTGGTCGCTTCTAGGGGTGTGGGCCTCCGGTGCGTGTAGCTGTAGCTCCTCAAGCGCCTCGATGATCATGTCAAGGCTAGTGGAGTGGAACGGTTGAACAACGATGGGCGCCCATGCCAGATCTCCCTTCACTGTGATGATGAAGTCCAGGTCCCCAAAGCGCACGTGTGTGCCCAAAACCTAGCAGATATCATGACTAGCCTTCTGAGGCCTAGTGTTGATGTTGAGATGCGCAAAAAGGCCCCTACTTGGCACCCCAATTGTCGGTGTTTCGAGTAAGCACCGGCTAGTAAATTTGTATATTGTGCGTTTGACCCGAATGGTGTGCTAGGAGGACACAAGGATTATACTGGTTTGGGCTGAATGTCCCTATGTCCAGTTTGGAGCTGCTCATGTTACTAGCACTGAGTTTGTAGTAGGGGATTACAAAATGACGAGAGAGGAAGGTAGCTCCCAAGTCTCTGAGGTTCGGTTGCTCGGTGCTCAATGTCTGATGTGGTGCGATGAACCGATGAGTCGATCCCCCAGTGGGGTGCCCTACTTTCCCTTTTATAGGTCAAGGGAAAGCAGTGGTTTACAACCGAAGGGAGGAGGAAAAAGGAAAGAGAAATAATGCTCCCAGAGGTGCATCGTCCTCCTTTTCGTGCGGGTCCTACTGACCCTATAGATCGTGGTGGCAGCGGCGTCATACTGGGGTCCCATTGGCCACCGCTACTTACGTGCAGGCGTCGTGCGCCATTCTTGTCTTATGTCCCATCCGAGCGGACAGAATGGTCAAAGGGTTCCCTAATAGAGGCCATACGGGGAGCGGGCGGTACAGCGCCAGTCAACTAACGTCGGTTGACTGATGTTGGACGGTGCTCAAACAGGGAGTTGGCAGCACAGTGTTGGCCTATTAACGTGATGGGCGATGTGAGTCTCCCAGCATGGCCCGATGCGACCACTAGTCATATGAGGACATGTCCGAGACGTGCTCCTAGACGTGCGCCTCCATGCTGTAATGGATGAAACGGTTCGAGTCCTACCTTGGGACCACTGCTTTTGTCTGGTAGCAGATTCAATCCCTAAGGATCGGGTGAGTCAGAAATCTCTCCCCGAGAGCCAGGCGAGATGGAATCTGACCCCTAGGGGTCGGATGAGGTGGGGCTCTCCCTGTGGGGTCAGACGAGGTGGAAACCTCGTCCTCGACATCGGACGGGGCGTGGCCCAGCCCCTAGGGGTCAAACGAGATAGAAACCTCGTCATCGGCATCGAACAAGGTGTGGCTAGCCCTTGGGGGTCGGACAAGGCAGAAACCTCACCCTCAGAGTCAGACGAGGCTGTAGTTGCGTCTTTAACCATTGGATGAGGCAACGTGACCTCATTAATCCCTTGGCTCAGATACCCGGGTATAGATATCCGATAGTGGGAGTCCCAAACAATGCCAAAAAGGTGTCGCTTTCAACAGGGGCTCCTAGGGCTGCCATCTGTAGCAAATTGTTATAATTTAGTGAGACAACGCAATTATAGAAAATAGTTACTTAACAATAAGATCTTGCAAGGGGAGGAATAATGCAATGTTATGAATGAATGATGTATCATGATGTATGCTCGTTCCATACGTCCTCACAAACTTAGAAAAATAAATCCTAATGACATACGCGGTGGCATACATACGTTCTCTCGATATAATCGAAACTAAACGAACTACATGTTTCGTTGTTAGTGTACCTGCAGAAGATTCATTTTAGCCCAACCCAATAATTATATCTACAGAAAGGTAAATCTAGGCTCTAAGTTGAATATCAAGGATAGCAAGATATATATGAAAGCAGTAAACTAAATACTTTCATATATATATATATATATATATATCACATATATATACTTCTGTATCAAAGCTACCCGATGATCAATACACTACCCATAATTAAATACGCACCATATACACATGCAAGCATGCATATACAACCGTATCACAGCTAGCTCTCCCTGATCGCACTCTCACTTTTTGTAGTCATGTCACTCATCAACTTACCTTCTTACCTGGCGTAGAGGCATCTGATCCATACATTACCACAATAGCACGTTGTATGGACGACGAAAGTAAAAATCCCCCATGTTAGTACTTAAATAGCCACATAATAGTTCTTAACTAGGCATAACGGAGATGACCACTGGCACACTATAGTTTTAAGTTCAATCTTCAACACTCTAAACTTATTACTACAATTGTAGAATTTAAGTTCATAAAACAAAAACTTTGTTTTAATTACACATGTGACAAGTTTAGTGTTGAATCCTGCTCCGATACCAGCTGTAACAACCTCGCTAGAGGGGATCTCTTCCATGGTGGTGTAATGCACATATCCTGGGCGTGCATTTGTAGTTGTTGGCTTCTGATTGTTCTTCTTGGGGTAAGGGCACTCCCGCGCCCAATGACCAGTCTTTTTGTAATTGAAGCATGGTTGATTGTTAGGCGGTGCCTTTGAGTTGCTTGTCCTGCACCACCCGTAGGCGGTAGAGCAATAGAGTATGCCCGATGATACCCTTTATTTGCTTGGCTTGGCTGGGCCTTCGTCTGAGGTGGCCGGTATTTTAAAGCAGGTGGGCGGCATTGGGTTCTTGCCACCACTGGAACTCTCTGCTAAGATACACCGGCTTTAAAGGCCCTCTTGCGGCTCTTGGATGTAGCATAAATATTATTATGATTCTCCTGTGTGAGCGCATCACTCACGAATTTGTTGTAGGTCACACTCTTGTTATTTGCTAGAGTCTTCATCAAAGATTTGGTTCCTAAGCTCTCTATCTTTCGGTACTACCAACCGATCTTTAAACCATAGAACATCATTCTCATCCAATTGAAAATGCTTACTTTGTTCTTCTTTCATCTTTCTTTTGATATGGAATATACCCACATCGGTCTGTTGGAGCTCAATGATTTTTGACTCAAGAGAGCAACTGACAGTGATATTGTGTAAGACTATCGGATGCAATAGGTTAAAGCCATCTTCTAACAGAGAATTACAATGATACTTCTGGCTTAAGGCATCGGCAACCACATTGGCCTTTCCCGGATGATAATGCACTTCCAAGTTGTAATCCTAGATCAATTTCAACCATCTGCGCTGCCTCATGTTCAACTCAGGTTGAGTGAAAATGTACTTAAGGCTTTTGTGATCAGTGTAGATGTGACAAACATTACCAAGCAGATAATGTCTCCAAATTTTTAGAGCATGGACAACTGCTGCTAGCTCTAAATCATGAGTTGGATAATTGACTTCATGCTTTCTCAATTGATGCGAGGCATAAGCAATGACTCGGCTTTCCTGCATTAGAACAGATCCTAAACCAATACTTGATGCATCACAAAATGCATCAAACGGTTTCTCAATGTCAGGTTGTGCTAAAACAGGAGCAGTAGTTAACAGAGTCCACAAAGTGTGAAAAGCTGCTTCACACTCTGGTGTCCATACAAACTTTTCATTCTTTTGAAGTCGCCTCATCATAGGCTTGGCAATTTTAGAGAAATTCAGAATAAACTGACGGTAATATCCTGCTAAGCCTAGGAACTCCGAACCTCATGAACGGAGGTTAGGGCTTTCCAATCCAACACTTCTTACACTTTGGATGGGTTTATAGAAATTCCATCTTCAGATAATACGTGACCTAGGAAAGCTACCTTCTTCAACCAAAACTCACATTTACTAAACTTTGCATACAACTTATGCTCTCTTAATCTCGACAACACCACTCTCAAGTGCTCCTCATGCTCTTCTACAGTCTTTGAATAAATCAAGATATCATCGATAAACACAACCACGAACTTGTCAAGTTCGGGTGTGAACACCGAGTTTATCAAATACATGAAATAGGCAGGAGCACTAGTCAATCCAAAGGACATGACTAAATACTCATAAAAGCCATACCTAGTGGAAAAAACCGTTTTAGGTATGTCCTCAGGCCTGATCTTGATTTGGTGATAACCTGACCTCAATTTAATCTTAGAGAACACTTTTGCTTTTATCAATTGATCAAATAAGATATCAATGCGAGGCAAAGGATATTTGTTCTTGATAGTAACAGCATTGAGTGGTCGATAGTCCACACACATCCACAAAGACTTGTCCTTCTTTTTCACGAATATGGTTGGGCAACCCCATGGTGACGAAATAGGACGAATGAGACCCTTCTCTAACAGTTCTTGTAGTTGAATCTTCAGTTCTGCCAACTCGTTAGGCGACATCCTATAAGATCTTCGGGAGATGGGTGCGGTACCCGGTAACAATTCTATCTTAAACTCTATCTCTCTGTTAGGTGGTAATCTTGACAATTCATCAGGAAAGACATTCGGAAACTCATATGCTACCGGAATATCAGCAATTGTCGAAAGCTGGATGGTATCAAGCCTTCAAAACAACATTTCTAGCTACTTGTGAGCTATTTTTTAGCATACTATGCACCGAATTAGGTCGTGACCCAAAAATAAAAGTTGTTGCTCTAGTCAAGTACTACAACTTTTCTTAAGGGTGCACTGCCATACAAAGTTTCTAGAGTATAGTTCAACTTAGGTCAATCATGCAACATGAAAATGATAACTTACACTATAACCATGACTTAGAGGCCAAATTGGTCCAAGTCATGAATACCAAAGTTGTTCCATATGGCATTCTAACCATGTTAAAAGTACTCCTAAGGTCTCACAAACATTTTATACATTGGTTACACGTAAACCCTAGCATATGTAAAGCATTTAGTGACAACACACGTGATATAAGCAAACATAGAGATAATATTTGAGATGCTCATGCTCATGAATGATCAATGATGCTTATACTCAAGCAATGTTAATGCCAAATGCATACTTAATACCTAGGTTATTACATAATACAGTAGAAACTGGCGTCTGCGTCCCCCTCCCTCGGCGACCACACGCGGGAGGCGGGAGGCGGGAGGCGGGAGGCGGGACCTGGCCGGCAGCTAGCGCAGCAGAAGGTTTCCGGGAATGGCCCCAGCACCCAGCAGCACTGTCCCAGACGACCCCGCATTCTGCTGCACTTGTGTTGGTATATAACTCTCCCAGACTCCCCCGGACCCAAGCTACCTCTTGTCCTGCCACACTGACTGCACCGTCTGCACGAGGAGCCAAACCGATCCACAGCCAGCCCACGGGTGAGGTACTCGTACCGTACAAGTGCCCCGAGCTAGCTAGTCTTTGGTAACTGAAGAATCTCGAAGGGCGCCATTGGAGAGGATAAGGCAGGGAAGGAGAGGATCCGAGGAAGAGACAGAGGAGCGGAGATGGTGGTGCAGAAGCAGAGGAGGGCGCCGGCCGAGGTATGAGAAGCTGTGCCTTCTCCTCTGCTCAATTCGCTTCTCTCTTGGCGTTGCAGCCTGCAGCAGCTGGCTAACTCGATCAGAATCCGAGAGCTTCCCGTCCCGATAGTTTATGTTTTCATTTTTCTTCTTCCTTTCAAAATTGTTTCCCTTTTCCTTTTCTTGGTTGAAAACAAGAGGATGCTGCTGTGATGCTGATAGGCGCCGCTGATGCGTTTTCGGTGCAGGTGTTCTGGCCCAAGATTGTGCTCAAGAAGTGGCTCAACCTCAAGAGCAAGGACCAGGACTTCGGCGCCGACGACGAGGACGACGACGACGGCAGCGACGTTGACGGCCAAGGTACGGTTCGCCGAAATCTCTTCTTCTTTCCCCGATCGACGCATTTCTGTTCTTGTTCTGGGGTTTACCATTCATTCAGTGCCCAAAGATCATTCACGTCTTTGTTCTCTCCGTCCCTCACTTCCTGCTGCCTCGATTTCATTTGCTCTGCCAGAGAACTGCGGCTGTGACGACGGCGGCGCTCGCCGGCCGGCCGAGGACGGAGCCCAGATCACCGGTGAGGTTACTTACCTTAGCAATCTAATTCTGCAATCCGGCCGTCTGTTGCGTGTTGAACTGAACCGCGGCTCAACTCAACTGAAAGCGCGTTCCGGGTCGCCGGCCGTCCGTCGATGTAGTGATCTTATCTATAGTAGAAAAGTGCACCTCTGGACTATTCGTCGCTGTCTTCTTTGTGGTAGCCTGGTAGGAGGAAGAAAAGATGAACCAACTGGGTCCTCCTTGTGCCATTAGTGCGTTTGATGCGTCGCGTCACGGGCATGGCTCGGCCCCGGGCCCCGGCCACCTTGAATCTTGTCTATAGTGATAGTCACGAGAATGGCTTCCCCAACAATTGCCTAATCTGGCAGATCGGCCAGCCTTTATGATTCTGTTCTCCTCCAAGACTGAAAAGAATTCATGATGCTCTAGTACTTATAGTAGTATTAATTGGCAGTTTTTAAATTTTGGGTAAAATTAAACTTCGTAGTCGTTTTTTTTCAAAGAAAATAATGTTGCTTTGACCGTGAATTCGCTTCAATTACGATGCTTCTGCCGATTTTTACTAACATTTGCTTGCACCGGCGGCGGCATCAGACGAGAGCCTGGAGAGAGCGCCGTACAAGCTGCGGCGGCGGAACTCGGAGACGCTGCGTGCGCAGTACATCAACACCAAAGAGCTGAGGTGCGCCGGCCGCCGTGTGAAATGTGAATTGTGAATTGTGATTCCTCGTCGCCGTCTTGGAATTTCAGCGACGCGCCACGGCGTGAGAGCTTCTTTCGGTTCGATGACTAACCATGCATGTCCGGCGGGGTCGCAGGGTCTGCGTCGGCACCTGGAACGCCGGCGGCAAGGCACCGCCGGACGACCTCGACATCGCCGAGTGGCTCGGCACCGGCGGCGACGCCGAACCAACCGACATCTACGTGCTCGGGTATGTCTATATATGTCCCCGGCCGCCCAACTTGACTTGCCGTAGTGCAGGCGTGCTAGCTAATCGATCGATGTTAAGCGAGCCGGACGCCGTGCATGAATGCAGGTTCCAGGAAGTGGTGCCGCTGAACGCCGGCAACGTGTTCGGCGCGGAGGACGGGCGGCCGGCGCAGGCGTGGGAGTCCGTGATCTGCGGCGGGCGCAGCCGTCGAAGCCCAAGTACAGGTGCTACAGCCACCCTCCCTCTCCGTCGCGGTTCGACCCGCCGGTCGACGCCGCGGCGGCCGCCGACGAGCTCCTCCCTGGCGGCACGGATACCGAGACCGACACCGACGAGGACGTGCCCTTCAGCTTCCCCGTGCGGGCCGAGGAGTACGTCACGGCCACACCGAAGAAGATGAGCAGGCTCAACCACTTCAGCGTCGTCGTGGATGAGAATGAGAATGGCTCAACGCAGCTCAACGGCGACGAACTGGACGACGGGCCTGATCAGCCGCCGCAGCAGCAGTTAGGCCTTCAGCAACGGGCGCTCCTGAGGTCGCTGAGCAGGGCGGACAGGGTGGGGCTGGTCTGGCCGGAGCAGCCGCTGGACCTGCTCCCCCCGCGCGCCCTGAACGCTGCGTCGTCGTTCAAGGCGTCCAAGTCGTTCAAATCGTTCAGGGGATCGTCCCGCGTGGCCGACGCGGCGGCGGCGGACGACCTGCCCATGATCCCGGACCTCGACCTCGACGGCGCGCCGCGGAAGAAGAGCCGTTCGCCGTTCGTGCGGATCGTGAGCAAGCAGATGGTGGGGATCTTCCTGACGGTGTGGGTGCGGCGGGGCCTCCGGAAGTGCGTCCAGAACCTCAAGGTCTCCACCGTCGGCGTCGGCGCCATGGGCTACATCGGCAACAAAGGGGCCGTGTCGGTGAGCATGTCCGTCTACCAGACCATGTTCTGCTTCTTGTGCAGCCACCTCGCCGCCGGCGAGAAGCCCGGCGACGTCCACAAGCGCAATGCCGACGTACACGAGATCCACCGCCGCACGCGCTTCGCCGCCCCCGGCGACCTGCAGCTGCCCAGAGACATCCACGACCATGAGTGAGTACACTCACATGCGATGCATCACATCAACATCAGCATCCATTCGGGAACCTGACGATGCTTTTGTTTCTGCAGCCGGATCTTCTGGCTGGGCGATCTGAACTACCGGCTGGACGCGTCGTACGAGCGAGCGCACGAGCTGATCTCGGCGGGACGCTGGCGCGAGCTGGCGGAGACGGACCAGCTGAAGCGGGAGCTGAGGAAGGGGCGGACGTTCGACGGGTGGACGGAGGGCGTCCTGGAGTTCGCGCCGACCTACAAGTACGAGCTGAGCTCGAGGAGGTACGTCGGCGTCGGGGACGACCAGAGCCAGAGCCACAGGAGCGGCGGTGGGCGGCGGACCCCGGCGTGGTGCGACCGGGTGCTGTCGTACGGCAAGGGGCTGAGGCTGCTGGGCTACCGGCGGTCGGAGCTGGCGCTGTCGGACCACCGCCCGGTGACGGCCATGTACGCGGCGGAGGTGGAGGTGTTCTCCAGCCGGAAGCTGCAGAGAGCGCTCACGCTCACGGACGCCGAGGTGGAGGCCGGGCAGGTCGTGCCGGACCTCGATTTTTGACCGGGGGTCAGCCTTCCTTCTATTTTCGCGCGCGAAATGTTAGTGTAAATATGGGTACGAGTAAGCTAAGCTTCTGAATGCAATTGCACATCCATGTATCTCCATTTAATCATGATGGAATCGTGTGCCTCGAAAGCCCAATTGTCGCCAAGATAGTCTTGTTTGTGCATGAATGAAAGTGTCGCTGTGTGGTGTGTGCGCATTCTTCCTCAGTGGCACAACCGCACACAAAACAAAGAGTGGAAAGAACAAGAAAACAAAATTGTAAAAAAGAAAAATGCACCAGCCGGGAATCGAACCCGGGTCTGTACCGTGGCAGGGTACTATTCTACCACTAGACCACTGGTGCTTTTGGCTGCTGATTTTGGTTTATCCACCCAAGACCCTTGTGGAAAGAATGCAGACAATGAAAAAACAAGAAAACCAATGAGACTTTCATTGATTTGTGTACTCTTATCGATCCGGAGCTAAAATGCCATGTCTTAGATCTATAATTGGGTTTGGTTATTGTCAACAGAATATTATCGGTAGTTTTTCGAGAGGTATCCCACAAAGGTAGATTGATCGGCAAAGAAGCGTGTGATCAAGAACAAGAAGACAACAGAGACACACGAGTTAGATAGGTTCAGGCCGTCACTATGACGTAATACCCTACTCCTGTGGTATGTTGGTTTGTATTAGCTATCGTATGATATTGTGTGAGTTTGGAGGGGTCCCTGCCCGCCTTATATAGTCCGGGGGCAGCGTTACAAGTCGGTTAGATCCGAGAGATAACCGGAAAGTAATAACAGATTACAAGAATCTTGGGATCATACGTATCCTAACAGATCTCGTAATATCTTCAAGATATCTTCCTGGTGTCTTGTGGGAGGCGCCGAGCAGAGTCGTGCCCCACAAGGCTTTGTCTTGTGGGCTGGGCCACCCCTGGGGGCACAGCCCATGTGGTCTGACGTGGGTATCCGGGGTCATATCCCCATAGCTAGTCCCCGAGCGCCTTGTACCCATTGTGCAACGCCGTCTTGAGCTTGTCCGAGCAGGTGCGAACAACGTTGAGCAGTCAAACTCATGGTCTGACCACCGTGATGAGTTGCCGAGTAGTTATGAGCAGCTGCCGAGCAGCGTGAACCGTCGCCGAGCAACGTGAACCATAGCCGAGCAGTATAACCCAAGTATGGCCTGCCATAAGGGTGTAAGGAGCTCAAGTTTAGAATCAAAAATTTCTTCGCAGTGGACCAAGTGTGCCCACTTAGAGTCCGACCACGAGAAAAGGAGATAGTCTTCTTCAGCTTCAAGAGGCGCGGAGTCTTCTAGAATAAAGCAAACACATTCACCGCGAGGTGAAGTGTGCCCACTTAGTCCCCGAGCCTGACAATAGATGACGTAGTCATGTGGTGCCAGGATCCAAAGTAGAAGAAAAATAGAAGACCAACCAAGCAGGCAGCCAGTCCCCGGGCGTAGCCCCGAACAACACATTCACCGCAAGGTGAAGTGTGCCCACTTAGTCCCCGAACCTAATAGTAGGTGATATGGTCACGTGGTGCCAGGGTCGAAAACAGCAGTCAACTTGGAGAAAACAGAATCGCGGAGAAAACACCGGAGTAATGGTTGTACAGTAGTAATTACTGAGCCATAACGGTTGGTGGAGATGTCGGCGAATATTCAGCGAGCCATAACAAATTGCGGAGATAAATCAGTGATACGGGCTAGGGCTACGTGAAGGCCTAGGTAACAGCCCACCTTAAGTTGTGGGGAATTCAAAAAAGCACAAATCGCAGGAACGGTTTCCCAAAAACCCTCGAATGCAAAAAGGTGGGGGAGCGCTTTATAACTGCGCCGCCACACCCCGTGCTCATACCTTTGCCCCTTTGCCATTTCATCTTCCTCCTCAGCCATCGCATTTCCAGATTCACATCTACTCCTGCTTCTGCCGCCAAACCCTAACCAGATCTGAGAGATGGCGCCGAAGAGGGGAGTTGCGAAACCGAAGAAGACGAGCCCCCAGAAGGTGAGAGCCAAAATTCGACGTGACGAAGAGTGGGTACCGTCGTGAACGGGAGAGGCGAAGCTCAACAGATTGGTGGAGGCGGGCGTTCTGCCTAACCGTGTCACCACCGGATGGCGGCCGGCCCTTGGTGAGCCCGTCCCCATGTCTCATACCGACGAAGTGGTGGTATTTGAGGATTATTTCTGACACGAGTTGGGATTTCCTGTTCATCCATTCCTGAGGGATCTGTTGGAGCTCTGGGTGGTTAGTCTGTGCAACCTCCACCCAAATACCATATTGCACATATCTATCTTCATCTATTTCTGTAAGGCGTATCTCGAAATCCTTTCACACTTCAATCTCTTCCGTCATCTATTCTGGCTAAAGAAGAGAGACGGTGGTGGTTCCAAGGTGGTCGGTGGAGTGTATCTTCAGCTGCACGATGGAATGGCGGGGGAATACCTTACTGTTTCGCTAAGCACATTGCTGAAGGGGTGGAACACCAAGGGTATCCCACGAAGGTAGATTGATCGGTGGAGGTGCGCGTGATAGGAACCGGATGGTGACACAAGGCACAAAGACAGCGATTTAGATAGGTTCGGGTCGTCTGATCGACGTAATACCCTACGTCCTGTGTCGTTGGTGTATTGCATTGAGATGTATGTAGATCGATCTATCCTCTAGGGGACCCCTGCCTCTCCTTATATACTCTAGAGGGGTAAGGTTATAAGGAAAGTAATCTATTTGGTACTATATAATATCTTGCGGTGCATGTCGACCAGTGTTGTGCACGCATTGATCTTGTAGGCTAGGCCACCTCTATAGGTGCAGCCCATGTCTTGTCTTATGGATACCGGGGGCCATACCCCCACGGCTAGTCCCCGAGCCTGACAGTAGGTGACGTAGTCACATGGTGCCAAGGTCAGAAAGTAGAAGAAAGGCATAAGACCGGTCGAGCAGGTAACCAGTCCACGGGCGGAGCCTTGAATTGAAAAGCGCACATTCACCACAAGGTGAAGTGTGCCCACTTAGTCTCCGAGCCTACTGGAAGATGAAGAATGAATCTTGTAGTAGGGTCAAAGAAAAAGAAGTCTAAAAGCTTGCCGACATTGTCTGACATGCGCGTATCAAGACCCTAGACGTGCTGCCCAAGATCAGCACCCTGATCTAAATAGTATGGAGTAGCTGGATAGCACACCAATGAGGCGTAGCAAGATCCAACCATCAAGGGAGTCCCCGGCGTAGCTGACGATGTCCGAGCACCGAGGAGTCTCCGACGTAGCTGGCGATGTCCGAGCATTGAGGAGTCCCCTGGCATAGCGGGTGATGTCCAAGCACCAAGGAGTCTTCAGGCGTAGATGGCGATGTCCGAGCACCAAGGAGTCCCCGATATAGCTGGCGATGTCCGAGCACCAAGGAGTCCCCGACGTAGCTGGCGATGTCCCAGCACCGAGGAGTCCCCGGCGTAGCTAACGATGTCCGAGCACCGAGGAGTCCCCGACGTAGCTAGCGAGGTCCAAGCATCGAGTCCCCGGCATAGCTGGCAACGTCCAAGCACCGAGGAGTCCCCCACGTAGCTAGCGATGTCCAAGCACCGAGGAATTCCCCACGTAGCTGGCGATGCCCGAGCACCGAAGTAGTCCTAGCGTAGCTGGCGATGTCCGAGCATCGAGGTGTCCCCGGCGTAGCTGGCGATGTCCGAGCACCGACGTAGTCCCCAGCGTAGCTGGCGATGTTCGAGCACCGAGGAGTCCCCAGTGTAGCTGGAGATGTCCGAGCACCGAGGAGTTCTTGGTGTAGCTGGCGATGTCCGAGCACCGAGGAGTCCCCGACGTAGCTATTGATGTCCGAGCACCGAGGAGTCCCCAGCGTAGCTGGCGACATCCGAGCACTGAGGAGTCCCCAGCGTAGCTAGCGATGTCCGAGCACCGAGGAGTTCCCCGCATAGCTGTATCCGAGCACCGAGGAGTCCTCGGCGTAGCTGGCAATGTCCGAGCACCAAGGAGTCCTCGGCGTAGCTGGCGATGTCCGAGCACCGAGGAGTCCCCAGTGTAGCTGGCGATGTCCGAGCACCAAAGTAGTCCTGGCGTAGCTGGCGATGTCCGAGCACAGAGGAGTCCCTGGCGTAGCTAGCGACGTCCGAGCACCGAAGTAGTCCCCGGTATAGCTAGCGATGTCCGAGCACCGAGGAGTCCCTGGCGTAGCTGGCGATGTCCGAGCACCGAGGAGTCTCCGACGTAGCTGGCGATGTCCACAAGGTGAAGTGGGGTGAAGTGTGCCCACTTAGTCCCCGAGCACGAAGAATCTGAGCGCTGAGGAGTAACCGACGTAGCTGGCAATGAAGCATGAGCGACGAACAGTCTGGTCAACTAGTCGACGGCGAAGTGAGGATTGAGTAGAAACGACCGGCGAACAGTCCGATCAACTGGTCGGCGACGGAGTCCATGAACCTAGCGGTCCGACCAGTTGATCAGTGGAGAAGTCCGAGCACCAGGTGGTCCAATCACCTAAACGATGATCCTGCAATACAAATATGTAGAACGGGTAGTACATGATGTAAAAATATATGAACTCCAGAGAAAAAAACAGCAATGACGACGAAATAGCATATGCAGCTCGGCGATCAGTTGGTGTGAATACTTGAATATGTATTTATATTTAATATAAACCGCCCGACTAGTTAGTGTGTAGCTTCTCCAACCCTAGCAAGCCCGTTAATCATAACACGGAGCATGGAGTCCGTGTGCATGTAGGAAGAACAAAGCGTCGCTAAGGAGCCGCTGTCGACCATCCATAATGCAGAGGGCAGACGCTCGTGCACGTGTAGGGAGGAGCCGGAGACAGGGCCGTCTCTGGGGACATCCGAGCGTCAACATGACTGTTCGGGGGTTCAGAAAATCGTTTGGAGAGTAAACATGGAGAAAACAGCTCGGAGAAACATTATGGCGATATACGAATATTGGAGAATATTTAGAAAAAATATTAAAGCATGACTTAGCTTTAGACAGAAAGTCTGGTCGGCGTGTACAAAGTTACCCGGCGCTCGAGCTTTCCGAACTGTCATCATGGCGGCTGTTATCATTGCGATGTGTTGCGTGGTCGGAGTAGGTAGTCCGAACGACGTCGTCCTTCTGCGGCTCGGGCGGCTTGACGCAGTCGAACGGGTGCGCGGAGTTGTAGGCGAACCCGCACAGTCGATCCCATGTTAGAGGCAAGTCACGAGGATTTTTGGCAGGCGTGACCTGTGCATACGTAAGCACGTATATGCAGAAAGATTAATTCGTTGATCACTTTTGGCTAGCTTGCTTGGATCATCTTCACGTCATGGTGATGTAGACTAAGCAAAATTTGCTTGCTTGCATGGCTCTGTAAGACGCTACGGTGGCTCCTTATTTGCTTGCATGTGGATTGAATCTTGGTAAGTGGGCGTCGACGGGTACGGCGATGAGCAGCAGTCATCACTTATGTATGATCGAGTCGGGGTCCTACGCGGGTGCAGCTCGGCGTGTCGTCACGCGGTGGTACGAGGGGTAACCCGTTGCCGTGGGACGCCCGCTGCGGGAAGCCGAGTTGCTGCAGATCGACCTTGGCACAGCTTGTGGACGGGGACATCGGCTCAAAGATGTGGCACATCAGCCATCGCGTGCCCACACGTTGTCGGCGATTCCGATCTGTTAGGCTACTGAAGCACGCCGTCGCAGGAAGTCAGGTTGCCACGAGCGGCGTCGATCTTGAGATCCCATCTGGTTCGCCATGGATCAGCACGCACGCCCCTACCTAGCGCGCCAACTGTCGACAGAATATCGTCGGCAGTCCTCCGAGGGATATCCTACGAAGGTTGATTGATTGACAGAGAAGCGTATGATCAAGAACAAGAAGGCAACAGAGACACATGAGTTAGACAGGTTCAGGCCGTCAGTATGACATAATACGCTACTTCTGTGGTCTAGTTGGTTTATATTAGCTATTGTATGATATTGCGTGAGTTTGGAAGGGAGTCCCTGCCCGCCTTATATAGTCCCGGGGCAGGGTTACAAGTCGGTTAGATCCGAGAAATAACCGGAAAGTAATAACAGATTACAAGAATCTTGGGATCATACGTATCCTAACAGATCTCGTAATATCTTCAGGATATCTTCCCGATGTCTTGCGGGAGGCGCCGAGCAGAGTCGTGCCCCGCAAGGCTTCATCTTGTGGGCTGGGCCGCCCCTGGGGGCGCAGCCCATGTGGTCTGTCGTGGGTATCCGGGGTCGTACCCCCACAGTTATTGGTTATCTGTAAAAGTATCTTCGCCCAATAATAATCCAAAAGGTGTATTTGATCTATTTGTATTATCATCATTTTCGGTGGAGTTCCATTGGGGAGCTGTTGGAGATGCTATGAGGCAATAAAGTATCTTCAATGGTAATTCCTTTGTGAGGCATGAAAGAATAGTAATTTTGAAGAAATCTAGGGCCTACTTAGCAGGGCTCTAAATCCAAAATTCAAATATGGATCCAGATCTAAAGTGGAGCAGATCCAGGTTGGATCTAGATGTCGCTCTAGACCTCCACCAAACAACAACAGGTACAATCCTAAGAACACTAGGTCAAGTGCAAGACGATAAGTACATTCGTGCATGGTGGAGCAGAGCAGGGAAGCAAGGAACGAGGCAACAAAGTTTGAGTCGACAACGGGAGAGAGGTCAGTGCTACGGTCAAGCAGCAAAAGATCCAACGTGCGGAGGAGCATGCTCGGTCGATGAGGCGGAGAATGACGACAAGCAAGATCTAGCTTCTGAGGGAACAAAGTCAAATTAGGAAAGGGAGAAAGGAGACAACAAAGCCCATGGTGACGGCCGCCAACTGTGAAGCGGGCGCCTTTGAGCACATAGAGGCCTAGCCACAACATAGAGGTGAGTGAGATTGGCAAGGTAGGACTTACATTCCACGAGAGGGGTTACCTGCGGCGACTTCACAAAGTGGATGAGAGTACACGACGTGGTTGCCTTGAGCGCTCGAGAAGGAGGGGTGAGTGATGGACCTAGAGTTGGAGTGTCAGTGCGATATAGAAAAAGCTAAGGTGGATCCAACATGCTTGTCTGGGCTCCACTAAGATTCATATTAGGTCTCGGAGCTCAAGCACTGCCAAATAGATCCATAGGTTTCGGTGTCTAGTTGACAATAAGAATATGCATAGGTCAACGGAAATTGAAAGATTCTTTCACGTACGTATGGTTTATTATTTTCAACAGTATTGATTGACACACATACAATGGATGAGTTGCTCGCGTGGTTACAATTTTTGTGTCAAAAGACAGCAAACTTGCTAAGTGATGAGAGCGCGAGAGAAAAAAAAAAGGAATTAAACATGCATATATGCGTCTGCCTACGGCATATGCAATTTATTTTAATTCATAGGACCAAATGAAATGCATCAGTCGTCGTCACGCGAACGAGAGTCCTGAGCCGCTAAGCTTCTCCTCGACAATGGCGTCGAGACGGCGAGCCATGTCGGGCGTCATGTGGTTCACCCAATCCCCGGCCTCCCCTTTCCAGAAGAACCAGTCATTCGCCAAGGGCCGGGAGGCCGAGCATGGCTTGTTGACCTCCAGATTCTTGAGATTGTCCAAGCTACAGAGCCTCACGATCTGCGCGACGACCCCCGCGGCCTCCTCGGCGGGCGAGAAGGGCTGCCCGACGAACCGCGACAGCTTCCTGACGTTGCCGGCGGGGTCACGCAGCATGTCCTCGTACCTCAGGAACAGCACCGCCTCCGGGGTCGCCTTGCTCGCGTTCCAGTACCCGAGGACATGGTCCCAGAAAGGCCCGCTCACAGATGTTCCTTGGCAGACAGCCTCGAACAAGTCGGAGAACGAGACGTCCGGCTTGCCTCTCCTACAGAAGTGCCAGAGAGAGACGACCATGTCCTTGGGCTCCCTGCATCCCGGCCGAATGCATGATGAACACATGCATAATCATACAAGATGATCTACGTAGTTATATATACATATATAATATATACATATACCTGCATATGTAGACGATCTTGCAGTCAGGGTTCTTGCTGAGATAGAGCTGGGAAGGATGGAGTGGTGCATGTGCGTCGACAGGAGCCTCGGCGACGGCAGCGCCTCTATCATGCTCTCCTGCCCAGCGCTGTACAGCCGCTCCAAGTTCGTGACGCACTGGTGCGGGTTGAGCCGGAGCAGCGGGTGCTCGGCGGCGGTGTCCGGTGGGTACACGACGCGCGCCACGGTGGCGAACGCCAGGGCCTTGAGCCATGTGGTGCCGGACTTGGGAATGCTCGCAATGACGACGTCGCCGCCGCGCGGCCTGAAGCTCTGCTGGATGGAGGCGATCGCAGGCACAAAGGTTGCCAGCACCCACGTGCCCTGGTAGAAGCGCACCCACAGCTTTGGGTCGTCGCCGGTGAGGCCGGCCAAGGGGACCCCTAGCGCCGCGCTACCGTCGTTCATGAACGGCACCGGGCCGATAGCACCAGTTTTGTTGGTGGTGGCCATGCTTAATTAATTTCTCTGAGCAAGCATATATGCGGTGCTAGCTATATTTTATAGGCATCCAGGAGCAAGCATGGTTGCATGGTTGATGCGCACACGTATGCTATGCGGGGCTTGTACTGCTGTAGCTTCTTCTTGAGTTGATTGAGTTGGACAGGCGACTGTACCGTTGTAAGTTTTCTTGAGACCCACAAACTCAGCTGTGAAAATACATTTTTAAAAAGACGATGGGATTCTCAGTCTCCTTTAAAACAATCGCCCTGTTCGCTTGAGCTTATTCAAAACTATTTTTCAACCATGTAATAGTATTTTTCTCTCATAACATTTCAGCTTAAGCATCAGCATAAGTCAAATTTCATCATCAGTGAATGGGGTGAATATTTGTAAAGGTGGCTCTGCTTTTGTTGACAATTTGAATGATTTTGTCTCTGAATAAATAGATTCCTAGAGTTGTTTGAAGTCAAACATTTTATACTTTGATCGAATTTCTAGAAAAAAAAACGTCAAGATTTATGACATCAAATTAGTATTATTAGATATACTATAGATTTTTTTTGTTTTTGAATCTACAGGGTGGTTGGTACGATGTCTCTTGTGATTTCCATCGACTATGGACGTGTTCACTGTACATTTATCGTAATAATCGAAGTGTTTGGATCTCTTATTATGATGGATTCTTGTTGGTTAAAGTGACTAGTAACATCCTGCCCTTTAGTTTGGAGTCATTTTAGATAAATGGGGCAAGTGGATTTTTCAGCACATAGTCTCCAAAAAAGCAGGTATCAAGTGGACTATAGGATTATTGTAATATGAGATTTTAATTATAATAACCAACCTCCAAATTCTAACATGTTTAAATTACAATCAGTCCATTTTTAGCTTATTTTAGTTGATTATAAAAATGCCTATATCTAGGAAGCGCTCAATTACATCCACTGTTGTTTAGACGCACATGTAGTGCGGTGGCGTGTGCTCCCGGTGGTTGACCTAATCTTGCACCAACATTTAGGTGGGATTCCCTCATCCGTGATGCTCAAAACAAAAATAAGTTTGTCTACAGATAACACTCGATTGTTTCAGACGAAGTGGGCACTCGTTTTTTACGTTGGATCTAGGTCCAATGCTCCATCTCTTTTCTTCTACATCTAATCTAGCCTCTTTCTTCTCCATCTACTTGTTCATGGTGTCTTCATGCGACGCCCTGCCCCACTGCCTACTTTGCCCCTGGTGGTTCCTTATTGTTGGATCCGCCCCACCTCCACGCTAATTCAGCTTCACTAACAAATCACTATTATACCCTCGCTCTTGTCCTACCCAATTGCCTTCCTACACTCCCTGGTTACAGCGTCATTGATGCCTCACCTCACCACTCCCACACCCGCCACCACCGTCGGTCCGGCCTTTCTCCTCAAAATATCCTTCTAGGCCTACTGAAGCTGGAGAAGAAAGGCCACCCAACCCTAAACCCAACCAAGGTAATCAGACGACAGAAACTTTGATCAGAGCGTTGGTCGTATGCCCTAGAAAATCAAGTGTTGAATTACTCCAAAACAACCTAGTGTTATTTAACATTTCTCAAATAAAAAACACCCAATGTTATTTAGCTTTTCTAGATACGTAACTTTTGCTATAGACTTAGATATATACGTGTAGGTACATAGTCAACACAATGTATCTATAAAAGTTAAAGTGTCTTATAATTTAGAACATAGAGAATATAAAGTTAGTTAAAATTAAGTTGTTTAACTTAGGAGTGATTCTAAGAATTTATTTATGTTACGACAGATGGAGTATTGGTGTATATACGCTGGAGGCAGGGATGGGCTGGACGTCCAAACCAGGTGTAGCTTGATTGTTTGTCATCTTCCACAACTAAAAAGAACAAAAGCAAGACAACGGAATGGTGCGACAATTTCGTCCGCCTCACCTACACTTCACCCCGTACGAAAAAAAACGCGTCGCCCACACTCCCCCAGCTGTGGGATCCCACATTCCCTCCCCTTCCTGATTTCTCTTTAAAAAAATAGATCTTCAATCACCAGAATTTTAGGACATGCAAAACAAAACAGCACCACATGCAATCTCGCTTCGCTCTGCTCGTCACAATAATACGCGCCCGCTTGCTCGCGCTCCCCCTAGCCTCGGCTCCACGCGCAATCAACGCAGTTGCCGAGCAAAAGGAAATCACCGATCAAAAAGATTCAACCGATTCTGTCTAACTAATGCAAAATAATTTGCACAACCCACCGGTGACGCACGGAAAAAAAGGTAAGAGATTACGGCAGGGAAGATGAAATGGGAAAGTATTGGAAAATAAGGGAAGAGAAAAGGAAATTGAAAATTACGGGAAACCTGATTGCCCACCACGCGCGCGCGATAAACTACGTTTCCACCCCATGTCCTGCCAAGCCTCCGGGGATCGCCACTCACCAGGCCAAATACAGGAAGGCATTGTCGTAGGGAGGAGAGATGATTGTTAGCTAATCTAATGTTACCTTGTGTGAACACAGTAAGGGGAGACGGCGCCAAAAGGCCCCCTGCTGTGATACTATAGCCGCTGCAGGTACAGGCGCCGCACGGCTCACCTGTAGCACTGTAGCCATGCAGTGGCCGGCGCAGAGTCAGCCCTGTCAGTGTTATCTAGTTACTGTTACAGCATGTGGGCTGTACTAGGACTAGATAGATAGAGTTGTATAAATAGACATACACGGTAACTCAGTAAAGAGAGTTTAGATTTGTCATCTCACAGACAGGGCTTTGGCCAACGCTGGTGTCTTGTATTGTGCATGCTTGCTCTGTTCTCCCTTCTTCTTCTAGCTCCAAACATAGTGCGTAGGACGGACAACGCCTACTCGTGGTTGGCATGGCTAGTGGGTGCTCGGCAAGACCGGCGAGCGCTTCACTCGCCTGAGCCGGTGATCCTGTGGGCCAACAAGTGGTATCAGAGCCGTACAAGTGCCGTCGCCAATCTAACCGATGGCGACGACGGGCGGTTCTGAGTTGGGCGACAGCAGTGGCACTGTTGTGGCTGCCCAGCCATGAGGGGAGGTCATTGTTCGCACGGTGTGGGAGGTCAGCGGCACTAGTTGGCTGACGCTGACTCGCACCAACTATGGAGAGTGGTTGGTGACCATAAAGGTCAAGCTTAGAGCCCAACGGCTCTGGAATGTTGTTGACAAGGGCACACAATGAGGAGGATGGCATGTCAGCGTTGGAGGCTATCCTCGCTGCTGTACCGGTGGAGTACAGGAGCCGTTGGGGACGAAGAGCTCGGCTAAGGAGGCGTGGGAGGCTATTGCGGCAATGCGCATCGGTTCCGACCGTGCAAAGAAGGTGACGGCCCAGCTTCTGAAGCAGGAGTATGCTATCCTCAAGTTCAAGGATAGTAAAATGGTGGAGGACTTCTCCCTTCACCTACAGACGCTCATCAGCAAGTTGAAGAGCCATGGCGTCACCATCGATGAAGAGGAGGTGGTCTCCAAGTACCTCCACTCCGTTCCGGTAAAGTACATCCGGATCGCTCTCTCCATAGAGACGATGCTGGACTTGTCCACCCTCACCATTGAGGATGTGACAGGCCGTCTACAGGCGGTGGACGAGTGCTTGGAGCAGGTGACAGCAACGAAGGATAGCGGGAAACTCTTGCTGACGGAAGAGGAGTGGGCTGCTCAGAGGAACTCTAGGAAGGCAGCCTCCTCCAGTCGTGGTGGCAAGGGCAAGCACCGCAGCTAGGGCTTCTTTAGAGAAGAAGCAGGTCGACCCCAACGCCTGTCGACGTTGTGGGAAGATGGGCCATTGGGCATGGGAGTGCCCAAATCGCAAGCAGGAGAAGAAGGCTCAGGCTCATCTGGCGCAAGCCAATGATAAGGATGAGGCCACTATCCTGATGGCGACGTTCTGTGCACTGCATGACGTCGAGACCGAGGAGAAGGGCGACTACGGTGGAAGAACCTAGGAGGGCCTTGAAGACCGTCAACCTCGACGAACTATGCGCCCAAGTTCACCTCAGGCGTGTGGGCACCGAACAGGAGCAGCGGTGGTATCTGGACTCTAGTGCCAGCAACCATATGATGGGCTCCAAGGAATCCTTCTCTGAGCTCGACGGCAATGTTACCGGTACGGTGAAGTTTGGTGATGGCTCAAGGGTGGCTATCCAAGGGCACGACACCATCATCTTTAGATGCTAGAACGGGGAGCACCGTGCGCTAACGGATGTATACTACATCTTGTAGCTGTGATCCAGCATCATCAACATTGGTCAGCTGGATGAGCGCGGTAGCGAAGTATTGATCAAGGACAGCGTCCTTAGGATCAGGGACCGAGAGCAGTGACTTCTTGCCAAGGTGAAGAGGTCCCTGAACCGGTTGTACCTGCTCGACCTAAAGGTAGAGCAGCCGGTGTGCCTGGCGATAAGGCACTCCGAGGAACCATGGATGTGGCATGCCTGGTTTGGACATCTCAGCTTTGACATGCTTGGTCGGCTAGGAAAAGATGGTCCGAGGGCTACCCCACATCAAGCACGGAGGCGAGCTATGTGACAGCTGCCTGGCTGGGAAGCAGAGGAGGCTACCTTTCCCAAAGGTGGCCAAGTATCGCACGAAGGAAGCTCTCGAGCTCATTCACGGCGACCTCTGTGGGCCGATCATGCCTGCCACATGCGGTGGTCGGCGATACTTCCTCCTGCTCATGGACGATTGCAGTCGCTACATGTGACTGCAACTCCTGACGAGCAAGGACGAAGCGACGGCGGTGATCAAGAAGTTCAAGATGCACGCAGAGGCCGAGAGTGGCAAGAAGCTCCGCGTGCTGAGGACTGGTCGCGGTGGTGAATTCACTTTGGTGGAGTTTGCTATGTGTAAGGAAAATGGACCCTTGGCCCATTTACTTTGGATTTTGGTGTTTGATGACCAACACAACCAAATTGGACTAATGAATTTGCAAGTGTTTGTTTTGTAGTTCAATAGGGTGCAAGATGTAACTTGGACGAAGGCGACATGATGATCCGATGATCAACACCTCAAGCAAGACCTTAGGAGCACAAGAAAAGACCCAAGAGATCAAGTAAAGTCCAAGCATGAAGATTGGAATCAAGCCGTACACAAGATCGTGAAGAAATGAGCTCGCAGAGGCGACCAGACGCTGGGACCGAACGCTGGTGGCTCGGTAGTCAGGACAACCGGACGCTGGACCAGTGGCTTTGCAGTCGGGATGACCGGACACGAGCGGTGAAAACCGACCGAACGCAGGGAAGCAACGTCTGATCGAGTACAGTAAGGTTCTAGAGCGGCAAATCTACGATCCGAACGCGTCCGGTGGTAGGCGACCGGACGCTGGCCAGCGTCCGATCAGTATATTGTCGGCTCAACGGTCGGGACGATCGAACGTATTCGGTCAGGATGATTCAGCGTTTGGTCAGTAGCAGTTTTGTGGGAATTCGACCCCAACATCTACTTTCTCAGTGGGGCTTATAAATACAACCCCCAACCGGCCATTTGAGAAGTGTGGAGCTGAGGAAATATACCAAGGGTGTTGATACACCATTTTAGTGATCTCCACTTGCATAGTGCTTAGTAATTCATTAGGTGTTTAGTATAGGTGCTTTGCCAAGTGCTTAGGTTGATTAGACCACCGCTTATGCGCTTGCTCTAGGTTTAGGCCTAGTGTTTAGTGAGGTTTGCATACCTCTTACCACTTGGTGCTTGCGAGCACCATTGTTGTACATCAAAGGGGCTTGAAGTCTTGTGAGATCACACCAACCATGTTTGTGGTGTGGCCGCCACCGTGTACCGGAGGGAACAAGACCCGCAGCGTTTTGACCGGAAGCTTGATAGTGAAGACGGCGGGGAGCATCCGGGAGCGGCTTGCTGGAAGGCACATTGGAGACCCACTTGCAGCGTGGGGAAGGCCCAAGGCTATCCACGGAGTTACCCGACTGGGAGCTTGGCCCTTGCGAGGGGCTCCAACAAGGACTAGGGGGAAGCTTATGCACTTCTCGATATCTCGGTAAAAATACCAGAGTTATCGACGGGAGTTTGTATATCTCTACCTTGCTCTTTAGCTTCCGCATTTACATTGATTACTTTACTACATTTGCAGTAGAGATAGAAACACACTAGCAAAACCATAGTTGCACATCTAGATAGTTTATCTATTGCATAGGTTTTGCTAGGGTTAGAAAAAGAGGCCATAGTTTAGAGTTAGATTTTTTAAGTTGCCTAATTCAACCCCCCCCCTCTTAGGCGTCATGGTCTCTTCAATTGGTATCAGAGCCGATTGGCTCAATTTGGACTTTTGGCTTAACCGCCGTTGAGCCAACACCATTTAGAGTGGTTGGGATGGATACCGCTAGGCCTCCGCACTTTGACGACACTAACTTCCCATACTATAAAGCTAGAATGGCTTGCCACCTTGAGGCAGTTGATTTAGGTGTATGGAGAGTCACTCGTGATGGGATGAAACCCATCAAGAATCCCGAAAAACCCACAAAGAGTGATGAAAAAGAAATGCACTTCAATGCTAGAGCTAAAAATTGCTTGTTTGAATCACTTAGTATGGATGTTTTTAACCAAGTATTCACCTTAAATACGGCACATAAAATTTGGTTAAAACTTCAAGAGCTCCATGACGGCACAAGCAATGTCCGTGAGCAAAAACATTGTCTAGCAAAGCAAAACTATGATTCCTTTACTATGAATGGTGATGAGCTTGTTCGTGATATGTATTCTCGTTTGAATCTAATTATCAATGAGCTCCATTCTATAGGATTATTAAAGCTAGATGATGCGGACATCATGGGAAGATCATCTCCATGCTACCACAAAAGAAATATGCAAGCATCATCACCATCCTTCACAACATGGAGGACTTGATCAACATGACCCCGGGCATAGCCATTGGCAAGTTAGTGGCATTTGAAATGTCATGTAAGATGGGTCAAGAAGAAGCTTCTTCATCAAGCAAAGGCAAAGCTCTCGCTTGTAGCGAGAAAAAGAAGATGAAGGGCAAGCAAGTTGAGATAAGCTCAAGCTCAAGTTCCTCAAGTGAAGATGAAGAAGAAGATGAGGACGACGACGATGATGATGATGATGATTCAAGTGATGATCAATCTTCCTCCTCCACCTCCGATCTTGATGAAGAATTAATCAAAGTGATCAACAAGGTGGAGAACATGATCTAAGGCTCAATGTCAAGGGTGTGCCCATCCAAATTCAAGATTTCATTTTCACAAATCAAAGAAATAAGCAAAGAAAGAGGAGGGGATGCTATGGATGCGGCGAATTAGGGCACTTTGTGGAAGTTTGTCCTAACAAGCCCACACCCAAGACAAAGAAGAAGGCATGCAAGAACCAAGCCCTCACATCAATAAGATCATGGGATGACTCTTCAAGTGAAGAAGAACCCATCACAAGAGGCGAGGCCGCAAGCACTCATCACCAAGCTCTTCTCATGTATGCCTTATGGCACGAGGTAATGAAAGCTCTTCCTCTAGTGAGAGTGATAGTGATGATGATATGCCTTCTTATCATGAAATTGTGCAAGAAAATCTTAATTATGCTAAAGCTTGCATTAGTCAACAAAAGAAGCTCAAAAGTTTAAAAGAAAGCTAGATAGTTCACAAAAAGCATACAAAACCTTGCTTGAACAATATAAGAATTTTGCTAATCTCAATGTTGAACTATCTACTAAAATTGAGAAACTTGAGGCTAGTGCAACAACAAATGCATGCACAATCAATGATGAGCAACTTGAAAAGAAAAATGAAAAATTAAAAGAAAAGTTAGCTAGCTCACAAGAAGCATATAATAGTTTGCTTGCTAAAATGGAAACCATGTGCAAACATTCTGATGAGCTAACTAATAAAGTTGCTAATCTTGAAGCCGTTAGCACAACCCCCACCAAGGCATCTAAAAAGAAAAGTTCTATCTTTAACATGTCTAAAAAGGATGCCTCTACTTCTTGCAATGTTTTATGTTTAGACTCACCTTTGTGCAACCAAGTTTATGTTGAGAAAGTTGTTGTAGATACATGCACACAAGAGGTTGTAAAGGAGAATGAGCAACTCAAGCAAGAAGTAGCTCGCCTCACCAAGGACTTGACTCAAGTGAAAGGCAAGGCGAAGCAAACCCAACTTCATCAAGATAACACCATCAAGGGAGTGAAGAAGCTCGATGAAGGACAAACCGTGGTTTGTTACGTGTGCCACAAGGAAGGTCACAAGTCCTATGAGTGCAGGTGAAGAATGGGGGAGGAGCAAAGAAGAAAGAGAAAAAGCAAACAAGCAAGCTCTCCAACACCTACACCAACAAGGTGAATAAGAAGGCCTCCACACCTTATCTCTTGAAGAAGAAGAAAAATGACAAGGTGGTGGCCATCAAGGTGAACAAGCAAGCTAACAATAGGGTCAAACACTTTTGGGTGCCAAAGGAAATCATTTCCAACATGAAGAGCACCAAGAAGGTTTGGATCCCGAAAGGGAAGTGAGAAGTCCGTCGGACTTCGGGGAATTTGGAGACTTGGCAAAGTTTGGGTGCATTTCATGGGGTGCATCATGATGGACAAAGGCATTGCCAAGTAGGTTAGTGAATACTATGGACCCAAATTCCCCTTCCCATGTTAGGTAACTAGATGTCATTACTTTCAATTAGTATTCATTTCAATTGGTATTGTTTTTCAATTGATATAATCTTAAAGTATCTAGTTATCTTTCATGCCTATGTTTGTATTTACATGTTTAAATCTTTTGTCATGCATTCAATAGGTATATCATATGGTAGGCTTGCTCGGTTTCTTTATCAACCCTTGGAGCAAACCTACATGGTTTACAATTGTTTAGGAGCACGACACATAGCTTGTTTTACAATTATTTATCTAATATGTGCCAAAGTCCAAATTATAGATAATCTCTCCCAAATATCATCTTTTCAAGTGGTATTTTGATACTTAAATCAATGTGCACAAATTTTACAAGTATTCAACACTTGTGTGCACAAATTTAGGGGGAGCTTAATCTACAATTTGGATGTTTTGAGACTAACACTTTTTCAAATGGTATCAATTTTTCAAACTTATCACATGTGTAGTAGTCTCATTGTAAGGAAATTGGAGTCCCCAGAGTTAAGCATCATTCTTCAACTAGCATCATCATGTTGATTTTATTTCATATTTATATGCTTTCTCCATGCATTATATAGATTAAACTCTCTTGTACAATAAATTGCTAATTATGCATATGCTTTGCTTTCTATCATATGTATGCATATATTTAGGGGGAGCTTAGTCTATATAATGTGAAAGTCAAATTTTGTGATCCATTTCACTCTATACACAAAGGGTCACAAAATTTGACCCTCCCTTGATGCTACTAATGTCTTCCTTTTCGGTGTTTGATGCCAAAGGGGGAGAATTTGAAGGACCAAAGGCAAGCATCAAGTTGATGTCTACAAGTGGTAATGGTCCGAGAAAGGGAGGAAAGTGGATTATGGATTAGTCTAAGTAATGGTAAAATTTGTAGGAATCCATAAAGCCACATGGGGATGTTTGCGAGGGAAAGATAAGCTTTCATTTAGTTTTAATTGGTATCTTACAATTGACTTCAATTGGTATCCCTTAATATCATATATGATTTCAATTGGTATCTTTAAGTATCAAATAAACTTGCCCTTTGCATGCATCCTAGCAAGTAGGTAGTTTTTAACTTCCAAATTCTTATTATTTGCTTGCTTTGGTCGTGTTGTCATCAATCACCAAAAAGGGAGAGATTGTAAGGAAAATGGACCCTTGGCCCATTTACTTTGGATTTTGGTGTTTGATGACCAACACAACCAAATTGGACTAAAAAATTTGCAAGTGTTTGTTTTGTAGTTCAATAGGGTGCAAGACGTAACTTGGACGAAGGCGACGTGATGATCCGATGATCAACACCTCAAGCAAGACCTTAGGAGCACAAGAAAGACCCAAGAGATCAAGCAAAGTCCAAGCATGAAGATTGGAACCAAGCTGTACGCAAGATCGCGAAGAAACGAGCTTGTAGAGGCGATCGGACGTTGGACCTGACGCTGGTGGCTCGACAGTTGGGATGACTGGATGCTGGACCGATGGCTCGGTAGTCGGGACAACCAGACACTAGACCGGTGGCTCTACAGTCAGGATGACCGGACACGGGCGATGAAACCGACCGGACATAGGAAAGCAACGTCTGATCGAGTACAGTAAGGTTCCAAAGCGGCAAATCTGTGACCGGACGCTGGCCAGTGTCCGATCAGTATATTGCTGGCTCAACGGTTAGGATGACCGGACGCGTCCGATCAGGACGATTCAGCATCCGGTCTGTAGCAGTTTCGCTAGGAATTTGACCCCAACGTCTACTTTCTCAGTGGGGCTTATAAATACAACCCCCAACCGGTCATTTGAGAAGTGTGGAGCTGAGGAAACATACCAAGGGTGTTGATACACCATTTTAGTGATCTCCACTTGCATAGTGCTTAGTGATTCATTAGGTGATTAGCGTAGGTGCTTTGCGAAGTGCTTAGGTTGATTAGACCACCGCTTATGCGCTTGCTCTAGGTTTAGGCCTAGTGTTTAGTGAGGTTTGCATACCTCTTACCACTCAGGTGCTTGTGAGCACCATTGTTGTACATCAGAGGAGCTTGAAGTCTTGCGAGATCACACCAACCGCGTTTGTGGTGTGGCCGCCATCGTGTGCTGGAGGGAACAAGGCCTGCAGCATTTCGGCCGGAAGCTTGATAGTGAAGACGGTGGAAGAATCTAGGAGAGGCTTGCCGAAAGGCACGTCGGAGACCCACTTGCATGTGGGGAGGGCCCAAGGCTATCCACGGAGTTACCCGACTGGGAGCTTGGCCCTTGTGAGGGGCTCCAACAAGGACTAGGGAGAAGCTTGTGCGCTTCTCGATACCTCGGTAAAAATACCAGAGTCGTCGACGGGAGTTTGCATATCTCTACCTTGCTCTTTAGCTTCCGCATTTACATTGATTACTTTACTACATTGCGGTAGAGATAGCAACACACTAGCAAAACCATAGTTGCACATCTAGATAGTTTATCTATTGCATAGGTTTTGCTAGGGTTAGAAAAAGAGGCCATAGTTTAGAGTTAGATTTTTTAAGTTGCCTAATTCACCCCCCCCCCCTCTTAGGCGTCATGGTCCCTTCACTACGTACTGTGCAGATCAGGGTGTGGGGCAACACCACACCGCGTCGTACTTGCCACAATAGAATGGCGTGGTGGAGCGGCGGAACTAGACGGTGGTCGGCATGGCCCAATCCATGATGAAGACCAAAGGACATGCCGGTAAAGTTCTGGGGAGAGGTGGGTGACCATGGTCGTGTTCATCTTCAACCATGCTCCGACAAGGCCCTGACGGGCAAGACGTAGTTTGAAGCTTGGTATGGGTTGCAAGCCGAACGTGGTCATTCCTCTAGACATTCGGTTACATCGGCCACGTTAGGAAGACCAAGCCGAACCTCACCAAGCTAGAGGACAGGAGCACACCGATGGTGTTCCTAGGCTACGCAGAGGGTACCAAGGCATACCGGCTCTATGACCCATGCGGAGACAAAGTGCTTGTCTCGCGCGACATCGTGTTCGACGAGAAGGTGGCTTGGGACTAGAGCAGTCTGAGCACGGGGGGAAGCTGGCGGCTTCACCAACACCTTTGTCGTTGAGCACTTGGTCATCCATAGTGGTGGAGACAGTGGGGAAGAGGTGCCGAGCACTCGGGAGGAGTGCTGAGCACTCTAGCGGTAGAGTCGAGCACTCCTAGGGAAGTGTCGAGCACTTCGAGAGGGATGCCGAGCACTCCGGGAGGAGTGTTGTGCACTTTTGGAGGGA
This sequence comes from Miscanthus floridulus, assembly GCF_019320115.1. Lineage (NCBI taxonomy): Eukaryota > Viridiplantae > Streptophyta > Magnoliopsida > Poales > Poaceae > Miscanthus > Miscanthus floridulus. The sequence goes on from NC_089585.1 coordinate 9,579,376, forward strand.
TGCCGAGCACGCCAGGAGTGGTGCCAGGAGGTTCTATAGTGGTGGCGACCACTTTAGGACAGGTGTCAAGCACTCCCATGGCAGAGCCAAGATGTCTTGCAGTGGTGCCAACCACTCCAAGACTGAGGCTAGACACTCCTACAGTATGGCTGAACACTGTAGGAGTTTATGACAAGCAATCCAGAAGGAGCGCCGAGCACTTCAGGTGCTATGCCGGGCACTCTAGCAGAACAGGGAACTCCATCAGCACCGATTGAGTTTGCCTCACCTCCAGTGACATCACTGAGTTCGTGGACACCTACCACAAAGGTGAGGAGGTTGTGGTTCTATAGGCTAGATGACATCATCAGTGACACAGGTCCCTCAGGTCTGGCGGGCAGGCTGCTCAACGACGCAGAGCTGCTACTCATCAGTGTAGAAAACCACCCATGTTCACGCTAGCCGAGCACGATGGAAACTAGTGACAGGCGATGCTGGAGGAGATGAAGGCGATCGAGGAAAATGAGACTTGGCAGCTCATCGATCCACCTCCAGGATGCTGTCCGATCAGCCTGAAGTGGTGGTGTACAAGGTCAAAAGGGACGAGCTCGGCGCCATTGTCAAGCATAAGGCACGCCTCATCGCTCGGGGCTTTGTTCAGCGTGAGGGCATAGACTTTGAGAGGTCTTTGCACTAGTAGCGCGCATGGAGTCGATCCATTTACTACTTGCCTTGGTAGCAGCAAAGGACTGGCACGTCCATCACTTGGACGTTAAATCAGCCTTCCTCAATGGCAAACTGGTGGAAACGGTCTTCGTCAGGCAACCCCTAGGTTTTGCCATCAAGGGAGAGGAGCACAGGGTGCTCCAACTGCACAAGGCGCTTTACGGGCTACGGTAGGCCCCCTAAGCATGGTACACCAAGCTTGACGCCACACTGGGCGAGCTTGGGTTTCAACAGTGCACAACCGAGCACTTGCTCTACACGCGACGACGGGGGAAGGAAGAGCTCATGGTTGGTGTGTATGTGGATGACATAATCATCACCGGCGCACGCACGGAGGACATCAACAGCTTCAAGCGAGATGGCAGCTCGTTTTCGAATGAGCGAACTTGGTGCACTCTCCTACTACCTCGGCATCAAGGTGAGACAGGGGAAGGAGGAACTCATGCTCGGTTAGAGCGCGTATGCCTCCAAGCTATTGGAGCGGAGTGCAAGTCATGCGTGACTCCAATAGAGGAGCGGCTAAAGCTGACGAAGGCTAGCACCATGGTGAAGGTGGATGCAACACTCTACCAGAGCATCGTTGGCGGTCTGCGCTACCTAGTCCACACGAGGCCGGACAATGCGTTCACCATGGGCTATGTTAGTCGCTTCATGGAGGATCCAATAGAGGATCACTGGGCTACAGTAAAGCGGCTACTGCGCTACGTCAAGGGGATGGTGAATCATGGGATCTATCAATGGGGAACCCTATGGCCCCCCCATAGACCATACTACAGGGAGGTAGGCCTTGGTAACAAGGCCTACAGCCCAATCACCAAGAAGAACGCGGAGCAAAGCAACGTGCAAAACTGAAACTCCAACACAAACTATACAAGGAAAGGTGCCCTGAAGCGTAGCCTTAGGACTCTGACCTTGTATCTAAATAGGACACAAACAACGCCTCTCAGCGCCTAGACTATAAAGGGATGGTGAGGGTACCCATTGTAAAGGAGAACGCATACCCGATACTCAAAGCAATACAACGCAAACAGGCTAACGCCAAAACTGGACTGTAAGGTTATTACTCGCCCAAGTTGAGGGCCTGAACCAGTATAAATCATGAGTCTCTTTGCGTAACCGCTGAATTCCGCTATTCGCCGAAGCCCGAACAACTGTCTCGGGTACCCCTGTGGCAGGCTATCGGTGGTAAAACATCAACAGCTGGCGCACCAGGTAGGGGCTTTTGATGAAATTTTTCTGGAGAGTTCAGCGCACCTCAACCTCAAGATGACCTTTTCGGCGGGGAACAACCTTTGTCTTCGGATCCTAGATCTGCAAGGCTGACGGCGACGGCAAGCTTCATACCCGTCTTTGAGAAGAAAAAGAATTCAGTGACGAAGTTCAATACAAACTCACCGAGAAGATGACGAAACTCTCAACTTCGGATACAACTCGGAATAAGGAAGAAAGCGGATACGAAACCGACTCTGAAAAAGAGATACAACCCGATTCCAAGACAATCTTCACGGCACAAGAGCCAAGCCTAATTGGACTTGGAGACACAACAACGATCGTGAAGGGATACGACCCGTACAACTCAAAGAAGAACTTGGGAACTTACGGTCTACGCAACGCGGCATCAGTCTATCAACACTTTACCCAAAACAAGATGAACTCAGCAAGAAGAATACTCCTAGAGGGAGCACAAGAAGGGATGATCATGACAGTGACCCCGCAAGATTGTGTGGTGCATTGGCCAGGTTCTTTCACCTCAAGCAAAGTCCAGACTGGTACACATGTTTGAAGAACTACCTTATCAAGAGGGAAAAGAACTCGGATCCAGTTTAGAAGCTACAGACAGCTCAACCAAATGAAGGATGGAATACCATACAAGAAGAGCTCGGAAGAGGTATACTATATACATGGCGGAGCAGTTAGAACAACCTTTGGAACCACCACAGATACTAGATATAAAATCTTCAGACGAATCAGAAGGCAACATCTCGCCAGATGAGAAGAGCGACAACAATGAAAATGATGAGCAAAGACTAGCAAGGCTAAAGAAGAACAAATTGAAAGCTGGAAGAAGGAACCGGGCTAAACAAAGGAAGCAAGTCTGGAATAAATACAAAGCGGAGCTAACGAAATACCAATAGAAAGAAGGCGGAAAAAGAAGCCACAAAAAATACAAAAAGGGAAAGAATTGAAGAATTAACAAAGGAGTTGTACACCCTCACAAATAACAGGAAAGCAAAGGAAGACCAGAAGAAAGAAGTCGGGGGATCAGAAAAACAACCCAGCAAAGAAATTCCACAGGAGCCACAAAGGGAGCAGCCACCCAAAAAATTGAATTTTCAAAGGATAGGACCAGTAGAGAAGTGCTGATATCAATGGAAGGAAGGAACACTACTCAAAGCAACAAGAAAGAGACAAACCAGAATTGAGCCAACGCTACCAAGAAATATCAAGAAGATTTGACAAAGAAGATGACTACGGAGAGTCTGAGTTAAAGAAGACAGGTCTTATTACAGATGGGCAAAATCGCTAGATTACGGAAGAATGGAACCATACGACAGAATCCCTTGTTTCGCAGGAAGACTACAAACTTTAAAGCTACCGCACAAGTTTAAACCAGCAAATCATTCCAAGTTTGATGGCAAAGTCGAACCAAGACAATGGCTAAGGGTTTACTCCCAATCTATTGAATTAGCTGGAGGAGACGACGACATCAAGGCTCTATTCTTCCCAATGGCCCTCGAAGCAATGCCGCTACAATGGTTTGACAAATTGAGGCCAAGATCAATCAGGTATTGGGAAGACTTGCAAGAAGCTTTCTACAACAACTTCGCAGGCATTATTACCCATCCAATGACTGCAGCTGAATTGAAAGGAGTAAAGCAAAGGAGAGGAGAAAGTCTAAGGGAATACTATAGAAGATTTGGAGAATTTAGGGCTCAAGTCCACGACATTACTGATAGGGAGGTGATAGAGGCCTTTGCAGAAGGAATCTGGGCAAACTGGCAATACAAGGACTATTTCAATGAAACCCTAAGAACAAATGAAGACTTCTAGAGGGTTGTTGAGAAGCTAATTTCGTCAGAAGAAAGAACTCGGCATAGATTTGCTAGGGACAACCCAGAGAATAGAAGACCCGATTACAGACAGCAAGACAAAAGACCAAGGCAGGACAATATGGTGGCAACCACAGACAACAAAAGAAGATACAATGGCAACGGCAATGATAGCAATGGTAGCAATCATAATGGCAACTACAACAATAGCAACAATCGTAACAACAGCGGTTACAATAGTAATAGCAACTATCAGAGCTAACCAACTACCGAGGAAGAGCGCCGAAAAACATAGAAAATATGCCGTGTCACATACACCCAGGGGCCAGACACAAGTTAGTTGAATGTAGCACTTTTTAGTGGCAATTCATGAAGAAAGAAAACAGGAACCAAAACAACTCGGAGCCAAAGCAAAAAGAATTCAAGAAGGAAGGAAAAGAGAGCTAAAGGAGATTATTAAGAACCCCAACGCCAATTAGCGGTGATATTTTCAGGTGTTCCTAACACACGAAGCAAAAGGACAAGAGAAACTAGCTCACAGAGCCATCCATGGCAGCTAAACCAGCCATCCAAGGTATCTAGATTGGTCCGAGTACCTCATCCACTTCACAAGAGAAGACCAATAGACTAGTGCAGCAAACGCATGATGCTACCCGCTGGTACTGGGTCCGACTATCACGGGAGTAGCAGTAACTAAAGTACTCATCGATGGAGGAGCCGGGCTTAACATAATTTTCGCAGATACTCTCAAAAGGATGAATATGGATTGTGAAGGTCTAATGACACCCACAAGCACACCATTCTATAGAATAGTACCCGGCAGAGCAGCTATGCCCCTCGGACAGATAACCCTACCCATCACCTTTGGCACACCAGACAAATACCGGACGGAATTCATCAAATTCGAAGTTGCAGGACTTTGAATCATGCTACCACGCAGTACTTGGGAGACCAGCTTTAACAAAATACATGGCAAGTACCACATTATCCATACCTACTGCTCAAGATGCCAACAACAAAGGGCGTATTATCATTGAAGGAGATCTAAAGAAAGCACATGATTGCGACGTACAAGCAGTACAAATATCCGAAAGATTACAAGATATAAAGGAAGGAAAGGAGATTACAATGCTAGCCAACGAAATGAACCCAGATGAGATTAAGATACCGGCTAAGAAGCCAAGCAACTTTCACACCACCAAAAGAAGCCGCTACCAAGACTATTGACCTACTGACTGGTGATCCGGAGAAGACGGCAATCATCAGTGCAAATCTTCGACCCCAAATAGGAACTCGCGCTCACCAACTTTCTTCGGGACAACAAAGATATTTTTGCTTGGAAGCCAGCAGACATGCCAGGGATCCCAAGGGAGTTGGCTGAGCACATAATTGATGTGAACAAAGGGTCCAAACCTATTAAGCAGAAGTTACGAAGATTCGCTCCTAGACTAGAAAAGCAGCAATCAAAAAAGAGATCACCAAGCTCATGGCAGCAGGATTCATCAGAGAAATAATCAACCCGGATTGGCTTGCCAACCCGGTCCTAGTAGAGAAGAAGAAATTCAAAAGAATGGCGCATGTGCATCGACTACACAGACCTCAATAAACATTGCTCAAAAGATCCATATGTCCCACCAAGGATTGATCAAATCATCGACTCGACAGTAGGATCAGCTCTGTTATCCTTTCTAGATTGCTATTCAGGCTATCATCAAATATCCTTAAGAGAAGAAGACCAAAGTAAGACATCGTTCATTACACCCTTTGGGGCATATTGCTATAAATCAATGCCTTTTGGGCTAAAAAATGCAGGGGCAATATATCAAAGAGCAATTCAAACTTGCTTGGGGAGTCAAGTTGGAAGAATGCAAATGCAGAAGCATACATTGATGATGTAGTAATCACGATAAAAGAACCCGGATCATTGATAGAAGACCTCCAGGAGACTTTCAAGAATCTAAAAGCATGGCAAGTGGAAGCTAAACCCCACAAAGTGTGTTTTTGGGGTACCATCAGGACAACTACTCAGGATTTCTAGTCAGTAACCGAGGAATTGAAGCAAGTACAAAGTAGGTTAAAGCCATCATGGATATGAAACCTCCAAAGAAAGTTAAAGACATACAGAAGCTTACAGGATGCATGGCAGCACTCAACAGATTCATCTTCCGACTAGGAGAAAAAGGGCTACCTTTCTTCAAATTATTGAAAAAGGCAGGAAATTTTGAATAGACAGAAGAGGCAAGAAGAAGCATTCCAAAAGTTAAAAGAATACTTGGCATCATCACCAGTAATGACACCACCAAAAGACAAAGAGGACATGATGCTATACATTATAGCAACCAAGAATGTTGTCAGCACAACAATTGTGGTTGAGAGAGAAGAACCCGAACACGCATACAAAATGCAAAGACCAGTCTATTACATAAGCGAAGTACTAATAGAATCAAAAGTGAGATACCCACACGTGCAAAAACTACTTTATGCAATGTTGATATCATCAAGAAAGCTGAGACATTATTTCCATGAACACAAGATTATAGTGGTAACCAATTTTCCACTTCAAGACATTCTGCGCAACAAAGATGCAATAGGTCAGATATCAAAATGGGCAGTAGAACTCGGTGCTCTCAACATAGACTTCAAACCAAGAACAGCAATCAAATCTCAAGTATTATCTGACTTCATTGCTGAATGGACAGAAATCAGTCAAAAAGAACCCGAACCAATACTTGATCATTGGAAAATGTATTTTGACGGTTCCCTAAAGTTAGGAGGAAGCTAGAGCAAGAGTACTATTCATATTACCAGAAGGGAGACAGTTAAAATATGTGCTACAAATACTTTGGCAGGCAACTAACAATGAGGCAGAATACGAATCATTAATACACGGTCTAAGAGTTGGAAGCTCGCTTGGGATCAAAGACTACTTGTCTACGGTGATTCAGCTAGTAGTAATCAATCAAGTCAACAAGGATTGGGATTGTACAAAAGATAATATGGATGCGTACTGTGCAGAAGTCAAAAAATTGGAGAAAAATTTTCCAAGGGCTCGAAATCCATCATGTACTAAGAGATTCCAACATTGCAGCAGATGTGCTAGCCAAATTAGGATCAGATAGAGCAAAAGTACCACCCGGTATATTTGTGGAAGAACTCATAGCCCCATCCATCAAACAACTCAGAAACATAGAAAAAGAGAAGGAGACAACAGATCCAATGGAAATAGATCAAGCAGAAGAACTAGACCAGTCAAGACAAATCATGGTCATACAAAGTGATTAGAGACAAACATACATTGATTTTATCAAAGAGAAGAAACTACCCAAAGATAAAGCAGAAGCAACCCGGGTTGTACAAAGAAGCAAAAACTACATTCTGGTGGGAGATAAACTATACAAAAGAGCAGCATCATCAGGGAGTACTGCTTAAATGTGTTCCGATAGATAAAGGAAAGGAAATCTTGGATGAAATCCACTCAGGATGCTGTGGAAATCATGCAGCCTCTAGGACACTAGTCGGCAAAGCATTCAGAGCCGGTTTCTATTGGCCAACAGCACTCAAAGATGCAGAAGAACTAGTCAGAACATGCAAGAATTGCCAAATATTTGCTAGGCAATCACATGTGCCGGCTCACAACTTAATATGCATACCACCAGCTTGGCCGTTCTCATGCTGGGGGCTGGATCAAGTCGGACCACTCAAAAAAGCAAAAGGAGGCTTCAAATACATATTTGTGGCAATCGACAAATTTACAAAGTGGATTGAATACAAACCTTTGGTCAAATACAGTGCAAAAAGGCAGTGGAATTCATACAAGACATCATGCATAGGTTCGGCATGCCCAACAGAATAATCATAGATCTTGGTTCACCATTTACAGCAAGAGAATTCCAATACTGGGCAAGAGATTGTGGGATAGAAATCGACTTTGCATCAGTAGCACACCCGCAGGCCAATGGACAAGTCGAAAGAGCAAATGGACTCATATTACAAGGTTTAAAACCAAGATTATATGAAGATCTGAAAGATTATGGTGGAAAATGGATCGACAAATTACCAAAAGTAGTATGGGGTCTAAGAACCTAGATCAGCAGAGCAACTGGATACTCACCGTTCTTTCTGGTCTACGGATCAGAGGCAATACTACCAGCCGACTTAATATGGCTACCTCCAAGAATAGAACAATATGAAGAAGGCAAAGCAGAAGAAACAAGGCGGTTAGAAATTGATTCAATAGAAGAAATAAGAGACAGTGCAATCATACAAAATGCAAGATATCAGCAAGGGTTACGAAGACATTATGACAAAAGTACTCAACCCCGATCACTAAAGCCAGGGACTCAGTACTATGACTAATCCAGAAGAAAGATGGATGACACAAACTACTCAGTCCATGGGAAGGACCCTTCATCATGAAGACAGCAACAGGACCCGGCACATATGAGTTGATGACTCCAGATGAAATACCTATAAAGAACACTTGGCATATCAGCCAGCTCAAAAGATTCTACAATTAAGTACAACAGATTATACTCAAGTTTCAAGAGAAATAAAACAGAGATTATTCAAGAAGAACAGCTTCAAATATGAGCCCTGTCCAACGGACAGAACCAACCCGTAATCAGGTTGGGGAAAAAGGGGCTTCCCTGTTAACAGCCAACCCGAAAACGGTTGCGCTACATGGGCAATCTTGTCACTCAACTATATGGAGATGGTCTGATTGACGGCCAACGGCCAATAGCTTCTTGGGTAAGGAGACCCAAGCTAGCATTTGTCACTCTACCATAAAGAGATGGTATGACTGATAGCCCTGTCCAATGGACAGAACCAACCCGTAATCAGGTTGGGGAAAAAGGGGTAGCCCTGCAAATAGCTCAACCCAGAAATGGTTGTTGCTATACGGGCGCAATTGCTTACCCCAAGAGCTGGTATGATTGCTTACTTACCCTACAAATAGCCAACCCAGAAACGGTTGTGCTATACGGGTCCGGTCGCCTACCCCAAGAGTGGTACGATCGAATACTTCGCCCAAGAAGCGGCACAAGCACTCCAACAACTCGGTTGCCTATCCCAAGAGTGGTACGATCAACTACTTCGCCCAAGAAGCGGCACAAACACTCCAACAGCTCAGTCGCCTACCCCAAAGTGGTACGATCAACTACTTCACCCAGAAAGGGACACAAGCACTCCAACAACTCAGTCGCCTACCCCAAGAGCGGTACGATCGATTACGTTGCCCAAGGAGGGGCACAAACACTCCAACAACTCGGTCGCCTACCCCAAGAGTGGTATGATTGACTACTTCTCCCAAGAAGCGGCACAAGCACTCCAACAGCTCAGTCGCCTACCCCAAGAGTGGTACGATCGACTACTTCACCCAAGAAGCGGCACAAGCACTTCAACAACTCGGTCGCCTACCCCAAGGAGTGGTACGATCGACTACTTCACCCAAGAAGCGGCACAAGCACTCCAACAGCTTGGTCGCCTACCCCAAGAGTGGTACGATCGACTACTTCGCCCAAGAAGTGACACAAGCACTCCAACAACTCGGTCGCCTACCCCAAGAGTAGTATGATCGACTACTTCGCCCAAGAAGTGGCACAAGCACTCCAACAACTCGGTCGCCTACCCCAAGAGTGGTACGATCAACTACTTTGCCTAGAGAGGGACACAAGCACTCCAACAACTCGGTCGCCTACCCCAAGAGCGGCATGATCGACTACGTTGCCCAAGGAGGGGCACAAACACTCCAACAACTCGATCACCTACCCCAAGAGTGGTATGATCGATTACTCCACCCAAGAAGCGGCACAGGCACTCCAACAACTCGGTCGCCTACCCCAAGAGTGGTACGATCGACTACTTCGCCCAAGAAGTGGCACAAGCACTCTAACAGCTCGGTCGCCTACCCCAAGAGTGGTATGATCAACTACTTCACCTAGAAAGGGACACAAGCACTCCAACAACTTAGTCGCCTACCCCAAGAGCGGCACGATCGATTACGTTGCCCAAGGAGGGGCACAAACACTCCAACAACTTGATCGTCTACCCCAAGAGCGGTACAATCGACTACTTCGACCAAAGAGCGGCACAAACACTCCAAACAACTCGGTCGCTGACCCAAAGAGCGAAACAAGCTATGGCAAAGCAGAAAAAAGCCACAAGGAAAGATAGGGCGAAACTTGTCCATATTATTCAAAGACATCTAAGAAGAAAAGAAAGATAGGATGAAGCCTACTCGACATCTTAAAAATTTAGAGACAAAGTATATTACAAGGACATCAAAAGAAGGTTGACTTTTCACATCTGTTCAAGAAGACGGAAGAGAAGGAGGAAGTACATTCATTTGATCAAGAATTTGGTCTGATAGACCACTAAGCTATACTTTGGCCTCCTGCCCAGTGTCTTGAAAACTCAACCATTACAGAAGCTTCAGTAATCCGCTCAAAAGGAGCATCAGGGGCAACAACCCAGACATACAAAACCACATTGTTGATGCACCGGTAAAAGCCACCCTTCACAAAATCATAAAACCGGGAAAAAAAGCATCGGTAATCCCTGCTCGGCAAAGACCTGAAGGAACAAGAAGAAGTTCCTAGAACTCCACCATGAAGTACTCAGAGGCTTATCAATCTCAAGATTGCCGATCCTAAGTCTTTTTAGTACTAGCAAGAACATGAAGTCTGACAAAACAACAATTTATATCGAGTTGTTTGCACGAGAGCCAGACAAAGCACTCGAAGACAGTCTCTCAAGATGACGTTCTACACATACCAAGTTGTTTACATAGTGCAAACGAAAGCCAGACAAAGCACTCCACCTATCAAAGAGTCATTTCACGACAAATGGAAACAACTCGTCTACTCAAAGCTACAGATACGTACCACGAAGCAACTGCTCGGAAGAAATCCTGATCACTCACACAATTTGTTTGACGAATAAGTAAAGCAGAGACATCCACACAGAGAAAAAAAAGAAGCCACATCAAAAGAAAAGGAAAAGAGAAATTGGGGAAACAAAGTTTATGATGATCATAGAAGAACACGACTACTACATACATCAAATCACCAAGATAAATCTATGACCGGACAATCTGCCCTTCGCTATCCTTTATGCCAACATCAAAGCGAGGGCTAATGACAACGCACCCAGCCATCATCAGTTCCTCGCCGAAGACCCGCTACCCACAGATTCAACATCATCGTCATCTTCGACAGCAAGGGCGCCCCAGTCGACTTCATCTTCGGCGGCGAGCGCCTCCCAATCAACCTCATCTTCACTGTCACTACTAAGGATGATCAAATCCGCCCTTGTCAAAGTAGCGTCAGCAGCAGAGAGGGGGACAAGAGTGACCATAGGAGCAGCCGAGGGATCATCCTTCTTCTGCAGAGGGACAACCGGCGCTGATGTCCCAACAAGGGGAGCCTTCCCCACCACTGGAGGGGCTGGCAATGAAGGCGACGACGAAGACCTTCCACTCGATGACTCCGCCACGGCTGCCCTCGGAGAGTGAACAAGCGAAGAACGCGACACCTTATAGACACTCTACCTATGGATGAACTTCTTCTTTGTCATTATGGCTATGGCAAAACAATTGCGGAGTGGCCAGTTAAATAGAGACCAAATCGTCATCCTAGGTAGTTCAACAGCCTCCTCGAGATAAGGATGGAGTTAAAACTTTCCACATAAAAGGCACAAATCTACACAATGGTATGATCCAATGGGCAGATTTCAGATTTATCCATCAGCACCACAGCAGAGTTGTCATATTAGCTACAAAAAGAACTCGCCAACCATGAAGCAACGAAGGGTTACCTCACAGAGAACACAAAGAACCTAGCACTTACAGAAAGAAATCGAGAATCTCATAAATAGTAGGGACAGTACGGCAGAAAAATGAATGACAACTCTGAAGACAAGATTTTTTCCATTACAAATGGCTTCAAAAATAGAAGGTTACACATCTTACAAGACCCAATGAACTCGGCACTATGACAAGCAAGGTAGCAAAAAGGAGCCCAAACACAACTAGGCTCTAGAACAACTACGTGCTCCAATTTGCTACTCGGTAGAACAAACTGCGCTCGACTACACTGTTTTCTTCAAAGGACGGACGTAGTGCATCCAAGGCAGAAATCAGCAGCACGGCGGGACAACATAGATCAAGGGAAGTCGGCAGGCATCTGTCTACCCAATCCTAACATGATGCAGGATTAGGTGTTGATCTGCACCGAACAGTCTCAAGACAGACGGCGATGATCAACCCAGAACTATCGGATGAAGGAACGAAGCCCACATCACAAGACTTCCTCCAGCTATGACAAGACGCACAGGAACTACAAGATACGCTCGGGGGCTGCTCTACTTCACAAACTACTATATTCATGACTACGAAGGTTTCAACAAAATATTCAATGGATGAAAATAAGCACCCCAGGAGGGTATTTATAGATCGAAGGAGCGGCGCACATGGACTAGGAGTACCAACGAAACAAGCCTTACAAAGGACACAGTGAAAAGATAGGACTCAATAAAAGAGGACTCTGACGTGAAAGAACGGCACTCAAGGACAAGCATATCCAAGAGAATATTCCACAAGCAACAATACAACCCATGAAGACATGCATTGAATTCTCCAACAACCAAAATGACAACAGCAATAAGTAACCGAACAAACAACTCAGAGATGTATGAAGGATCACAAACAAAATTATAATGTCAAAGGGTTACAGTCGAAAAAGAACTTGGACAGAGAAAAATTATACATCTCATTGATCGAAGACATAAGATAGAGACAAGATTCTTAAATATTGCAACAAGGAACCCAGTGGCGGCAGCAGTGGCAGCTCGGACGCAGAAGAACAGATAGAGCAGCATGTTCATTACCAAGCAAGCATAAGCCCGGGGGCTGCTCAACCTCACACACCAGCATATCTACGAATGAAGAAAGAATTGAAGAAGAAATTTCCTACTCAAGGAAGAACCACAACCAACAAAGAAGGTATTTATAGAAAACCAGAGGTAAACAAGGCTAAAGATCACAAGAAAGAGAGAGGAAAAGAACAAAAGAGAAAAGCAACAAAGGCAAATAGTGCCCAAAAGCAAGATTCCTAACAAAAAGTAAAAGAAGATGCTCACTCATGGCTATACAAAACCCATCCGTGACCAGCAAAAAACAAAGACCAAAGGTGTATAAATCAAGACCCTTCTTCCGGCTTCTTTTCAACAGAAAAGAACCCAGAGAAGGCTCGAGGGCTGCAAGTACCTACCACAGAAAAACATATTTTCAAATTTTTTGACCCTCTAGCTTTTTTGTACCAAAAAAACAAGAGGCTCGAGGGCTACACTCAATGAGTGCAATTTTTGCGAAATTGCACTCACTGCACTCAAAGGAAAAAGAACCCAGAGGACATCAAGCAAAAGTGCACATCAGCCAAAAGAAGAATCAAAGAAGACCATCTCAAGATTTCACTTCAAGAAGAACCCAGATCAAGACTACAACAACTCGGCCCTTGAAGCTCAATCATGAAATGCTTGGGGGCTTGTCGATGGGGAACCCTACGGGCCCCCCATAGACCATACTATAGGGAGGTAGGCCTTGGTAACAAGGCCTACAACCCAATCACCAAGAAGAACACGGAGCAAAGCAACATGCAAAACCGAAACTCCAATGCAAACTATACAAGAAAAGGTGCCCGAAGCATAGCTTAGGACTCTGACCTTGTATCCGAATAGGACACAAACAACGCCTCTCAGCGCCTAGACTATAAAGGGCTGGTGAGGGTACCCATTATAAAAGGAGAACGCATACCCGATACTCAAAGCAATATAACGCAAACAGGCTAACGCCAAAACTGGACGTAAGGTTATTACTCGACCAAGTCGAGGGCCTGAACCAGTATAAATCGTGAGTCTCTTTGCATAACCGCCGAATTCCGCTATTCGCCGAAGCCTGAACAACTGTCCCGGGTACCCCCGTGGCAGGCTATCAGTGTGGTAAAACATCGATAGGATCATCTTCCCAAAGACCGGCGAGAGTAGGCTGTAGCTCACTGTGTTCCGCGATGTAGACATGGCGGGGGACATCGACGGACGACGGAGCACCTTTGGCGTGCTCGTCTTCCTTGGGTCAGCCCCAATTTCATGGCTGTCGCTGAAAGAGAAGGTGGTGGTGCTATCTATGTGTGAGGCAGAGTACGTAGCGGTAGCCACAGCGACGTGCCAAGTTGTGTGGCTATATCGGCTGCTGGGCGAGCTGACTGGTGTGGAAGCTCACCCATCAGCACTGATGGTGGACAACCAGCCCGCCATCGCCCTCGCGAAGAATCCGGTTCTGCACGACTGGAGCAAACACATCGACGTAAAGTTCCACTTCCTCAGGGACTGTGTCGATGGGGGGCAGATCAGTCATCGAGTTCATTGAAACTGGTCGGCAACTCGCGGACGTCCTCATCAAGCCGCTCGGATGACTTCGACTCATGGAGCTGAAGGAGATGATCGGCATGGAAGGGGTACAAGGGTTAGTAGTAGGATTAGGGAAAGATTGTTAGCTAATCTACTGTTACCTTGTGTGAACACAACAAGGGAAGGAGGCGCCAAAAGGCCCCCTGCTTTGATATTGTAGCCGCTATAGGTACAGGCACCGCACTGGCTCACCTACAGTATTGTAGCCATGCAGTGGCCGGCGCAGAGTCAGCCCTGTCAGTGTTATCGAGTTACTATTACTGTATGTGGGCTATACTAGGACTAGATAGATAGAGTTGTATAAATAGACATACACAGTAACTCAGTAAAGAGAGTTCAGATTTGCCATCTCACAGACAGGGCTTCGGCCAACGCTGGTGTCTTGTATTGTACATGCTTGCTCTGTTCTTCCTTCTTCTTCTAGCTCCAGACATAGTGCGTAGGACGGACAATGCCTACTCGTGGTTGGCACGGCTAGTGGGTGCTTGGCAACACTAGCGGGTGCTCGACAAGACCGGTGAGCACTTCACTCACCTGAGCCGATGATCCTATGGACCAACAATGATCACCATCGGGACGATGAACATCCTCGACTCCTTCACGCCTTGCTACCACTACTGGACTCAGGTTCTTTGCTGAGTGCCTGAGGCACTCGACAAAGGCCAAATTGCACTCGGCAAAGCCTTTGCCGAGTGCGGCACTCGGCAAAGAACACACTGGCAAAAAATTGATCGGCAAAGCCCTCTTTGCCGAGTGTCTTTTATCGGGCACTCGGCAAAGAAAAGCGGCCGTCACGGCGCCGGCCCATTGATGGTGGCTTTGCCGAGTGCCAACCTGTAGGCACTCGGCAAAGATTTTTTATTTTTTTTAAAAACAAATTCTTTGCCGAGTGTCAACCCTGCAGGCACTCGGCAAAGATTTTTTTTAAATTTCTTTGCCGAGTGCCCACTGGCCGGCACTCGTCAAAGTTTAATTTTTTTTAATTCTTTACCGAGTGCCCTCTTTCTGGCACTCGGCAAAGTTTGATTTTTTTTTAAAAAATTCTTTGCCGAGTGCCCTCTGGGACGGCACTCGATAAAGTTTGAATTTTTTTTTTTAAATTCTTTGCCGAGTGCCCTTTGGCCGACACTCGGCAAAGTTTGAATTTTTTTTTAAAAAAAATCTTTGCCGAGTGCCCTCTGGGGCCGACACTCGGCAAAGTTTGAATTTTTTTTAAAAAAATCTTTGCCGAGTGCCCTCTGGTCGGCACTCGGCAAAGTTTGGATTTTTTTTTAAAAAAAATCTTTGCCGAGTGCCCTCTTGCCGGCACTCGGCAAAGTTTGATTTTTTTTAAAAAAAATCTTTGCCGAGTGTCCTCCGGACGACACTCGGCAAAGTTGAAATTTTTTTTAAAAATTCTTTGCCGAGTGCTATGGTCATGGCCCTCGGCAAAGCTAGAAAAATGGTTTTTCATCAGCCCATTTTCCTAGCTTTGCCGAGTGCTGTGACCATGGCACTCGACAAAGGGGTCCTTTGCCGAGTGCAACACTCGGCAAAGTGACCCAAAACTGGCCATTTTTAATTTTTTTTTATATTCCATCATGACAAATAAATTCATACAATCATATATCTCATCCATCACATATATATCTCATCCATCCACACATCCATCCGCACATATCACATCCATCACAATATATATCACATATATAATAATAAGTGCTCAAGTCCATCCAAATAAATCCACAAGTCCATCAAAGTCCACAAGTGCATCACAAGTATATCAAAGTCCATCATCAAGTGAACAACAAATGAAAAAAATACAACATGCACTCATCTCGGCCACTGCGACTGTGGTGAAGGACCCAGTTGCATCATTCGGAGGTGCATGAGGTAGATTATTCAAACCACCATTAGATGGAGACTGCACAAAGGAGTAAAGATTACATGTGAGACAAGATTATTTAGATAGCTAATCTAGGGAGGTAGAGGCCATACAAGCAAAGCACAAGCGAAAGAAAAAAAACTTTCATACTCACAGGAGTAGCTGCAGCTGCAGGATGCGAAGGCGGAGGTGGAACCAATAGCCTAAGTGGTAGAGACAAGCCCACACGTTGCCCAAGCCCTTGTAGGAACTCCGTAATATCCGTCAGCCTCTGCGTCTGGGCCTGCTGCTCGGTCCGCTCAGCGTCTAGCTAGGCCACCAGCTCCTGACATTGCCTCATTTCTTGTTCCAGCCGAGCCTGCAATATTCCACTCCAATATTTTAGTAATGCAAAGCTAATTAAGGTGTGTGAAGATCAATGTATGCCGAGTAAAACAGGAATAACCTCAAGTGCGTCGACTCGATGCTATGCAGTGGTCGACCGTGTGCGGATGGCCGGGCTCTCGCTCGTGCTCTGTGCTTGTATCTGAGAGAGAGGGAGTAGAGGCCGTGTCAATGACGCCATCGCCAAGCTAGAACCGCCCATGCTTCTTGCCTTGCCCCGCCCTCATGATGGCCTCTCCATCGAAGTCCTGGGTGGTCAGATCATGGTCTGACCCATGGAGCGACCTCGCCACCTTAGTGTACTCACTGATGCGGGAGTGGACGCTCGGGTTCGTGTATGCCTCGAGCGGGTCCTCCAGGTTGAAGGAGACATCAGACGTCGCCTTGCCCTTGTGGGCCATACATCATGCCTGGAAGTCCGAGCAAGCCTAACCACTATGTGACGCCGACTGCGAGAAAGACAGCACGATGATTACAAATTAGGTAGAACTGAGCGTCACAATAGATAAATGAATTCGTGTACCCACGCTTGTTTGTATCCGGTGAGGCTGCGGCTGCCTTGATGGTGTGCTAGACCTTGCATCTGCAAATGATGGTCTTGGGCATCCCTGTGCATATTGAGGTATTCCTTCATGAACCACCTCTCCACCATCATCGCCCAACACTCGGGATACGCTTGGCACCACTAGGGAATCATCTACACATCATCAAGTATTGGACATATAAGAAGATCAAATTAAACCAACTTAATCTCAAAACGAATCAATATTGATGTTCTTCATTTACCTCAAGGTACTGCTCCCAGGTCAGCTGCATCTCTCTTGTGTCTTTCTTGGTTTTCCTCTCTCCAAGCTTCGACCCATAGTAGGTTACGATGGCCTGGATGCGTGCCTCGTGATGCATGTCAGGTGACGAGTTTTTTACAGGCTTCGGTAGTCACCTGCTCTGCCCTGGCCTCAAATCCCTCCTCACATCTATAATAAGTCTACATACAAAAGTAATGTATCCATTCATTATTTCAAGAAAAGTCCAATGAATGCGACGTATTGAGCAATGTTGTGCGAGGGAGACTTACCCAAAGCTCTACCTTCACCCGCGCCGCCTTGTTGGGGTACTCCACATCGGTGGCGATGGCATAGTGGTCAAACGAGTAGGCCGGCTCCGTCTTCGATGCATACGTGACAATGCCGAGGAAGTGTTGCCTGCATAGAAGACCTAGGATGCCATTGACTAGCCATGCGTTACCACCCGACACAACCACCTAGTTCCTGCATAAGTGATTAAGAAAAATTATTAGTTTTTTTCATCATATCATATGAAGTGGTGGTGATAACATATAAAGTTACTTACTTTTGCCCTTTGGGGCGAATCACTAGGGCGTTGATGAGGAAGCGGAGCCTATGGGAGGCTCACGGGACCTCGCAAGTAGACACTCGAAGAGGAGTCGGAGGAAGCAGAACCTGTGCCTACCGCCTCCTCCTCCTCTGGCTCCTCACACAGCCCCTCCTCCTCATCCATCTGGCGAACCAGCTCATTGTCTGACTCATCCACGGGTGCCACCTCCTCCTTCGGCTCCTCCTCACACGGTGTGGGAGCAGACGTCCCCTCCTACAGTTGGCGGTCCTCTTCCTCGTCCTCCTGACTGATCCCTCCACTGCCTCCTCTGCCTCCTCCTACAGCTGGCGTGGTCTTTGGTAAATCAAGTTCATGGACCTATAATGGTCGCCCGCCATCTTTGTTCAATCACCTGCAACAAAAAAGAAAAACAAGACGTAATTAGAAATAGGTGCAAAAATTAACAAAACATAATTACAAAAAACATAGTATTACATGTATTAGAAATAATCTTCATGATTGAGATTAGCTGGATCATAGGTCTCGTCATCACTATCAACATTGTCCAACTCATCAACACTATCCGAAGGAGGAATGTTGTCTTCATTGTCATTGCCTAAACATAATCGCTCAAGCATTTGTATGTCCTTCAGATTCCACACCTCATCTCCAGCATCCTCATCATCATCCCTTTCATTGTCTACTTCCATTCCTATCTCTTTGGTTAAGTCTATGTCAAACCTCCCTTATAGTCTCTCTTCTTGATAGAACTCTCCATCATATGTGTTTGGGTTGAAGTTGTAATCTTCATCGTTTGGGACAGGTAGTTTACCGTGTGGCGATACCTTGTGCACAATAGACCAACCCTTAAGATGCTCGGCGTCTTTGCATGCATATGACATATAATAAACCTGGACGGCCTGTTGAGCCACAATATAGACATCTTTTCCTAGATAGATGGAATCTTGTTGAATTTCGACTAGCCCAAGCTTAGGGGTCTGTCTCGTTACTCCAGGATGAAACCAAGTGGCATTTGAATATGATAGGAGTAAGAGGTTTGGAACCATAGAATGATAGTTCATAGATTTCTTCAATTCTTCCATAATAGTCGAGTCCATCAGTGCTGGGCGTAACAACTCCATTGTTTGTGGTTTTTCGATTAGGCTGACTCTACTCGTAGCTTACTGTGTGAAAATAATATCCATTCATGTCATAACCGGTAAATGACTTGACCCTAACGGCACAGCCGTTTGCAACCTGTCTTAGCTCGTCACTTATAGACGCATCAGTTTGGGCTTTCTGTTTGAACCAACAAATGAAATCGGGGCTCCCTGGTCCTGCACCCCGTGAAAGAAGGGTATCATTTTCTTGCGGGGTAGGTTGCCTTGATCCATGTCAGGATTGACGAAGAAATTCCCTGTACCAACAAGAAACAAGGGGGTTGGATGAAGAAACAAGGCCATACGGTGAAATGAAACAAGTTCGTTCAGAACTTATCCAATGAACAGCTACACCTCAACAAGGTTGGTCAACACATATAGCATGATACTGCGCCACTCTTCATTTTTTAATTGCTTAGTGGTCGATGCACTTGCGCTTCTGAGTTGCCCTTGGAAAAGGCTGAGGTTCGATTCATTTTCACCAGCATTGTAATGAGGGGGTGGATTATAAACGCTAGGAAGTTTCTCAGTGTAGTATTTCTCTGTGAAGTTCGACACCTCCTCTAGAATGTATGCCTCTACAATGGAAGCCTCAATTTTGGCTTTATTTCTACATTTTTTGCGAAGAGTCTTCAGACATCTCTTGATTGGATAGCACCAACGGTTCTGCACGGGCCCCCCATCCGTGCCTCATACGGGAGGTACACAATCAAATGCTGCATCGGCAAGAAGAAGCCGGGTGGAAGATCTTCTCCAACTTACAAAGCAACATGGGTGCCGCTTTTTCCAAGTCATCAATGACGGTTCGAGAGAGCTCCTTAGCACAAAGCTGGCGGAATAAGTAGCTCAACTCTGCCAGCACTTGCCAGACATGCTCCGGGACATAGCCTTGAACCATCGCCGAAAGAAGCCGCTCAATCCATATGTGGTAGTCATGACTCTTCATCCTGTTTACTCGCAGAGTGCCTAAGTTCACTCCCCTCTTTAGATTCGCTGCATACCCATCAGGGAACATTAGCATCTTGATCCATTCAAGTACTTCCCTCCTTTGGTCCTTTTTCAAGACGAAATCGGACTTAGGCCTTCTCCAGGTCTTACCACGACTAGGAGGCTGCATCTCTTGATTTGGTCTATCGCACAATGTTGCCAGGTCCACTCTAGCCTTAGGGTTGTCCTTAGACTTTTTAGTGTCCATGAGTGTTGCCCAAAGTACCTCGGTGACATTCTTTTTAGTGTGCATTACATCAATGTTATGTGGTAGGAGAATGTCATCGAAATAGGGGAGCCTCATCATGCCCGAGATATGAGTCCACATATGTTGCTCACCATATCCCACAAAACCACCTTCTTCATTAGGCACGAGAGCATCTATCTGAGCATGAACCTCGGCACTAGTCATCATCCGGGGTGCATCAGATATCACTTTGACACATTTCATAAAGTTCTTGATGTCTTGTCTGAATGGATGGTCAAGAGGTAGGAATTGACGATGTCTGTCGAACTGATGAATACTTGCCACCCTTCTGCAACCAAATGAACCTCACACCTTCCTTGCATAGAATATCCCATATGCTAGGAAGTCATGCAGGGAGTAGTGGTACCAAACATGTATTTTGAAGGTTGTCTTTGTAGCTCGATCATATGTCCATATCCCTTCGTCCCAAGCACGGACCAATTCATCAAACATGGGCTCTATGAACACACCCATATTACTCCCTAGGTGTCCAGGAATTATCAACGACAAGAATACGTTATGTCGTTGAAAGGAGACACTTGGGGGAGATTAAGGGGGATAACAAAGATGGGCCTATATGTGTATGGGGTAGCCATCATTCCATAAGGATTGAACCCATCTGTTGCCAGCGTGACATGTACATTACGAGCCTCATCTACTTTGTCATGATGTTTGTCATTAAAGCGGATCCAAGCTTCACCATCGGATGGATGTACCATCTTGTCAGGATTGTACCATTTGCCATTTTTGTGCCATGTCATCTGTTTCATGGATTCCTTGGTCATGTATAGCCGTTGGATCCTCGGTAGGAATGAAAGGTACCAGTAGGATTTTCACGGGGATCGTAAGTTGACTCTTCTGGCCATCATCAGAGTCTACCTCCAGGTACCTAGAGGATTTACACTTTGGATAGAATTTTGCATGCTCGTGTTCTTTCCTAAATAGGATGCACCCCTTTGGACAAGCATGTATCTGCTCATACGGCATCTTAAGTGCTCGAAGGAGTTTCTGTGACTCGTATATGCTCTTTGGCAGAATGTGGCCCTCCGAAAGCAGGGTGCCAATCATGGCCAACATCTTATCGAAGCCAGGTCGACTCAAGTTTAACTCAGACTTCAACCCCATTAAGCGTCCAATGGCATCCAGTTGAGACACCGTTGACCAATCGTGAAGGGATTTCTGTGCTGAGTCCATCATGTCGTAGAATGCCTGTGCGGCTGCCTCCATCTCCTCCTTCTCATGTCCCTCATCGAACTGTCCTTAGTGAAAGTCATCTAACATGTCTGGTACCTCGGCATCAGCATTAAAAGCCTCCACCCGTGGTCTCACCACCTCCTCTCTCATACGATGGGCTTCACCATGGTGGACCCACCGGGTGTAGTCCGGCGTAAATCCATTCTTCACCAGATGTTTACCCATTTCCACCTTGTTTACCCTCCTCTTGTTTCCACATTTGCTGTAGGGACACAAAACTAGGCAATGTCCTTTAGCAGCCTTGCCAAAATGCACTGTTGAAGAAAGCATCGGTCTTGTTCATCCATTCCGTGGTGTAATCACTGTGACTTCTCCAGCCCGTGTACATCCACTGACGGTCATCCATCCTCTAACATATGTATCAGCGAGTAATGTAACCATCAATTGCATCTACATGGTGTTCCTACTATCTAATAGGTGAGGATAGGTCCTAATCCCACCCACAGATGCGTAGATAAGGTTAGTTTCCATGCTCTACTCCTATCCGAGATAGAATTTCAGCAGCACATTCCCGCTGTTCTCTAGATACATGTCTTGCCAAAGAAGAGTGTGTATCCGGAGAACAACAGGGAGGTGATGCCAAAACTCTATCTCGGACCGAAGCAGACCATGGAAACTAACTCATCTATGCATCCGCGAACTGTCCAAAAAACATGGACAATCCAAAACAGATACGGTCATAGATATGCAAAGATCTACATACCTCCAACTATATCTCTTTCGAACGGGAGACGCCTAACTAGGTTACGCGATCTACGACCATGATACGGAAAGATGGGTTATACCTAGGGTGGCGGTGGAGTCAGGCTAGTAGGGCCATGGCGGGTCGGTGTAGTGGCGAGGCGGCGTGGTGCAGGTAGACCGACACGGCAATGGGAACTCTGACTTGGCTCCGACGGGCTCTTTTCTACAAAAATGGAACAAAATACTGTGATTTAAAAAAAATCGACAGAACCTCCCCTGCACGGTGAGGTTTCCAAAACCTGCAAAAAACAGCGGCACGATGGCTGACAAGCACATATGTCTCAAGAGAAGCCATGTAATTTGGATATCAATCCATGCAGAAGAATATATCCAAGTAGTACCACTACTTCTACTACTACTTCCACTATTGCTACTACTACTACCACTAGTTCTACTACTACTACCACCACTATTGCTACAACTACTACCACTACTTCTACTACTACCACCATTAATTCTACTACTACTACTACCACTAGTTGTACTACTACTACCACTACTTCTAATACTACTACTACCACTAGCACTACTAGTACAACTAATACTACTACAACTATCACTACCATGACAACAAAAAGAGAGAAGGCATACCTGACGGGCGCCGGGGTAGGGGTGGGCGGCGTTGGGGTCGGGCGGCATCGGGGTTGGAGTCGGGGTCATCGGAGTCGGGAACGGGGTCGGGCACGGGCGCGGTCGGGGGCAGGGCCGGACGGGGGGTAGGGCCGGCCTGGGCGGCCGGGGGCAGGGTGCGGGCAGCGTAGGCAGCGTGGGCGCACGGGCACGCGGGCAGGCCGGCCTAGGGCTGCCGGGAGCAGGGCACGGCCGAGGGTAGGCCGTGGGCAGCGCGGGTAGGCCGGGGGCAGAGCACGACCGAGGGCAGGACGCGTGGGCGCGCGGGCGGCGCGGGCAGCGCGCGGGCGCTGGCGGCGTGGGCGCGGCGTGCGGCGCGGGGGCTGGGGCAGCGCGAGCGTGGGCGCGGGGGCTGGCTTTCTGGTTGTCTGTCTCACTCCGGCTGAGAGAATTCGCTTAAGTCCAGAACGGCTCTTTACCGAGTGCCGGATCAGGGAGGCACTCGGCAAAGATTTATTTAAAAAAAAAATCTTTGCCGAGTGTCTCAGATTTGGCCCTCGGCAAAGATTTAATTTTTTTAAAAAAAATTCTTTGCCGAGTGTCCCAGATCTGGCACTCGGCAAATTTTTTTAATACTTTGCCGAGTGCCCCTGGCACGGCACTCGGCAAAGATTTTTTTTAAAAAAATATCTTTTTTGGAAAAAAAAAACTTTGTCGAGTGCTCCTGGCTCGGCACACGGCAAAGATTTAAATTTTTTAAAAAATATATTTGCCGAGTGCCCTGTGAAGGCACTCGGCAAAGAGGAAATTTTTTAAAAAAATCCAAACCCTCTTTGCCGAGTGCCTTATCCGTGGCACTCGGCAAAGACCCCATTTGCCGAGTGCCATGCCCCGGCACTCAGCAAAGTTTTTTTTGTTTTTGGCCTCGAAATTTTTTGTGCAGCCCTTTAAAAGCACCAGGAACTCCTAGTTAGAATTTAGGGATTTTTTATGGCTTTTTGATATATTTAGTTACTTTATTTTATTTACTTGAATTTTTTCGAAAAATATAATT
This sequence comes from Miscanthus floridulus, assembly GCF_019320115.1. Classification (NCBI taxonomy): domain Eukaryota; kingdom Viridiplantae; phylum Streptophyta; class Magnoliopsida; order Poales; family Poaceae; genus Miscanthus; species Miscanthus floridulus. The sequence goes on from NC_089585.1 coordinate 9,603,194, forward strand.
TTGAATTGTACGTGGTACGAATAATGGAATTTAATAATTCAAAAAATGATAGTCATGTTACTGAGTGTAGTGTGAGGCCATATCCAGGAACGTACCGAAATTTTGGATATCTTGTTCACGAAACATGACCGTGACCTTGCGTGCAAAGTGTTTTTAAATTCTATAAAAAGCAAACAAAGTCCAAAAATCATGAAACTTGTTGAGTAAACATCGTACGTGACAACGTGTACGAAATCTTCTGAAATTTTTATCACAGCCTCCACATATGATATCACGACATCTCAACAAGTTTCATGATTTTTGGACTTTGTTTGCTTTTTATAGAATTTAAAAACACTTTGCATGCAAGTTTGTGGTCATGTTTCGTGAACAAGATGTCCGAAATTTCCGGTACGTTCCTGGATATGGCCTCACACTACACTCAGTAACATTACTATCATTTTTTGAATCATTAAATTCCATTATTCGTACCACGTGCAGTTCAAAATTATATTTTTCGAAAAAAATCAAGTAAATGAAATAAAATAACTAAATATACCAAAAAGCCATAAAAAATCCTCAAATTCTAACTAGGAGTTCCTGATGCTTTTAAAGGGCTGCACAAAAAATTTCGAGGCCAAAAACAAAAAAAAAAATTGCCAAGTGCCGGGGCATGGCACTCGGCAAAGTATTTTTTTTCAAAAAAAAGACATTTTTTTTAAAAAAAATCTTTGCCGAGTGCCATGTCAGGGGCACTCGGCAAAGTATTAAAAATGCCGAGTGTCAGATCTGGGACACTCGGCAAAGAATTTTTTTAAAAAAAATTAAATCTTTGCCGAGTGCGTAACAGCAGGCACTCGGCAAAGAAGGACGTGGCCGAACACCGTTACGCAGGTCAGCCTATGCCGAGTGCCGCTCTTTTACCGAGAGTCCGGCACACGGCGAAGAAGTCCTTTACCGAGTGCATTTTTTTGCCGAGTGCAATTCTTTGGTGAGTGTAGCACTTGGCAAAGAAAGTCTTTACCAAGTGCCCGATTTTTAACACTCAGCAAAGAATTTTGCACTCGGTAAAGTCTCACCACTGGCCCCTTCTCACCGTCCGCCGTGAACTACAACGCCGGGTTCTAGGCAGCCACGTTGAACGTGGTCATGTCGCTGGCGGTGATTGTAACACTGCTGCTCCTTACCCCGCTGTTCACTATACCCCGCTGGTGGTGCTGTCGGCGATCATCATCTCCGTGATGCTGTGGCTGATTGACTACCATGTCGTGCTCCACCCGTGGCAGGTTGACAAGGTGGACTTCTGCTTCTGCATCGGCGCCTACCTGGGTGTCGTTTTTGGCAGCGTCAAGATCGGGCTGGTCGTCGCCGTCTCCATCTCCGCCCTCCGCGCCTTGATGTTCATCACGCGGCCCCGGACAACGGTGCTCAGCTCGGCAACATCCTAACTCCATGGTCTACCGAAGGATGGACCAGTATGCCGCCACGTAGACGATGCCCGACATGCTCGTGCTGCGCATAGGCACGCCCATCTACTTCGCCAACGCCAGCTACGTGCGAGAGAGGTAAGCAATGCAGGAAGGTTGATCAACGGATTCGAACTCGATGGAGGGATGACGAGAACGATCTGGGTCCTACCTACCGGTGTTTGGTTTGATCAGGATCTCGTGGTGGAACGACGACGAGGAGCGCACCAAGGGTAAGGGCGAGATTGGCATGCAGTAAGTTGTCCTCAACATGGGTGGTGAGTAATCAGTTGCATGGTTTTCTCTCAACTCTAAAACTTGACCGATCTGCATCAGAAACTTGATCTGTATTTTCTTCATGCTGCAGCGGTCAGCAGCGTCGACACGAGCGGGGTGAGCATGCTCGCTGAACTCAAGAAGTCCATGGACCAGAGGGGAATGCAGGTAAGAGCAGAACCAATCACACACTCCCATCCATCCAGCGCTGATTTAGTCCTTTATTTGTTGTCAACTCCAGCACAGTTCTGAAATGTCATATCATGCCGCTTGCATGAACCCTGGCTGATTCCGTAGTGCTGTTCCGTGTCTTTCATTAAGATCAAGCTGGCGAACCCAGGCAGCGAGATCATGAAGAAGCTGGATAGCTCCAAGGTGCTGGAGTAGACCGGTGACGAGTGGATCTTCCTGACGGTAGGCGAGGCAGTGGCATCGTGCGCCTACGTGCTGCACTCGCACAGGCCGAGCATGGTCAAGGACAGCGTCGCAACCCTTGAGAGCATGGTCTGACTGATCGATACGAGGACCCTCAACCGTGTGTAGTAAGAATTATATAACTTGTCCGTATGGATGCATATATTAGTTGCATTTCAATGTTTTTTAAGATTATTCTTTTATCCTCTTGAAGAAAACATATTCAATTATAATTTTGCTTGGTTGAACTTTTGCTACAGGTTTATGTCTCAAAAAATGAGCAACGGTTTACTGGCCGCGATGCCTATCGACAATATCAAAAGGTAATTGATGCTTACCTTTTTCTGTGATTTTTGCTCTTATTCATATTGGTACTAGGTGTTGGACTTACTGAAACTTAAACATCCCCTGTTTTTGCTTCTTTTGGGAGGCTCCTCTAAGGTACAAAGCAAGCTTTCTCCTTGCCCCTAACTGTAGTGTGTTCTCGTTACTATGTGCAGCAAAAGTGGTGTCATGATGTTTCACGACACAAAACTTGGATGATGATATAGCACCCGAGTGTAGCCTTGATTTAATGAGCAGCTCGCTAAAATATATGTCATCCATGTGTATCCAATCACCAAAATCACCAATTAAATGGCTGGCATGTTGTCTATGTAAACATATATGTGTTATCCATGTATTTTTGTTCATTCTTTTTTGTCACTAGGCAGCTTGCCCGTGCGTTGCTATAGGATAACTAAACTTTTATACTTAAAACACATAAATTGCACGATAAGATAACAATATTGTACTCCTTCCGTTCCTTAATATAAGCCATATAGTTTTTAGCACCAATATTAATGCACGGCTTAGGGAAGGATATAAGACCGAGAAAAAAAAGGAAAATCAGACAATCTTCTCTCTCCCAATCAGATTGCTCCCTAAATCTAAAGGATTGGTTGAAACATGTGCTATGTACGGTGAAAATGTTTCCAAACTAATCGGCGTGGAAGCTGATACGTACCTATATTTTGAAATTTTCTTTAAAAATATATATGGCTTATATTAAGGAACGGAGGGAGTAAGACATTAAACTAACATTTAATCAAAAAAAGCAAAGTTTGTGAAATTAACAGTCACCAAGAGAACGGCACCGCAGGCTCACAAACTCTACTATATTAACATTTCCGTGATACGGCTAAAATAATATTTTATATCAGCAAGAAGTCTCTGATATTACAAACTAAATGAATCAATCAAATATATCAGACAAACATTGGTCAATCCACATATTTTGAACCTGTTTGACCAATGAAAATGCACAAAATGACTATTATATTAAACTAAATTCATGTCCATCATCTATTCAAAGTGCATGTCACAAGCATGTAAATAATTTCAATATTATTTAGTTCTCTAAATCTATGAGACGCGACACGGTGTCCTTAGCAAATTCTTGAACTCGACGACTTCTGGCTTCATCAACAAACAGATGATTGCATAGGACTATAAACAAATAAAAAACTTTTGGGTCAGTGTTGTAGTCAATAAATTAAATCAATGAATTACCCCAAAAGACTCGTAGGTGCTAAAAAGAGAAATGACCTTAACCACAATCTCTACTGAAACTCAATATCTAAGGAAAGTCTGCTCAGATGGCGACATTACCATATTCCTAAAATATTAGATCAACCTTCAGAGTGACCTGTGCATTCTGGGGCATGGCACAAGAACTTTTACAGAATAGGCTGCATTTTTAAAATTTGAGCAGACCATTTGTGGAATAACATATGCTGGTGAAGAAGAATGGATTGACATATCCTACAATAACAAAAGTTGAAAAGTGTTAGCCGCAGAATTCTTGAGTTCTGCAAGAAGGGACCAAAAGAACCTGCAGCTGCAGCGTTGACGGTGTATCAAAAATTATCAAGACAAATCAAGATATATGTTGGCGATAAATTATTATAAGACAAAATTTGTAGATAAGCACCTGCAGCTTTCACGGTCTATGAAAAGGTGTTGGCTGGAGCTCTTTACTTGGTTGTTGGTTTTGTGAGTTACATTACATATCAGATTGTATCATCTTTATTGAAGGGCATGTCATAAAATGGCACAATAATAACAATTACTATGATATTGAGAGATCCAACATAGGATATGGTAATGAGAGAAAATCAGTCAAACTCTCATAGACTATTTAAATGTATAGAATCTGCAACAGTAAAATCTCCGAACAAGCATAATCATTATTTAAAGCAAGGGAATGAAATTGAGGAGACTCACATGCCAAGAAGTAGGGGTCAACGGTGAGTAGTTTGACGAGCTCGTAGGTGCTGGTCCCAAGCACGATGGCCCTACTGATGCCTCATCCAGCGTCTTGCTGCCGGAGGCCCCAGAACTCGCTCCACCGCCGGTCAAGGCGACAGCCACGTGCCGAGGGCCAGTCGTGCCAAGGCCACCGCGCCTGGATGAAGACTGAGAAAAGAAGCAGAACGAAGAGTGAGAAAAATAGCAAAAATAAGGGAAAGAAGCAAGGGCATATACAACAAGACTCAAAATCAAGAAACCCCAGACCAAAAGCACCAGATCCATAAATATCGAACCCAAATCAGAGAGATGGCAGGACAGGAAGATGAAATCGGAAGCAGAGCAAGTCCATCTGCCGCATATAGGGATAGGCATGGCAACATGCCTGGGCAGCGGCGTCGAGGGCCAGCCATGGCAGCGCCACCGCGCTTGGGGCCGGCTTACCTGCGTGTAGTCGTGGAGCCTACCTCCATGCTCCGGTCGACAGACAGACCTTGGTCGGCGCCGGAGGTGCTCGCTGTTCCCGTCCCTCGACCTCGGCCTCCACGTCCGTCATGGACGTCGGGTCCTTCGTGGTCGCGTCGCTCCCCGTTGCCCCCGTGCAGGTGTGGGCGTGTGCCCGTGCCCTCGCGCGCGCGAGAGAGATGGAGAGCGAGGACGTCGAGGAGCGACGCACGGAGCCACCGAGAAGGCTAGACGGGGGTTCCCCAGCTCTACGCGGCCGGCGGCGGCGCGCCCAGATGCGGGCGGGCGCGGGCGACGATGGTGCGCGTGCGGCGGCGGCGCAGCCTGCTGCGGGCGGGCGCGGGCGGCGGCGGCGCGGCCTGCTGCGGGCGGGCACGGGCGCAGGGTGGGCGCGATTATGCGGCGTTTTAGCGATTTGCGCGCGGACGGGAGGCGGGTATCGCAGGAGAGGCGGAGCGAACATGACCTTTAAAAAAAAGTCGCACGAAAAAATACTGTTATTTTTATTCTTTGTAGTCGTAGAAGATATATATGAATACGGTGGGAGATTTGGAATGAATAAATATTCAAAACAATGATATCTAGGGGAATGGATGAAAATATCGTGCAATGACATAATAAAATATAGTAAAATTTTTACTGTTACTCATAGGGTAAAATCATCATTTTTGTATGGAACCTAATAGGATAACACATACTCATACATATGTATAACAATATAATCAATGTCCAAACATCAGGATTGTAATATCTTTTTATAGTAACAGTATAACACGCTCATTAATAAGTTATCATGATTATTATGTTTTCCGTATGTAGCAGCCCAGTTCTCGTCGGCACACGACCGAATCTAATGAGCGCACGTGCATCCGTGCCACGGGGAAGAGCGGGGTAGAAGAAGAGAGGACCAGATGAGTACCACTGCACGTTTGGTTGTGGTGGAAGTGGACTCTACTTCCATGTCCCCGCACCCTCACTGGTAGCTGCTGCTCAACAACTGAAGTGCTTGCCGAAGATAATGTATGTGTGATTGTGGGTTATGCGTAGTCTGGTCTTTTCTTATTTTTTTCTAAAAATATTACCATTTTTAAAATGTTAATATAAAAATATTATGAAGCATCATGTGGACCTACGCTTTCGTTAACACATTTCTATAATTATTATCATGGTATATTATATTACCTTATTTATTATTCTTCTAATTATATAAAATAGACAAGTTATATTAATCCTGACTCTGGATATCCTTCTCTTCCAGAAAATGTGTGCTTGAACAACAATCGCAGAATACCATAAAAGATACAGTGCGAAAGAAATAGCTGCTACGATTGGTGTATATAAGAAACTAAAATACAACTTAGCACAGTGCAAATACGTAAGTCACTTACTCCTGCTTTTATTATTTGTTTCCTATTATTATAATCGCTATTGTGTTTATAATTTCTTTTGCCATGGCTACACGTTTGAAAAAATATTCTTTTCGCTCTATTCTTCAACGCTACTTCAGCAGTACTTTTCAGCTAACGAACAGTCCTCTCACAATAAATTAGCATAAGCATTAGCATAAGTCAAATTTCAGCGAAACAAACAGGGCTATTTTCGACCTGTAGAAGAAGACGCTTATCATGATTGACTCTAGACCTGTTGAAAAGTGGTGTAAAGGCATGCCAGTGCTGATGTATGCTATGCAAACTCTTGTATTTAACTTGTAGTATATGGCCACAGTGAATGTACATAATCCTGGATGGAACAAGGATATCTTCAAATGAAAGTTCATCCGTGAAAAAAACATTGCAGATAACAAAGATGGGTAATATTATCTTTGTTCTTCCGGATGAGATTTCTCTTTGCCAATATAAACCATTGTCTTAGCCACATTACGGAGAGTTTGTGAGCCTGCGACGTCGCGCTCTTCGTGACTGTGTTAATTACACGAACTTTGATTTTTGGATTAAATGTAACGTTGGTATTTAATTTTACAGTATTATTATCTTATCGTGCGATCCATGTGTTTTTAGTAAAAAAGTTTAGCTGTCCCATAGCAACACACGGACACGAACCTAGTCTCCTACAACTATAAAAAGAAAGAAAGTAAGACCACTATTTCGTACGACAATCGTCGCTCTGTTGGTCCGCTTCACCTCCTGCGATCGTGACTTCCCTCCAGCCACCGGGACTTCCCCCGTGCGATCCCTCTCCGCGCTGTCAATCACACACCGGGCGCTCCATCCCCCGCGCCATCGTGCAATCCCACTCCTCCCCGCGATCCTTCCTTCCCCGCGCACTCGTTCCTCTCCGCGCCGTCAATCACGCACCCGGCGCTCCTTCCCCCGTGTGATCCTTCCTTCCCCTGTGCGATCGTGCGATCCATCTCCTCCCCGCAATCCTTCCTTCCCCATGCGCTCCTTCCTCTCTAGCGTCGCCCACCGGCGTCTGAACCCCCACCGCCCGTGCTAACATTGACCACCCCGCGTTTTTCCACCCGGTCGGCGAGAGGCGAACGACGCTGCCCAGGTCTATGTTGGGCACTTCGCCGGCGACATGCACCCACCAGGTATGCCCAACCCACCCCATCCATTCCCCTCCTGCTATGCGAAAACTGAGAACCCAAACCCTAATGCAAGCAATTTGCGTTCAGATCCCATCTAATTACAACTGTAGACACGTATTATGCCTATTAACTCCTATGTTAGGTTCAACCCTGCTTGTGATTGATCAAATTACAAGTGTATACATGTATTATGTTGTTCTGATGGAAAAGAAATCTGTTTTGGTCCTATGGATGATCCACCCCATGGGGTTTCTCTTAATCATTCTGAAGACGAAAATGTATTTTCATCATTATCATTTATTGAAGCCATTATGTATTTTATATTTTACTTTTTTACTACTTTTAATCGGCTCTAAATTTTCACTGCTACTTTATGTTGTTTGGTTTGTATGCTGATAAATCAAGGAATTCAAGGGCCCGAGGGAACAGTATATGCTATGGGAGTTTTCATTCTGAAGATACAAATTCCTGAATGGTGCATTTTTTTATAGATATCAAAACCAAACCTCTATGCCTCACTGAAAAATGAGAAGAGAAGCTCATCTTTATCACCCTATAATATCTTTTCTGATATTCATACTTTTTCGCAGACACAGGTATCCTTCTGAACCACCCAATGTGACTTTTGTTACTCCCATTTATCATCCCAATACTAACAATGGAGGGCGCATTTGCCTTGATATTCTGAATTTACCCCCAAAGGGAATCGATAGGAATTGCCCACATGCTCAATGGTAGCTTAGAAATCTCATAAATTCATATCCAGTCTAGATATTTTAGAAACTCTTATTTGTAATCGCAACAGTCTTTGTCATTGATGATGATATTATTGCATAGAAAGCCTGGCAACCATCACTCAAGGTAATTCAGGATTGTGGCAGTGATCAATATTGCTATTGTTTTGACAAGTATTAGCTTGCTGCTAAGTGATCCACACCCGGATGATGGGTTGATGGCTCAAATAGTAAGAACAATTTAGTATAGTTGCAGTATGATAGTGGTATACTGATACATAATGCACTTGAGCTCATCATCCAACGATGTTTCTTTTTTCCGAGACAGAATCGAGAATACAAATACAACAGACAAGTTTTAGACATAAATGCTCGGTTATGGACAGAGAAGTATGTTTCATTTCTTGTTAAGGCCCCAAAAGAGCAATGAGAAATCAAGGGTCTTAATTCTCTGCTCTCCATCTAATCCATGAGGGTCAGTATATCCAAAGTACTTTCTTAAGAAAATAGCTGATGTAGTTAAGAAGCATCCTAGGCTTCTGGTAATTTCTTTGGTTTATATTGTACTTTTAATCAACCTATTAAATTTCACTAAACATCATAAAATGTCATTTTTTAAATTTTTGCAGGTTCTATCTGATGAAATTTATGAGCATACTATCTACCAGCCTGCAAAACACACAAGCTTTGCTTCACTGCCTGGAATGTGGGAAAGAACATTAACTAGAAATGGTTTTTCTAAGGTAGATCTGTTTGCTGTTTATTTTGTTACCCCTCTCCAGAAATGCGTGTGCGCTTTATTAGCTTTATTTATTGCCCTTATCGTAAACATTATAATGTACCTTTTCAAAACTACGTGCCTAACTTATTCCAAAACCAGAACTTGACAATTAGGTAATGTAACCAAGTACTGAAATATTTGATGATGGAACTTTTACAGGCTTTTGCTATGACGGGTTGGCATTTTGGTTGAGAAGTGAAGTATATTTGAAAAGTGAAGTATATTTGAAAAAAACTTGTTAATCTGATCAGGCTTGCACTGATATAAGATTTGCTGAGAGCCAGTGTCAAGTCTAATTGTCTTGTGGATGACCTGATAGGTCTTTGAGGACATACAATTTAGAAATAATAATGGTTGGAAACATTAACTATGCAACAAGGGTTGGTTATTATTTTGATGCGCTACTTTGTTGTGCATCCTTTATAGCAGTGATTGAATTAGCTTAGAGGATTATAATTTGCAAAGTTCCTTTATAGTAGAGATACGGTCGCAATAATTTTTTTCTTCTGATGGAAGGTGTCTCTATTCTGTACATATGCATAGGTTCAAATGTAGATTTCTAAAACAATATAGTAGAGCTTATCTCATTACTTTGTGCTAATGATTTCCTTTTTGGGTTGGATGAGGGCCAATTTATAAGTAACTGGTGCAAAGCACATGTGACATGTCCATATCTGCTGGACAGTGCAAACTTATAGGCTAATATTTTCATAAATGCTATACAATACATGGGTGTTTTAGAAAAAAAAACACATAGATTTTAGTCCATCCGATAGTTGCCTCGCTGTGTCTGCGTCCGTCAGATCTGCAACCGTCGTCGTGTCAGGTATTGCGTGGTGAGCGTCCTAGTCTTGTCGGAGCAGATGACGGTGGTGCAGCCGAGGGTGATGATGACGGTGGCAGGTGGTGGTGCAGTCTTGTCCCAGTCTTGGCGGAGGCAGGTGGTGGTGCAGTCTTGTCGGAGGCAGGTCGTGATGACGGCGGGCAGGCCGATTTGTCTTCTTGTCATTGCATAGAAAAATATTGTTTCTTATGATCAGTGAATCTGTGATCTTATGATTTATGATTGTTTGGAGGTAGAAGAAGACTGAAGATAGAAGAAAGTTGGAGGATAAAAGGAGGACGGAGGTTGTTGAATCTTAATTCTATGATGTAAAAAAATTATATGCTGCATAAAACACATGGTCGTTGGATGAACGGACTGAATATTTTTCTAGGGTACGGCCGACGCACACCAGCAGCGCAGTCCTTCCTTCCCCCACGCGCGTGGTACGATCTTGCGATCCCTCTCCTCCGCGCGGCGGCACCATCACCTCTCAGCCCCGGCAGCACCTGACATCCAGCACCGACAGCAGCATCGACACCGTCCGATGCATCTGCCCGTAGCCGGCGACTGATGGCGCATCACATGGCGCCCGGCGACGCATCCCAGCGACCCAGGCTCCTTGGTGGCGATGGCGGGGCTTGGCTGCCCGACACGCAGATCCACTACGATGTCTTGTCCTCGGGTCATCTCGTCTCCGATCCTGGTATGTGGTGTCCGCAGCGTCTTCCTCCTCTGATTGTCCAGTAGTCCCACTCCCACGACCCCAAGGTGAGCCCATGGCTTCTTGTGTTCTTAATAAATCAACTCGAGTAATCCATCTCCTTCATATATCTGTGTATCTCTCCGTCCCCACCCTCTCTCTCTGTGTATAGTAGTTTCTGTATCAAGATGGATATGTAATTAGCTAATCTGATGGGTAAAAGATTCTAATATTAGGTTATGTTGTTATTCTTTTATTACTTGCATATTGCAGATCACTGTACAAATTATTCAGATAGTTTTTATTTTGTATCTATAATTTCTGAAATTCATGTGGTCTGCAGGTCTAAATATTCATTTTTTAGATAATAAAGTCTGAATAGTCATGTGAGTTCAATTTGTTTCATGTGTGTGCAGGTAGTCTGAAAGTAGTAGAGGTGCAGGCTTTTATTTCCACTGGTCTCTTAAGGATGTCTTAGAACATGATTGATGATTATTGAATGTTTTTTTCTATACTACCTGCTGCTGCTATCTAGCTTTATTTCATCATCTCCATCAGGTGTGAAAATGTATGATGTGCTACTTGCAAAGTTTATCACTACCTTGGGAATCATCTTATGGCTGATTTACATGGTGAATCTAACTCGCATAGATCACAGCCTAGCTTCTAGATGCACATCTCTCAGTCTACTCACTAGATACCAATCATTTAACTGGGGAGCTAACACAAATACCATAGAAAACTTTGTATCTTGCTATTGCTTTTCAAATTTTGGGATACATTATTTCTTTTCAAAACTAATAATAAGCAATAAAAATGAGGTCATATTAGTTCTTTTTTTAGTGGCAACTTTTTTGATATTTCTAACTAAAGCTATATTATTGTTTATAGGGTAACATTATAGACTGCAGCTATGAAGACGAGGATGCATGATGATTATGACAATGGTGGAGAAAACTACAACCAAAGGGATTATGGCAATTATATGATGATAAATACTATGTCTATGGATTTCAAAAGTGTTCATGGCCTTTGGTGATGGATATACACTTTCCCAACAGATTATCAAATTGCTTGTTAACTATTGTAACTTAGGCATGTTTAATTTGGTTATCAGGAACTCTTCACTTCCTAATTTTTTCCTTCTATCCATTCGTGTCTTCTCCTTCAAACGCTCGATTTTGGGTCGATAGTGCAGCAACCTAAATTTCCTCACCAGCGCGTGCTCCCTGGGACACAATGCTGGTGCGTGCAAAGGTCGAGGCCAGGGAGGGAGTACGCGTCGCCAGAGAGGATTGGCGATGCTACCATGCTGCTCCCCAATTGGTGCAAGGTTCACCTCTTACGCCGCCTGCGACAAGCAACCAAAGGACCACTTCTCTCTCCAGCAGCTAACATTCAAGTAATGTCCAATCATCCATATTTATTCTCTGCAGCTGTCATATGCAAGCGCACAATAATTCTTACATGTATATATTTTTCAAACTATCTAGCATATTTAAGATGATCAGTCCATAATTCAAAATTTGGCAACATAAGTTTTATCCAAAGAAAGTGGCAATAGACTAATTTTGCTTTATTATGATTCTCTCACTATAGGAACACTCTGTTTTGTTTGTATGTTTACTGTAGTGTAATTACAAAATTAATCATTTGCATCCGTACCACAATAGTGTTGGTTACTCTAGATTGTTCAGGTTCATTTTGGTGTGCTTATGCTTACGGATGCACTACTTAGGTCATTGCTATATATTCTAATTTACTATTTATGTATGCCCCGTTTCATGCTTCTGGAGTACGTCTACGATTTGTCTTATTTTCTTTTTGATGGAACAGTATGTAGTTTTTCAACAGATGTTTGAGCATTTATTTTGTATCTCTTGTGAATTTATGCAGTTGCTCTACTGGCATTCTTTGGTTTCAAGTCAATAAAAGATGCATTGGCACTTCCTGAAAATGCCAATGGGAAACATTAGGGGAACACAAAAAGTGGGAAAATGGTTGAGGCCGCTTCAGAGAAACTTGAAAAGTGAGGAGCTGACTAAGGCTAAGAAGCTTGGCAAGGAAAAGGGTGTCCTTGTCTAGAAAGTGATTATGTTCATTCTTTACACAAACTGTAATAATTGTTTACTTTAACATATGTACTCGAATAAGTTTGCAGCACCATACCATACATAGATTTTGTTGAATTGTGTTCCTCATAATCTACTGAGTAATAATATATTGTATTTAATATTCACCTAAGGCAATTGTCAAATGGTGTCATATAAATAACTTTGTGCTTAGATGCTAAAAGGAAAGGTCTATAGAGTAGAGTTGGTGAGCCTGCGACGCCGCGCTCTCTGTGACTGTGTTAATTTCACGAACTTTGCTTTTTGAATTAAATGTTACTTTTAATGGCGGTATTTAATTTTACAGTATTGTTATCTTATCGTACGATCCATATGTTTTTAGTACAAAAGCTTAGTTATTCCGTAGCCACGCACGGACACGCTACCTAGTAAAAAGAAGAATGGGAAAAAAGAAATCGTTTTTTATTTATTTATTGCAACATACGCCTCATGCTTGTACTCTTACAACACAACTGCCCTCCACCCAACCGGAAAGAAAAAACGATCCGCGGGGGAATGACGTCCCCACCTAAGGCACTTACAAAACTCGATCCAAACGGCACAAACATAGGGCCCTCGGCCCCAGTTCTCCTCCCTTTGCATGCACTACTCTATCCTCCGCTCCAAGCACCTAGAGCGATTGCTTGCAAGCATTACGAGTACCAGGCACAAGCACACCCACAGTTTCCCTCAACAAAAAAAAAAAGCACACCCACAGTGCCAGTGGTAGCGAAATCTGGTCACTGTTTATAACAATGACGATCACTGTACCTCTGTATCTCTTCAGTCGTCTCAATATTTGCAAGTGAAAAAGGCCCAATACAACACCATGTCCAAACTTGGCCATAACCAGGAGTTCTAAGGGAAATCGTGCTTGACTTTTCAACTCGTTACTTCTTGATAACTAAGCAGGAGTGGAGAACGATTTGAATAGCATAGTGACATCCCCAGTTGAAACTTGCAGGTGGGCTCTCCATAGCTGGCTGGAGTCCATCTCAATAAGCAACATGCAAATCACATGCCGCCATGCCATACCGTGATCACATGACCGCATATGAAAATTGTCAGAATAACAATCAGTTGAACCGCAAAACGATCCGAACTGTCAGCCAGGAATTTTGTTCAGAACTGTGTAAGGCCGTGCAAAATGGCTACTGGGTAGACATAATTACAAATCGCGTACTCTAAGCCAAGAATATGGTCACACAAATCACAACGAGCTGAACAAACTGCAGTAAAAAACTGGCAGCTACTAGCCGCTACTGACAAACAGAATTCACAGGACTAGCTAGCCAAGGACCCCCCAAAACAATGACTAATCAGTTGGGTCCAAGCATTCCAGGCTTTGTTTGCCAGTACTGATCCAAGCGTTGCCTTGCATACTCCTTGTACTCGAAGTCGATATTTTTGTTCACATGTGCCTGACGACATAGTGAGAAGACAAGAAACCAATAAGCTTCGACAGATGTATTATCCACAAATTGATATATGCACATTTGACTCTAGTAGCAATAACTCACCGAGATTATTCCCCACAGGCCCCAAAAGAGATGGCTTGCCAGAGTGTACTTTGCAATCAACCCTAGTAGTTTTTCAACTTCCCCATCTGATGGCTTTTCACCTGATGAAAATATATAGAATATACAATTCTTAAAAACAGAGAATTCTCACAATATATCCATGTGGTACGAGTGAGCATCTTTTTCAGTTTAAACAGTCCATTAGCACAGCATGATTGCGCAGCAATTCTCAAATTTATTGCTTTGTGACTACCTGCGGAGCTAAGGTATGTCTGAACAAATCTTCTCTGCTCCTCAATGTCTGAAATAGTGCAGAGCAATAAAATTAAGCAGCAAACGTAAGTTAAATAGCAACATATTTATCGACTCACATGGTCAATTGGTCACAAGTAAAACTAACCAGGATATTTTGAAAAATCCAACATATGTGGTGTCGCTGTATGGTAATCAGCAGCCATCTCACAAAAGTGATTAGCAATGTCAAATGCAATAGGGTTAAAACTCGCATATTCATAGTCCTGCAGGACATAAGAGATCAACAAAATAGCATTCAGTTACAGGGATAACATGGTCTAATGTGTGGTAGAACAAGAACTCCTCACTGGTCTATCAAGTTGCCCTTATTGCTAGCATTGCTCAGCAAACCAGATTGTTTGTATTTCTAGATTTTTTTTTCTGTTTTACTAATCTGTCCCCATTCCTAAAATTTCATAATAACATACAGGAAATTCATAATTCTGCATATTTTACCTAGAATTATGCAAATAGGCGCCAGCACAGGTTTAAGTATAATATGAGAATAGCTTATATCTTTTATAAAACTTACAATCAAGGTGACTTGTCTGGTCTCTTCATATATCATAATATTCCCATACTGCAGATCATTATGGCAAAATCCTACTGACTGTTCGACCCCCGAGAGCGTCTTCTCCAGCACTGCAATCTCATCGCCTAGCTTATTCAGCTGAAATTGGTTAGACTCTTCCTCAGAACACCTGCCACGAGCCTCCTCAAGCCACCGCCTGATTCATAGAACACCAAGCAAAGCAATCAGATTCGAATCAGAATTCAAGCACATTTCTCACCGAAATCAGAACAGCAGGCAATGAGAAAAAGCATACCTGAGCCTCTGCCACAATGACACGTCCCTAGGTCCAGGCATGTCGAGATCGTGAAACTCCCGCAGCTTCTTGGCAATCAGCGCGGATATCTCCGGGTCGCGCAGATCCGCCGCGGAGAGCGTCTGACAAAGCGAGGACGCGAGCAACGCGAGAGTGAGCCATAACATGACAATAACCAATAGCCAATTCCCCATTCGAGCAGACGCATTAGGGTGGTAGAGGCGTAGCGTACCCTGGCGTAGATGAACTCCTCGACGCGGCCGTTGGCAAAGCGGCCAAGGAGGCGGGGCCCCTGGCCGTGGCGCGACATGCACTCGAAGGTGCGGACCTCGTCGGCGCGGTCGAAGAAGACATCGACGCCCCGGCCGTAGATGCGCACGAGCACCTTGCGCGGGTCGCCCTCGCCGCCGGGCCAGGTGATCCGGAAGACCTCGTTGGTCATGGCGCCCTTGAGCTGGGACACGGTGAGCGCGCTGGGGTCCACGTCGCCGCCCCAGAGGTCGCCGGCGAGGCGGTGCAGGATGCGCCGCGCGTCCTCCGGGATCCGGTCGATGCTGGCGCTCCGCTTCAGCACGGGCGCGGCCTCCCCGCGCGGCGGCGGGTCCACGGCGGCCATCGGCGCGCGGAGGAGGGGGCCAAGGTGGCGACGGCGATCTGCGGAGGCGGAGGCGGAGAGGCGGGGGTGAGTCGTGTACTCGTGTCGGTTTGAGTTTGATTTGATTTGATCGGGGAGGGAAATGGGATTGGGAATGCCGCCTGCCGCGGAATCGGATCCGAATCGTGGGATCGGTGGCAAAAGCAGGCATGGGAGGATTGGAGGAAGCTTCCCAGTTCCAGGGCGATTGCCCGCTACAACTCCTGATGCCACGTCAGGCGCCAGCAGTGATTGCAAAGTGCACACGTGGAGGCAGCTGGAAGGATTGTTGTCCGCTTTCTCTATTTTAATTTGTGATTTCATTCCGCCTAATGATTCACCAATAGTGCCTAGTACAGTACTTCGTAAAAGGAAAAAAAAAGAAATATACTGTCTTTTAAAGCACTTGTGGAGCACACTACAGATACGTACGCGTGTAAACATATTCACCCCTATGAATTACGCGCGCGCACATGACACAGCTTACCTCCACGAGCGCCTTGGAAAGATTGGCTCAGTATCGTCTTGGTGCATTGCTTTTGAGGTTTTAATAAAAAATCTACTTTATTAGAAAAAAATGTCGCCGTAAGCCCGTAAGAGCATATGGTTAAATTCTAAAATAAATCTAGTAAAATACACATCAACATGAGAACTTAAATCCGTATATACAGATTCCATCACTAAGAAACACCTCACATCAAAGAGTAACTCCACGAGTTTCTTATACTTAACTTGCTAAACTAAGGGGGTGTTTGGGACTGCTCCATAAACTCCACCGTGGAGCAGCTCCATAAAAAAACTGGAGTTTGTGGAGCACCTCTTTAGGTACTCTCACAACTCCACTCTTTTTTCTCGAACTAAGTGCATGGAGTTGAAACCGTTTGGCTAAAAAACGTAGAGTGGAGCTGAAAAATGTGGAGCGGAGCAGTCCCAAACACCCTCTAAATTTAGCAATTTAACAACATAAGTAGCAACCTCAATTCATTTTCCTCTCTAGTAGTTTCCTATACAGCTTCCTAAATGATTGTGTCGAGAATCTCGAACTATTTCTAACCGATCAAACTTTTTTTTAGTAGTTTCTTTGTCTCTTACTATTTTTTCACTTGAAACCCTTTATTTCTTATTTTAGTCATGTGTCTAATTTATTCTGATATCTCCCAAGAAAAACACTAGATGAGGAGCGGATACAAAGTTCTTCTGGATTGTAGAAACATACGATTTAAAAAAGATATTTGACAAGTTTTTATTTTTAAAGAACTTCTTTTACTAATCTATTGGAGGGGACTTTTCTCTTTTTTGCTAAAAAAGTAAAATATAAAGTTGTTTTCCAAAACTTCTAAAGATGCTCTAAGAAACTTGTTTACACAATTTTAGACCGGGGGAAATTTTTAGCGGCTAACGAACGCGTCGACTAACATTAAATGAACAGTGTATATGTGCCAAGTCTTGAGCTTGATAGATAGATCGAACCGAGGCATCAAACTAGCTCAGCTCACAAAAGAATATTGTTCGGGGGCAAAAAAAAAAAGAAAAAAGGTTAGAAACGAAACAAAAATATAATCGGTAGCAAGGAACAAAAATGCGTAGATTTGTTACCCGCATTTTTTTTTTTGCGATCCAGATTATGATGGATGCCTGCTAAAACGGATAATCAAATCATCTAAAACCACTCGTTGTCATTACCGACACGAACCAGGGACAGGGCAATCATATCTAAACTCTTATCCACTCGTACGCTACTCCATCCCATTGACCCAGCTAAAAGCACTAGAGGAGCAGAGAGATGGGAGACCACGAGTTCGAGTTCAGTGATGTTACATCTGCAGCTGGAGAAGGTGGCCGCGACTCCGGCAACGACGGCCGGTTGCGGCAGCCGGAGATGAGGAGGATGAGCTGTGCAGCGCGCCTGGGTGAGCGGAGCCATAGAGTGCGCTCCGCTGTGGCAGACTGCCAGCGAGAAGAGGATACAACTGCGGCTGAGATTCGCCGAGGGTGCTACGGCCCCTAGTGAAGTGTGAAGTCTGAAGTGTGGTTCAGTGATTGGTGGCAGGCAAGATCCAGTCTCAGTTTTGCCACTGCCTGAAACTGTTAGGCATGACTGAAATCTTTAAAAATGGATTGTCAGAAGCTAAGCGCCTAAGCTTGTAGTGCCATGCACAAGAGCCACACATGACTATGAGCAACTGTGGTACGCTGTATGTTTTTTTTCTAAAGGGCAGCAAGAGATTTGATGCAAATATAATAGTGGGAACAGGGGCGGATCCAACGGTGGGATGGGGGGCTCAAGCCCTCTCTACCCATACCAAAACAGTAGAACCTCCTGTGGAGCCCCCATGAGTTTTTAGGGAAAGTTCTATAGTGTAGAGGGGGCTGAGACTTAAGATAGAACAACAGTGTTGTTCATTCCCCCTGAAATATTTTCTGGATCCGCCGCTGAGTGGGGAGGAAAACAACTTATGTCCTGCAGGACCCGTGATAACTGAGAAAACTATAAATGGTGGTATGTTGTTTGTAAAAGTTCAGTTGACTGACTGTTTCTCAATTGCTTCGAAAATGTGAGTCCCAAGATTAGTTTACAAACTCAAATAATTGCTATGATTCTCCTTATACGACAACAAGAAGATGAGAATTCGATGCCAGAATATTCTGATTTCTGGATCCCGGTAACGCACAAGTTTTACATGGACACTGATGGGCATGGACAAAAGCAGTATCCATATAGTTCACTGATTCAAACTGAATCACTACCTCACAGCAGAACAAATATGTAATCAATATTCAGTAATCAGGCCCCAAACCTCATTTACGACAACAAGAAGATGACAATTTGATGCCAGAACTAACCTCTTAAACATCCTGCCAACAACGTTCTCAACAGAGCTGTCCGCCGCCAAGGCATCTCCAGGCTTGTTCTGCAATGAGCACTAAATGTCTAAATTTCATGCTGACTAGAAGCATCAGAACAATTACCCCGACGCTAAAGACTTCACTCTAGAAAGACAAGGAAATGTTTCAAAGACTACCTGAGTACAGGTATCTAAGAGAGCTCTAGGTGATTCAAATGGTAACAATACTAGCAACCAACATTGCTTGGAAAAAAAAAGACGAGAAAATATAATAAAAAACCAATGGTTGAACAGAACATGGAGATGTTATACAGAAAAAAAATGAAGCTCACTATTAAGCAAACAAATGCTTCTAAAAGATTTGCATTAAAAAGCTCAGAAAGACAGACAAACTTTTTTTTAACAAAACTTAACCTCTTCATTCAAAGAAAAAAAAAATTACCTTTTCTTAATTTTAAAAGAAATCTCACTAATTACCAACTAAGAACTAGATGGAGTCTCAGTAGAAATAGACATGAGGGTGGCTAATAATAAAGCATATAAAATATGACAACATGGAGTACATACTGTAATTAGCTTGAGGACAATAAAAAAACAGAGTAACAAACATTTGCTAGAGTGGAGCGTAAAGAACACCAACATTAGTACTCAGAACTGTTCGGCTTACCTTAAAACCGGTTTATTTGGCTTTTTTTTCAGCCGAAATAGTATTTTTCTCTCACAACAATTTAGTCGGAACAGTGTTTTTCAGTCAGTTTCAGCCAAGTTCCAGCAAGCCAAACGGGGCCAAAATAGTTACTAAACGAAGGCCATGATCCTCAGCAAAAACTACTTTGGGACACCTAGAGGTTACTTAATCAGTTAATCTAACTTAACAGGGACGAAACGCGCAAATGAGTTAAACGAACTCCTTGTTCAAACCCAATTCGATAAAAATTCGCGCCTAAAAAGGCGCAAAGTTTCTATAAACACATGCAAACAGCCAAACAAACTGAGACGAGCACAATCCTCGAACCTTTGAATCCGCCCGCCAGACCGTGACGAACTATCCCAACTCTACACCGTACCAACCATCCCAACTCGCGTGCAACGTTCGTGTCAAATGAGCCCAATTCAAACAGCAGATCGCGACGGCGCAGACCTCGGATCCCCCTGACACGACGCGTTCTCCCCGCGACGCGACAGGCGCGCGGAGACCAGGATCCTGCCGCTCACCGTGGGGCGAGGGAGGAAGAGGTCGGCGGGCGGCGGCGAGCGCTCACCTTGGAGCCCAAGCCGGCGAGCGCTCCCCCGTGAGGCCGTGACGTGACGATTGCGAGGAATCGCTTGCGAACTGCGGGCCGGTCACCGTGCGGCAGTAGACCTCACCTCTTCTTCGGCCTTTTTAAATCTAGGGTGTCGGGTGTTATGTTATATATGATGTTTAGATATTAATAAAAAAATAAATTATAGAATTCGTTGATAATTCATGAGATGAATTTATTAAATCTAATTAATCCCCTTTTAACAAATGTGTTAATGTAGCATCACATGGAGATCTGGGCTTTTCGATGGCGATTCTATCTGGGCCTACCTAACGGGCTGGGAGCAAATCAAGAGCTAAGGCCCACATAGGTGGTGCTTGCGTACTTGCTTAGCCCAGAAAGTACTCCTCCCTAAGTATAAGAGACAAACGGGGAAGGAAAAGCATGGATGCATTAAATGGCCTATGGTTGGCATGATTGGCGAGATCCGAGCGAAAATAATCTGCTCACGTGCTGCGTGCATATTATAGCTACATATAATCAGGGTCATAATTAACTCATAATGGCAGTAGCCCTGCAAGACAGAATTTTGACTGAAACTGGCTAAAAAAACACTGTTCTGATTGAATTGTTGTGAGATAAAAATACTATTCCAGCTAAAAAAAGAAGCCAAACAAGACGAATATGGGGTAAGCTGAACGGGGCCTAATCAATCAGCGCTTTATGATTAATAATATGTAACACTGGAACACAAACAAATCCCAATACACTAGAAACCACACTCCGCGTTGCCGCGTGCTTGCCTGTATTGGGCCATCCTGCCATACGTGAGTTTATATGGAATGTGATGCTAGGCTCACTTCGGAGAATAAAAACAAAACAACAACTATATAAATATGAAATATTAACTACCAAAGAACTCATGTCATAAGCTAAGGAAGGTAGCAGTACTGGGTGAGCTTTAGTGTCCTTTATACTCTCCGATTTGTCATCATCCTTGTTTGACTTGTGACGGCGATGGAACGATAGCCTGAAATACAAAATGGCATAGGCAAAAATAATCATTCACATATGGTCACACCAAGAAGTAATCTTTTTAGATGCAGTCTACAGTAAAGAAAATACAAGTTAGCATCAACTGACGGGGAAAGCAAACTCCAGGAAGTAAGCTAGAAGTTAATCCTGTTACCTAGGTTGTAACACGTCCCGGCAGCCCCATCGGGGGCCCAACGTCGACGCCGATGGTTTCCAGACTATCGTGAGTCATCGTCACCGGCACTGCTCAGGAAAATCAGCACCCAAACGCCACCGCCCCGTCCCGCCAGAGCTGGCGGGTCTCTGAAAGCTCTAGTTTGGTTTTGGTTAATTGATGAAACCCTAAGTGCTAACCTAGTTTATCAAAGTGATTATAAGATAGGTAGCACTACTCCAAGTGATGAAGAAATGGTGAAGATCATGATGATGGTGATGGCATGGTGATGATCAAATACTTGAACTTGGAAAAGAAGAAAGAGAAAAACAAAAGGCTCAAGGCAAATGTATAAATAGTAGGAGCCATTTTGTTTTAGTGACCAAGACACTTAGTGAGTGTGATCACATTTAGGATCGATAGCCGTACTATTAAGAGGGATGAAACTCGTACCGAAATGCGGTTATCAAAGTGTCACTAGATGCTCTAACTCATTGCATATGCATTTAGGATCTAGTGGAGTGCTAACACCCTTAAAAATGTTTGTGAAAATATGCTAACACATGTGCACAAGGTGATACACTTGGCGATTGGCACATTTGAGTAAGGGTTAGAAACTTCACTAGCGGAGTGTCCGCCTGTAGAGTGCGGACAGTCCGACGGCGCCACCGGACGCTCTTCACAGAAAAGACGGAGGTCACTGTAAGTGACCGGACGCTGGTCTCAGTAGGACCGCCGTGTCCGGTCAGTGGAAGTGTGAAGACACTAGCGTTGGTCTTCGACCGGACTGCTGGGTCACTTAGTGACCGGACGTTGACGGGGTGCATCCGATCCTGCTGATGTGGCAGCGCACAGAGGAGACGCCGTGTGACCGGACGTTGGGTGAGTCTGGTCGAGCATGACCGGACGTGTCCGGTCGTGATTTCTCGCTTCTAGATGCTTACTAGAAACGACCGGACGCTGAGGTCCAGCGTCCGGTCACTTCGCTAGCAGCGCGTCCGGTCATCACTTAACCGTTGGGATCGGGCACTCAATATTTGAAGAAAAGGGACATGTGGCATGCATCGCACGACCGGACGCTGGGGTCCTGCGTCCGGTCGCTATGACCGGAGCATCCGGTCGCCCCGTGTTCAGTGCAGTGAGTAGCCCAATGACTCTATTTCGTGGGGGCTTCTATTTAAGCCCCATGGCCGGCTCAAGCTCACTCTCTTAGCCATTTGCATTGACATAGCAACCTTGTGAGCTTAGCCAAAGTCCCTCCCACTCATCTCCATCATTAATCCATCATCTTTGTGAGATTGAGAGAGAATTCAAGTGCATTGATTGAGTGATTGCATCTAGTGGCATTTGGTATTTGTGTTTCGCTGCGGGATTCACTTGTTACTCTTTATGATTGCCGCCACCTAGATGGCTTGGAGCAATGAGGATCGTTGAGCGGAGGTTGGTGATTGTCTCCGGCTCCGATCGTGGTGATTGTGAGGGGTCTTGTGCCTTTCCCGACGAAGCGCCGAAAGGTAACTCTAGTGGATTGCTCGTGTTCATTGAGTTACCTCACTTGTGGGTAGGTTCTTGCGGTGTCCAATTATGTAGACGAGGTTCGTGCAACACCTCTTAGCCATCGAACCACCAAGTGTTAGTCGACACAACAGGGACTAGCGTGCTAGGTAAGCACGTGAACCTCGGGAGAAAAATTAGCTATCTCTTGCCCTTTGGTATTCTCCCAGTGATTGATTTAGTATTCATCTTGTGATTGATTCACTCCTCTACACGACGGTATAATCACCCTACTCACTCATTTATATTCTTGCAAACTAGTTGTAGCAGGCTCTTTAGTATAACTAGATTTGAGAGCTTGCTTTGTAGTTTAAGGTCGTCTAGTGGAGCTCTTTAGTGTAGCAAGTGTAAGAGCTCTAAGTGAGTAGTGAAATAGCAAATTGTGTGTTTAGTGATCATAGCAACTAGAATTATTGGATAGGTGGCTTGTAACCCTTGTAGTGCTAGAGCAAGTTTGCATTTTGCTATTTGTTATACTAATCAAATTGCTTTAGTTGATTTGTAGATTTTTAAATAGGCTATTCACCCCCCTCTAGCCATATTAGGACCTTTCAGTCTCTGCTTCAACTGCCTCGCGCATGACCACATCGTCGCTCAGTGTCGCTCTCCGTCTCGTTGCTTTCGCTACCGGGGTACCGGCCATCGGGCCAGGGCATGCAAGCGTGGTCGTTCGCTGGCGTGCAAGCGAGGCCCTTTGCCAGCGTGCAAGCCTTTGTCCTCGAAGGCGCATTGCCCCGGCCAGGGTGCCAAGGCGCGTCGCCCTGCTGGTCCAAGGCTGTCGCTGGAAGGTTGCGACGCGCCAGGCTAGGCGCCGATGCCGTCGTCACCTCAGTCGTGTGTAGCAGTCGACCACGCCGTCGTTGTAACACCCTGGGTGTTAGTCATAAATTAAGCAGTGGATTTGGAAGTAAGTAGGACATGTCAAGCAATGATTATGATCTCTAGTTCATAATATGAAAGTAATAATGAAGGTGTTGAGGTCCAATCTATGAAATTACGTCCCAACCTGAACTTGGACAACACACCTTTGCTTACATGTGGACCCTGGTTAAGATTAGGCATGAGTAATATTAAACATGCTTATTTCATGAACATTACAGCAACATGCATCCATCTTGACCAGTGAAAAGGTTTCATGAAGTTTGGAATCAATAAGTCACATGAAATGATAAGTTATAACCTTAATTGAATTGCTTTATTAAGTAAATGAGAATATGAGATGTCGATCAAACTCTGCTACCTTGCCCAAATGACTCTAATTGAACTCTACAACAAAAGTCATGAAGGGTTCGTGTTGAGCAAATGTCAAGAAAATGCATCAATTGGTCGAAAACCCTAATTTCAGGGTTTAACGAGGTGTTGTTTTGACCAAGATGAAGCAATGGTTTTTGTACCAGATATGAAGTTTGACCTTTAATCAAAGTTTAAGTTTGAGTGGAGTAAAACAAACTTTATTTTTGGACCAAGACCTGATTCAACTTCGAAGTGGCTCAAACAGTGGTCTCAAGTTTGACTCAGCTGCTGTTTTTAGCCCCGAAAATTTTTCTAAGTCTGAGATTAGTGGCAAGAATAGTTGGCATCTCGCGTTCTCGAATTTTTGTTAAGCAACTCAAGTTGAGCCAAATATAAAAGTTGGAGTTTACATCTTGGAGAAGGACATACAAAAAGTTGGAATCAATTTGACCACGTTTTGACCAAGTAATTCGAGCTCAAGCAGAGCAAGGCTTAATCCTCGATTAGTTACTAACACTGTCAACTTCGGGCTTAATTAGGCGCTAATGGAAAGCTCTAATGGCCAGGCACCCTTAATGAGTTTTGTAGATCATTAGGTGGGCTGCAACTTTGCTTTTGGGCCCAAGGTCCAAATAGGGCTGAAACATAATAAAAAACTAGGTAAATGTGACCAGCTCGTGCGTGCTGCATGCGTGAGGATGTGCATGCATCTTAAATTCTTAATGCAACACTGCTACTATGGTCCTATTTTGGCACGGCCTCAAATGGTTCTCGTTTGCTGTTACAGTGCGCATAGAGCAAGAACAAGGAAAGCCAAAACTAATAATAAATCCGTTCCAAATTATAAAACGTTTTGACTTTTCTATAGTACATTGTTTTTACTATGTATCTAGACATTGTGTATATTTATGTGCATAGCAAATGCAACATATCTAAATTCCAAAAAAAAGCAACACTAGAAAAAACAAAACGTCTTGTAATTTGGAACGGAGGAGTAGTTTACTAGCTCCTAACTCATTTTGAGAAAAGAGACGAAAACTTCTTCTTGCTATACAGCTATAGTGATGAGTTGGGAGAAGCCGGAGGCACCGGATGCTCTCTCCACCACCCGACGGAGCCTGTCAGTGGCGAATCTAGGATTTTATTACGTTAGGGTATGCCACTCAAAAGTTTTCATATACAATTCGCTTAAAATCATTTGTCAATCCGGTAAATAATTGTAAAATTTACAACATAATTTGATATGCATAGACTAAATAAGTACTGCTATACTGTTCTAAATTATGAGACATTTTCAATTTCTAGATACATGGCTTTTTTTACTGACTGTTCAAATGGATAGAATTTTAAAATTGGAATGTTTGTTCTGTGTTTTATTAGGGATGCTGCTAAAGGCGAATCGATCCGATTACTTAATACAAATTAAAATCAGTAAATCACGCTTCGTGACGACATACGTTATACACTTATGTTAGCTAGCTATGTATATAGAAAACAGAAAATCTGAAAATACAAGATTGCATCCCACCTTAGCCTCGGCGGCTCGGTCGTGTCTTCTGGCCACTCGACGTTACGGCCACACGGCGTCCAGTGCGGTGGCGCGTTCATGTTGCTCGATCCGGCTGCAAGAGAGGAGCACACCAGCGCTCAGATAACGACCTGCGTTGTGGCGTCGCCTCATCGATCGGCATCACGGCGGACGGTGACTCAATTCCGGCGCCTTGTATAAAGCCGCGAACTGATGATGGTGCGGGTGCGAGAGGCCGTTTGCGTTAATAATTTGAGGAATAACGCATTCACTCGATCTGTGCCGTGAATTGAAACGCTGCTCACTCTGTGGGTCACACGTACCGCACTAGCTAGTGAGCCTGTTCACTTGCTCGTATACGATCGTGAATTATAAGTTGGAATAGTATTTTTCTGCGTCATGGGCGCTGGGCTGCTTTGCTTCGCGAGTTCGCGTGGGGAAGCCAAACGGCGGCGGCCGTCCCCGATTGAATATACACAAATTTTTCTTACGTACTTGGGTCCTGTTCAGTTCCCTTCCAAAACGCTAAATCTTTCAAGATTTTCTGTCACATCGAATACGAAAACGCATGCATGAAGCATTAAATATAAATAAAAAATAAAACTAATTACACAGTTTAGACGAAATCCATGAGACGAATCTTTTAAGCCTAATTAGACTATGATTGGACACTAATTGTCAAATAACAACGAAAACGCTACAGTGCTCATTTTGCCAAATTTTTCAGAACTAAACTGGGCCTTGTATTCTAATCGGCAGAATCGCAGGGTATGCCTGTAGATCCGTCCCTGGAGCCTGTATACGCTGTTTTTTAGCCCTCTCTTTGAGAAATGATGAATGGCGACACAGTCGACAGGGCATGCTCGCATGTAGTACTGTTCATCCATTTCTTTGTATATATAGTAAGACAGTCTATGCATGGAGCATGGAGCATGGAGGGACGATCGATGCTGATGATGGCCTGCAGCTAGCTAGCAGTGCTGGAAGGCGACGAGGAGGAGGAGCCCGCCGGCCATCATGGCGCCATCTTGCGAGCACTGCGAGAAAGGCAGCAGGCAGGCAGGCACTTGCTCTGTCCGATCCGTCGCTCGTGTGAGACGAATCATCGGAGATGAGTGAGTGCCAGCAGCAGAATCAGACTGCATGCGACACCATCGGTCCGGTCGATGTGCGCATCGATCCATTCATTTGCTCTTCTCGGAGGCGCACATGCACGCCTGCCTGCCGCCGGTGACAATGCACATGCACGCCTTGCCTGCTGGTTATCCTCTCCGATCCGTGCATGCATGCATGCGCGCGCGCCGCAGGGCTCTCTTATCTCATTCTCCCCGTATATTCTTTGCCGATTATTGAGCACTCATCTACGCGCCCTAGCTACTAAAATATATAACTGCGAGGATGCTACATGTATATAAAGGTGTATACTATGATACTATGCTTAGTAGATATACACACTCAATCTATAGGACTATAGGACTATAGGAGTATATACTATGATACCATGCTTAGTAGATATAAAGGTTTTAGCGACAAACTAGTCAGTATTTTAGACAATAATCCAGTCAGCAAGTACAATAATGGTTTTTTTTAGGAAACGTACAATAATGGCTTTAGACAAACTAGTTGGTATTTTTGCTGATACGGAGAAGACAAAAGGGAGGAGGGAGACAAGAGCTGACTCTCATACAAGGAACAAGATGGGCATGGAAGTCTATGCATAGGTGGGCCTAGATAGCAATTGGATGTGAGGATGACTACGAGAATGTGAGACATGGGTAAAAAGTAGTATCACATAATAAAGAAAAACTTTATAGAAAAATAAAAGACAACTCTCGTATAATTTGACTCTTATAGCATCTCCAAGAGTTTTCAAAATCCACTCACAATCTTGATTTTTTGGTAAGATTGAAAAAAAAACTCTCTCCAACAACTCCTTATCTCAACTCCCAATCTTTTCGCACTTAGAAAAATCTTGATTTGTACATTATTAATTTGTTGATCGGACCTGCTGATTCGATTTGATCCCAATCTTAATTTGCCTATTTGCTGATAGACATCGCTATCTATCTATCTATTCCCTCTGTCCAGGAAAGAATACAATTTTTACATATCGAGAAGTTAGCCAACAACAAAAAAGACACATATCTCTATACTTTTTATGCTCCACCTGTCTTGATTAGACAAAAGCAAACGATTGCACCTATAAACTCTATACTTTATTGCATAGAATATCTATATAGCGCTCCTTTTTAACATAGCACGTCCCATATTCCCTCTGTCCTAAAATAAGTACTTATCGCGTATTTTAGAAGTCAAGTACTTTTAATTTTAACTAGATTTATAGAAAATACTATTGACGTTTATATCTCTAAATAGGTTTACTATAAAAAAATATATGGCATAATTAATCTAATGAGACTTATTTGATGTTATAACTGTAGTGATTGTGTATATATTTGGTTAAACTTTTGAAACTATTTGACTACTCGAAATATGAGATGAATATTTTTTTGGGGCAATACATAAGTGCTAAAATTGTATTTTTTAGGACAAATGGAGCATATTATTCCAGATTCTAGTCACCTCTCTCTCTCTCACTCTATGTATACATCGTCGTACTAACAAAGGAAAACCATCATATTCTCGCAAAAAACGAGAAAAAAAAGGTCATCATATGATATCGATCAGATGTGTCCAAAAGACTCCAGAATAATTTTTGGCTTTACAAAAGGGAAGCCCTTTGCACAGCGGATCAGCCTCTGCCATCAATTGTGAAAAACTACTGCTACTACGACGGAGCATGCATGGGGTAGTGAGCTTTCTGCACGGGAGACGAGACGATGGAGGGTAGCCGCTAATTCGATCGGATCGGCCGGGATCATATCGCGGAGAGAACACTACAGACGACATGCAATTGCACGCAATGCAATCGACCGCTGCTGGTGCTGGCCTTTGGGGCCTGTTTAGTTCCACCAAAATCCCAAAATTTACACTATGCAAAAAGAAGATTTCCCGTCTCATCAAACTTGCGGTACATGCATGGAGTACTAAATGTTGACGAAATCAAAAACTAATTGCACAGTTTGGTTGTACTTTGCGAGACGAACGTTTTAAGCCTAATTAGTCAACGTTTGGACAATTATTACCAAATAAAAACAAAACGACACTGTACTAATTGCACAGTTTACCAATTCGGCGGAACTAAACGAGGGCTTGGTTTCAAAGGTTGCCATCGACATCCACTATATATGGCCCACCTACGCGGAAACAGATTTGACCTGTCGATCTACCTGGGATACTGGTGTTTCTAGCTTTCAGCTCATACGTCGTCCAAGCCAATCATGGAGGAAGTCGTACTGAAATACTCCTAATAAAATTGTTCAGTCAAGTGTCTAATCTAAGGCAACGTTTAGGCCTCGTTTAGATTGCAAAAAAATTTTAACGCGATGAATAGTAACACTTTCGTCTTATTTGACTAAATATTGTCCGATCGTGGACCAACTAGGTTCAAAAGATTCATCTCGTGATTTCGAACTAAACTGTGCAATTAGTTATTTTTTTACCTACATTTAATACTCCATGCAAACGGCTAAAAATTGATGTGATGGAGAGAGAGTGAAAAAACTTGGAATTTGGATGGCATCTAAACAAGGCCTTAGATCCGGAGCTTGACCATAGAAATAAGGGGGCTAGTTCATAAAATTGTGAATCAAACGACAATAAACAGTACTTTTTTAGGTCAAATAAACAGTACTAGTTTACTGTTTAGCTAGTGAAAATTTGCATTGACAGGAGTGGCCATAGCCCACTTAGCCTTAACCAAGCTCCGCCCCTGTTTAGACCCATGAACTAATAGTTAGCTGCTTTTAACTAATAGCTTGGAAAGAACTATTTAGGTATAGAGAAGTTATTACTGCCTAGGTATTGCTAACTATTTACTACGCCAGATTTGGAACACCACTGCCGGCCTCATCACTGTCGGATTTATGACAACCGGCAGTGATGTACCTTCACTGCCGGTTATGAGCTTGAAAATGAAAAAATGATTGAGGCTGGGTTAAAACCGGCAGTGAAGGACCACATCACTACCGGTTTGTGGTTTGCACCGGCAGTGTTTTGGCGGCCACTCATCACTGTCGGTTTAAGCCAAGAGCCGATAGTGATTGGGCTCTATCACTGTCGGTTCTAGCCAAGAACCGACGGTGATAAGCCTACAACACAAAAATGGTGCAGCCGTCCTCTCCTTTCTCCTCTCTTCTATCCCGAGAACAGAGGCGCATGTTTGGGCCCTTTCCTCCATTGTTGCGGCTGCTCTTCACCATGAAGCTAGCGCTTGGATTTTGAAGAATAGCTTGATCTTTTTGCTTTAAGGTTAGTAACAAACATCCACTCCTTTGATTTTGTTGCTTAATTAGCTTCGTTTTGATGACTACGTTGCTTGATTCTCATTCTAGTTCTTTCTCCATTCTAGAGAGCACTTTTTCAATTGGACATTTGTGCAAGGCTCAAATTGTGGTGAATCCATCATCCAAAAGGTTGGTGTCTATGAATACATTTAAATTCCTAGCTAATTATTCCATGGTGGTCAAGATCATCATTGTTAGTATGTGATGCTATAATTAGTTCTTAGAAGTAGAGTAGAATAGATGTTCTTTATTATTGTACAATAATTGTTTTTACTATGATTTTCAATTTACAGGGCCGGGGCTACCAATTTTAATTTCCCAATAATTAGTGTACAATAATGTTTTTCAAAAATGGTACTTTCGAGTTATAATTGTTGTTCATGAAGCTCGATTTCTTATTAATTCTTTGTAATTACTGTCTCAGTATTTTTTTGTGCAGAGATGGATTGAGAGTGGATGCATCTGTCTTAAACGGACAAGCGGTACATGCATGGCGTCAGCCAGTTTATCAACGATGCCAAAGCCCATGCGGAGAATGGGAACCCTATCTTCTGCCCATGCAAATATTACAAGAATCAAAGGAACTTTCGTCAAATTGAGTCTATACGATCGCACTTGATTACTAGGGGGTTCATGCCAAACTATATGATATGGACTATGTATGGTGAGGTTGGTGTGAATGTTCTGCAGGAAAACGATGATGATGTGGACATGCCTAATGTAGCCATCCACGATGCTGACATGGAACCCGGTGTCAATACGGAACCTATGGCCACAGTTAATAATGTGTTTAGGAACACGCTAGCTAACGACACCAAGGATAACGATAGCATTTCTCAGCTGCTACATAATATAGAGACCGGATGTCTTAGTGAAAGACAGCTAAGAAAGCTAGAGAAAATGAGATAAGACGGTAAGATACCATTGTATAGGAATTGTCCAATGAACAAACTGGAAGCCGACATCATGCTGTTAGAGTTCAAATCGACAAACGGATTGAGCGATAAAGGCTTCAATCAGTTGTTAGGTATAATAAGGAAAATGCTCCTAGAAAAAAATGAGTTGCCAGAAAAGACATACTTGACCAAGCAAATGATCTACCCCATCGGCCTCGAGGTTGAAAAAATCCACGCGTGTTCCAATGATTGCATATTGTACCTTGGAGAAAAATACAAAGACTTAGGACAAGTGCCCCAAGTGTGAAGCTCCATGATATAAGGAAGGACCATCAGATGAGGGTACCAAGACCAGAGGAGGTCTCGTAAAGGTCGTTTGGTATTTCCCTATAGCTCCCCGGGTGCATAGGTTGTTTGCATATGCAAAATCAGCCAAGCTGTTGCGCTGGCATGGCAAAGAGCGTAAGAAAGATACAATGATGAGGCACCCCACCGATGGGCATGACTAGAGGACTGTCAATACTATGTTCTATAAGGATATCGGTGGAGAGGTAAGGCACCTTTGGTTTGCTTTGAGCATAGATGGGATGAATCCTTTCGACCAGGTTAGAAGCAATCATACACCAGGCCAGTGACGCTCTATATATACAACCTTCCACCTTGGGTCTATATGAAGCGGTCGTACATCCAGATGCCACTACTGATCCAAGGGCCAAGACAACCTGGGAATGACATCAATGTGTTTCTAGAACCAGTGATCGATGAACTAGTGGAGATGTTTGAAAAGGGTGTGCCGAATGTGTGGGACGAGTACAAAAAGGAACATGTCACGATCAAGAGAGTACTTATCGCTACAATCACCGACCTGCCAGGTCGAGATTCGTCGTTCGAAGAGAAGACAGAAGGCTATACTAGATGTGTCAAGTGCTTGGACAACATCGATGCGGTAAATCTACCAAATAACTCAAAGATAGTTTATATGGGACACCGTAGGTTTCTACCTAAGGATCACCCTTAACGCAGAAATAGAAAAGATTTCAACGGTGCTATTAAGAAATGCTTAGCTCCAAAATATCGAGATGGGCCTGCTGATACTTCGAGAACTCAACAAACTGGAGGTTGTCCTTGGGAAGGGAGACAATGCAATAGCATCGCCTGATGGGAGCATTTGGAAGAAAAAATTAGTTTTCTAGAAACTACCTTACTGGCCATTTCTGAGTGTACACCACTATCTTGATCCCATGTACATCACTAAAAACATGTGCGCTAACACTCTTAACACCTTGATGGACACCGGGGGAGCATCGAAGGATTCACTAGCCACACGCCTAGAAATGCAATACTTGGGAATCAAGGAGTTGCATCCCATGGAGCTAGAGAATGGCTAGTTTGAACTTACGGTTGCGTCAAGGACATTGAAGAAGGAAGAAAAGTGTGCGCTTATTTCTTTCTTCAATGAACTCAAAGTCCCGATGGGCTACTGTGTGAACCCGAAGAGGCTAGTGAACATGAGAGAACTCAAGTCCAACTATGGCCCTATGAAGGCCCATGACTATCATGTCATTATGAGTCAGCTGTTCCCTATTGCCCTACGTGGTATCCTCCCCCCAAAAGTCCGCGCCCCAATCATAAAGCTTTGCTCGTTCTTCAACACGTGGTCTCAAAAAAGGTCATTGATGTGTCCACGCTAGAGCAGCTGCAGCGGGACATAGCCAAAACTCTCATTAGGCTTGAGATGCATTTCTCGCCGACTTACTTTGATATCTCATTGCATATGCTCATTCATCTTGTTGACCAAATTTGAGCCCTTGGCCCAATGTACCTACATCAGATGTTAGGAACAGATTCAGGCCAGAAGGGGGCATGGTTGAAGGATGGTCAACGGAGGAGGCCATTGAGTTCTATACATATTATCTGGACATCAAAAGGGTCAGAGATCTAGAATCTCGTCATGAGGAAAGACTATGTGGCAAAGGAACGATCGGGAAGAAATCTGTTACAATAGACAACCATGTTTCTTTCAGACAGGCATAGTTTGCTGTTCTCTAGCAAGCCGAGGGTGTGATGGCATACATTAACGAGCATAGGCAATCGCTGCAAACTCTGTATCCGAGCAGGTCACAGGCTTGGCTAGATAAAAACATAAGGAGGAATTTATCAACTGGTTGCGACGTCTCTTGCTTGGAATAAAGTTGGGTAATTAACTAGATGCCTTAGCCAAGGGACCTTCGAGTACATATCTTAAGTACCAAGGGTATGAGATCAATGGATTCACATTTTACACAAAAAAGCAAGATGGAAAGAGCACATACCAAAATTGTGGTGTTCATTTTATTGCTCACGACGAAAACAACAACTGTGCAGGCGACATACTATGGTTTCATAGAGGAGATATGTGATCTAGCCTATGGTCCGTCGAAGGTAGCTCTTTTTCGTTGCTAGTGGGTCTGGCTCGAGAAAATTAACACTGACAGCGAAGGGTTCACTATCGTTGATCTCACTAAGACCACATACAGAGACGACCCCTTCATTCTTGCAAGAGATGTTATGCAAGTCTTCAATGCAAGGGACAATAAGACAAAAGGAAGGCTAAAAGTAGTCCTAGAAGGGAAAAAGAAGATTATCGGTGTCGATGGAGTGACGGACGAAGAAGACTACAGGGGCTATTAGGAAATGCCTCCATTTGAGGTGAACATACCTCTACCTATCCTTCAAGAGGGTGACGAACCTGCTTCCGTATGACTTGATCACGATGAGGCCCTCATTGTTGATGGACCTAAAGATAGTTAGATTATTGTTAACTATGTAATCATTATGCAGACGTTGTATCAATAATTTACACTAAATATCTAATTTATATTTTATGCGCATATCTATAATTTAATTATTGACTATGTAATCAAATATTGAGATGATGTTCACAAACACTATTATTTAATAATTATAGACCATTAATTAATTATCATAGAATTAAATAATCAAGACACAAAATTTTGTGTTATTTAGAATATAAACTAACTAACTCCGCCTATGGTGGGGCGCCTTTGGTGTCCCAGCATAGCAGGTCTCAAGCTCTGGTAAAGGAGGAGGGTTGTGTTAGGCATGGTGAGCCAATGTAAAAACTTAGCCACTTAAATGGAGATGAAACCCGAAAGAAAATCGTTGGGGCGTAACCCTCTTAGCGACGCGCCATATCGGAACCCGGGTATGGTGTTAAATGGGCAAGGGCCGGGTCGTCACCCCCGTGACGCGTCGTGTCGTGATCTAGGCATGGTGTCAAGTAACCAAGGATCGGGTCGTCGCTTCCTTAGTGGCGCGCTACATCGGCGCCCGGGTGTAGTGAAAAATGAGCAAGGGTCTTCGCATCAGAGTCGACGGGTGCGAAGGGTAAGGAAGCTAGTCGAACCAACTAGGATCCATTTAGGTAGTTGGAATGTAGGGTCACTTATAGGTAAGTTAAGAGAATTAGTTGATACCGCGACTAGGAGGCGTGTAAATATATTATGCGTTCAAGAGACTAAATGGAAGGGTCAGAAGGCGAAGGAGGTGGACAATACAGGTTTCAAGCTTTGGTATACAGGGACAGTCGCTGAATAGAAATGGAGTAGGAGTTTTGATTGATAAGAGCCTCAAGAATAGTGTGGTGGGAGTGAGAAGGCAAGGAGATAGGATTATCTTAGTCAAGCTTGTCAGTTGGTGATATGGTCTTGAACTGTAATTAGTGCAGTATGCCCCCCAAGTAGGCCTCGACGAGAGTGCTAAGAGACTAGTTCTGGGAAGACTTAGATGGCCTAGTTAGAGCTATACCTAGTAGTGAGAAGCTTTTTATAGGAGGAGATCTTAATGGGCATGTAGGTACTACAAGCGCAGGTTTCGAGGCAGTTCATGGAGGTTTTGGGTATGGTAGTAGGAATTAGGAGGGGGAGGAAGCTCTAGACTTCGCGGTAGCTTTTGACCTGATGATAGCCAACACTTTCTTTAGAAAGAGAGAATCTCATCTAGTGACCTTCAGTAGCGGACAACACTGTAGTCAGATTGACTTTGTCCTCGCAAGAAGAAAGGACAAACGAGCATGCTTGGATTACAAGGTGATACTAGAGGGAGTGTGTTGTTTCTCAACATAAGCTTTTGGTGGCAGATTTTCGTTTTCAGATGCGTGCCCGTAGAGATAAACAAGCTAAGATTGAAAGAACAAAATGGTGGAAACTGATAGGGGAGACGTCAGAGGTATTTAGGGAAAGGGTTATCAAAGGGGGCCCTTGGAAGGAAGAAGACGACATAAACAATATGTGGGACAAGATGGCAACCAACATTCGGAAGATAGCCTCAGAGGTGTGTGGAGTAACCAAAGGAAGGGAACGTGAGGCTAAAGATACTTGGTGGTGGAATGAGGAAGTCCAAAGGGCTATTAAGGAGAAGAAAGAATGCTATAGACGCTTGTACCATGACAGGAGTGTGGACAATATAGAGAAGTATAAGGTGGCAAAGAAGACTGCAAAGCGAGCTGTAAGTGTGGCAAAGGGTAGAGCGTACGAGGATCTTTACCAACATTTGAGTACGAAGGAAGGAGAGAAGGACATTTATAGGATGGCTTAGGTTCGTGAGAGAAAGACATGGGACTTCAACCAAGTTAAGTGCATTAAGGATGAAAGGGAGCATCTCTTGGTAAAGGAGGATGAGATCCGACATCGATGGCAAGAGTATTTTGACAAATTGTTCAATGGTGAGAATATGGACACAACCTTTCAGTTGGATGACTCTTTTGATGACACCAATAGGCGCTTTGTGCGGAGAATCCAAGAATCTGAGGTCAGAGAGGCGTTGAAAAGGGATGAAAGGAGGTAAGGCAATGGGACCGGATGGTATCCCAATCGAGGTGTGGAGATGCCTCAGGGACATAGCTATAGTATGGTTAACCAAGCTGTTCAACCATATTTTTCGATCGAATAAGATGCCTGATGAGTGGAGGAGAAGTATATTGGTACCGATCTACAAGAATAAAGGGGATATTCAAAGTTATACAAATTACCGAGGAATTAAGTTGATGAGCCATACTATGAAGCTATGGGAGAGAGTTATCGAGCATCGCTTGAGAGCAATAACGCGGGTCTCTATGAACCAATTTGGTTTCATGCCCGGAAGGTCAACCATGGAAGCCATTTTCTTAATAAGACAAGTTATGGAGCGGTATAGGGAGAAGAAGAAGGACCTACACATGGTTTTTATTGACTTGGAGAAGGCTTATGATAAAATACCAAGGAATGTTATGTGGTGGGCGTTGGACAAACATAAAGTCCCAACAAAGTACGTCGGGCTCATTAAGGACATGTACAGCAATGTTGTGACTAGAGTTCGAACAAGTGATGGAGACACGGATGACTTCCCGATTAGGATAGGACTACATCAAGGGTCAGCTTTGAGCCCTTATTTGTTTGCTTTAGTGATGGATGAGGTCACAAGGGACATACAAGGGGACATCCCTTGGTGTATGCTTTTCGCGAACGATGTAGTGCTAGTTGATGAAAGCCGGATAGGAGTGAATCAGAAACTAGAGTTATGGCGGGAGACTTTAGGAGTCCAAAGGTTTTAGACTTAGTAGAACTAAAACTGAGTATATGAGATGTGACTTCGGCACTACTGCTCGGGAGGAGGAAGATGTTAGTTTGGAAGATCAAGTAGTGCCTAGGAAGGATACCTTTCGATATTTAGGATCAATACTACAAAGGGACGGGGATATTGATGAAGATGTTAGCCATAGAATCAAAGCAGGGTGGATGAAGTGGCAGCAAGCGTCTGGTGTCCTATGTGACAAAAGGGTACCACAAAAGCTAAAAGGTAAGTTTTATAGGACGGCGATTAGACCTGCTATGTTGTATGGTGCAGAATGTTGGCCTACGAAAAGACGACATATTCAACAGCTAAGTGTCGCGGAAATACGTATGTTGCGTTGGATTTGCGGTCATACAAGAAGGGATCGAGTTCGGAACAATGATATACGTGAGAGATTAGGGGTAGCGCCAATTGAAGAAAAGCTTGTCCAACACCGGTTGAGATGGTTTGGACATGTGCAACGGAGACCTCCAGATGCACCGGTGCGTAGTGGAATCCTAAGTCAGGATAGTAACATGAAGAGAGGCAGAGGAAGACCGAAGTTGACTTGGGTAGAGGCAATAAAAGGAGACTTGAAAGGATGAAATATACCCAAAGACTTAGCCTTAGATAGCAGTGCTTGGAAGATAGCTATTCACGTGCCTAAACCTTGATTGCTTCTGTTGGGTTTCAACTCTAGCCTACCCCAACTTGTTTGGGACTTAAAGGCTTTGTTGTTGTTGTTGTTGTTGTAGAATATAAACTAACTACATTTTTTCTATTAATAAATAAATAAAGAAAAGCAAACTAACCGAACTCCCTATCCTAGCTCAGCGGTTAAGGCCGCGCACTCTGTACTCTGAGACCCACGCTCAAATCCTAGGTGGGCCAAACTTTTTTGATTTTGTATTTATTATTTAGTAGTGCATTACGATGGGATAAAAGAAAAAAATAAAACCAATCTAACCGAACTCCCTATCCTAGCTCAGCGGTTAAGGCCACGCACTCTCGACCCATGACCCACGCTTGAATCTCAGGCGGGCTAAACTTTTTTTATTTTTCATTTATTTATTATGTTGTAGTAGTGCATTATGACAGGATAAAAGAAAAAGAACAACTAATTCTAACATAATCCCTATTCTAGCATAGTGGTTAAGGCTCCAAACTAAGAACCTCGAGACCTGGGTTTGAATCCTAGGCTCAGGAAATTTTTTTATATTTTTTATAAAAAGGTTACTGATGGCAGGCTCCAAACCGACAGTGATTTTTTTATATTTTTTTACTAAAAGGCTGCGATAACGGTAGGGTCCTTCACTGTCGGTTTTGTTTTTAAAACCGACAGGGATAGCTTCTATCACAGTCGGTTGCTCGAACCAACACAGAAGGCCCCATTCACTGTTGGTTTTTAAACTAAAACCGACAGTGATGTGTAGATGCTACTCACATGCTAACAGTGCTTCCACTGACCACAACAGTAGGAACACTGCTCCCACCTACCCCGACAACTTTAGTTCAGAAACAAAAATGTACCACGACTGTGAGCCCCTATAAAATGGTCATCGGCCAAGAGCTAGCCTCTCCATGCATGTTGGTTTTAGCTAGACCTTATCAGCCATGATACAATGTTTTACTCTCATAATAAACCACAGATATCGTTATGCATTGTAGTCCACCAAAATGGTGCACACAAGAGGTACTAGAAGAATGCTACTGAAGATAGAGCAACGCCGAAGATTGGAGATGCCACGTGGTTCATAGAGCCATCCGCTGCGGTGTGCATCTAGAAAAAGGCCATGTATAGACAAGGCAGATTCATCGATACCACCTTGTCATCTCCAACCAGTATAGCTCGTAGACCACCTCGGTGCTACTGTTTGACCCTAGTTGGTGCTAGAAGAATACTACTGAGGTGGTTACATTATAATATGTTGATACACATTGATTGTAACATTAACCTCTACGCAAATAGGTCTTTGTTATCGTATATGTAATTTATTTCTAATATTTTTGTTATTTTTTATGTATTTCATTACTATCTAAATAAATATATCGTTGTTGTTAAAACTTTCCCACTGTACTATCTAAATAAATATATCCTTTACATATATGCACCTTCACTGTCCCGTTCTACTTATAAACTGACAGTGATATTAACTTTTACTGTCGGTTCTATTTAAAAACTAGCAGTGATATTAACTTTCATTGTCGGTTCTACTAAAAAATCGACAGTGATGTCCATGCCCCCCTATATAAAACAAACCACCGGCCACATACATTGATCCCACCCACCCATAAACTCTCACAGTCTCATTTCTCATGTTTCACTCTCACTTCTCAAGAAATCCACTCTCTCTCTACGTGATTTGGTCATGGCTCCTGCATTTTTCAATGGTATTGATATGTTGTCTTCTCTAATATTCTATCTATATTCATTTGATCTACATCTATATTCATGTTTGTTTGCATTCTACATTTATATATATTCTTATTCCTTGCATTCAATCTATATTTAATTATGTTGCCACATTTTACTTGGAAGAAGTTTCTGTGCATATATTTTATGTTCATATTTTTTGGCATTTTATCGATCAGGTGGTATGAACAATGGACCTCCCCCACCACAAGAACTAGGTTTCCACCCTGGCGATGAGCCATTCGCTCCTAATGTGGTCATTCCACTGGTTCCCTGTTCTAACTATTGTATGAAATATTTTCTAGCATATTTTGTTTTTTGATGCTAACAAATAAGTGTAATTAGTTTAATATCATTGTTGCATACATATATGTCAGTAGACTATATCCCTAATAGATTGGCTGCGAATAGCACTTAGCTGGTTCTTTATCTTGGACATCATCGAGAACACGACATCTAATGCAAGTGGTCGGCTATGGACGTGTGAACTCAATTTTTCCATCCCTTTGAGGGGTGCAAATCATCGAAACCATATCCACAAGATGGGAAGATAGAGCCCAGGACGTGATAAGCGCCCAATTCAGTGTCATGTGCATCTGTTTAGAGGCACTTCGACGTGTTTGCTATGATGTGCCTGATTTCTCGCACTTCAAGGCACTTGCTTTGAATGCTGGTGATATTCCCGTCCCGCAAGCAAGCAAATAGTTCGTGAGCTATAACCGTGCGGATGTGGTAAAATGATCACTTATACCTGAGTCGTGGTTATTTATTGTTTATTATTGTAATAATATCCTCTAATTTTTTTCTTTTTCTCCGCTATGCATATTGCGCTCCAAGACCTTACCTATGCTACATGTGGCTTATGGGCCATTCTAGACCAAGCTACGGAGCAACTCGGGTACGATTGGGACTTCTACAATGAAAACCTCGGTCAGCTCACTATAGAAGGACGCCAGTACTGCATAAGGATTACTAACAGGAGCAGTGGTCATTCAGTAGGTTACATCTATGACCGACTATTCTTTCGGTATTGTGAGGCACGAGAGAGTGCACTCATACGAGCATTGACCTTCATCGATAAAAGTGGATACATAATCCATGACATCAATTACCATATATGGCTACAGAGGCATGTTAGTGTGCAGTGGCCCGATTGAACCCGGCAGTGATTCCGATAGTAATTAATGTTTATTTAGCTATATTTTCAAGGTCGTAGTTTAATTGGGTTCTTATTTTAATTTGTACGTGTTTGTGTGTTTAATTATTGTCATGCATGTAATTCGTGTAACATTTGTTGGGCAACTAGAAATATACATTATGGTGTCATATTGGTCACAAAATTATTCTTTGGCATGCACGTGACATAGGTGAAGGAAACACCAAGTTTGGGATTTTTCGGAGATGGTTTGCTACTTTTTGAGGTTTAATTGAATTTTCACACGACGACACCGATTAATTATAGATTGAACTGAGTCTACCCACAAAAAGATCCGGAATATTACCAAACTTTTACACATGCTCTAATATGTCATAGGGATAAGAATTTTGTGGAGGTCGATGAAAAAATCTATTGGGCCCAAGATGTAATTCATCCTCTTTTGTCTCATTCAGCACAGAGAAAAATATATTACTAAAAATGATCAGAAAAATCTCAGATCTGGGGCCTTAATTTGGGTATACATGTTTGCCAAAAAAATTTCAAGCCATTTCAACATAGGCGGAGTATACATTCTTCACAGAGGTACATGAGCTCTTTCATCGAACCATGACTATACACATAGGTCATCAAGGTTTTCTGTGGTTCATACACATTTTTGTGTTGTATTGGTCTCAAACTTTTTCTTAGGCTTACACGTGCCACATGTGAAGGAAACACCTAGTTTAGGATTTTTCGGAGATGGTTTGCTACTTCCTGAGGTTTAATTGAATTTTCGCGCGACGACACCATTTAATTATAGGTTGAACTGAGTCTACCCACGAAAAGATCTGGCATGGTGCCAAACTTTTACATAGGCTCTAATGTGCCCTAGGGATAACAATTTTGTAGAGGTTGATGAAATAAACAAATGGGTCCAAGATGAAATTCATCCTCTTTTATCTCATTAGCACACAGAAAAATATAATAAATAAAAAAACTGATCAAAAAAACCTAAGATATTGTATGGGGTCTTAATTTGGGTGTACATGCTTGCCAAAAAATGTGAACCTATTTCGACATAGCAATACACATGCTTCTATTTATTCAGTATATAAAATAAATTTTTTAATATATATAAACTTCAATGTTGGTTTCAAAAAACCACAATTGATGAGATGAAACCAACAGGGATGCTGGTTATCATTGTTGGTTTATTTTAAAAACTGGCAGTGATATATAGAAAAATTAAAAAATTTGTGCCAGCCCTCGGGTCTCGGGCTGCAGAGTTCTGAGACTTAACCGCTGTGCTACTATAGGATTTATGCTAAGGCTAATTTATTTTTTCTTTTTGACCTTTAGACTGCTTAATAAATTATAAAATTAAACCAAAAAAATTGGGCCATATGGGATTCAAACACGGGTCTCGGGGGCTAAGCTGTAGGGTCTTAACCGTTGAGCTAATCGGAGGTATTCGAAAGAAATAGAAAAGTTATCCTAATTGACCCCTAACTGCTACACACACATCACTGCCGGTTTGTTGGCTTTCTTAGAGGTTGTAAGCCTTATCTGGTAGTAAATAGCATTTTTTGAATGAGACATTTTGGTTTGCATCGTGGTGCGCTAGCTAAGCTGGAGTAGCCTTGCTCGAGCCAGGCTCTGTGGCAAAGCAGATGGAGCCCATATCCCATGACTTAGATTTGATTGCCATTTTTGCATCATCCGAGACAGGCTGAGCTGGAGATGTAGTTATCCAACAAGCGTAGATTCTCACTGTAGTGGCCACGTTAAGCAACCAAACACACACACACATGCATGCTATGATCTTCTTCGTGTGATGTACTATATGGATCATGTGTTGGTAGCTTAATTAGACCCATTTTCATTGTAAAACCAGGGGTCCTCTGCTTGCCCGCTGTAGCTTCACTAAATTGGTGGCGACGATGGATGATGATGTATATATTCCACACTCTCATCACATAGGAATAGGATAGGATGAGAGTTACAGCTAGCACTGTGCCATATATGTGCACATGTCACATGTGTGTGTACGTATGCAGACAACCTAATGATCACACGTACAACTAGGCTCGTGCTAAATGTAAAGGACGAGTACGTCGTATATATGTATGCTGCTGATTGTATCAAGGTTTGGATTCAGGGCGATGAAGGATGCATCACACTCACCCAGCGGAACATTCCACCCGTATTTACTAGACACACGTACATCGATGTAGTAGTACTGGTGTTGAGAGGGGAAGAGAATTAAATATGTTCCTTAATCTTTGAACCAGGGATAATTATGCCTTATATATACTATAAGTAGAACGGATGGAGTATAAAGAAACAGTGTCAATTCCACTTATTCCAATCCTTGTTACAAAAAGAAAAAGGATAAACATATCCATGTCCCTAAATTAAAGCAAACATATGCTAATAGATAATTGAGCAGAGCATGGCACAACAGCGATGATAATGGAAGGAAAACCACCAGTGCAAAAAAATTGGGCCGCCTGGGATTTGAACACGGGTCTCGAGGGCTAAGCTGCGGGGTCTTAACCGTTGAGCCAACCAGAGGTATTCGAAAGAAATGGAAAAGTTATCCTACTTAACCCCTAACTGCTACACCCACATCACTGCCGGTTTGAGGATAAACCCGGCAGTGATATTTCCTCATCATTGTCGATTTAGACTTACATCCAGCAGTGATGAACAATTTCCCAAAGTGATTTAATAATTTATAAAATTGAAACAAAAATTTTGGGCCACCTGGGACTCAAACACAGGTCTCGAGGGCTAAGTTATGGAGTCTTAATCATTGATCCAGTCGGAGGAATTCTAAAGGAAGGGAAAAGTTATACTACTTAACCCCTAACCGCTACACTCCCATCACTGCCGGTTTGAGGAATGGGCCGACAATGATGTTTCCTCATCACTGTTGGTTTATTATTAGAACCGGCAGTGATGAACCTCATTGGTATATAGCAAGGCGCGGGTTGAAATCTTCCAAATTCATTTCAACCCCACGCCAACCTCTCCCCTGCGCCGCTGGAGCACCACCCCATGCCGACGGGCACCACCGTTCCCCGCGCACCCGTCCACCACCCCCCGCACAGTTGTTCCTAGCCCCACGCTCCTCTTCTTCGATGCCGACGCCCGTGCACTACCCCACACCAGAGCACCACCCCACGCCGTCGACTGCCCCACGCCGGAGCACTGCACCATCCGTGCCCTCGTTCCTCATCCACAACGTCGGCCGTGCCCCTTCTCCTCCAAGCAAGCACTCCCACCGCTGAGGCCTTCAGGAGTGTGCGGACAGCTGCTTTCCCACCCCCATGGTGAGCGCATGGCTCACTACAGTCTTTGTGTTTGATGAAATGCCCCACGGTTTGGAGTGTTTGTAGCTCAACCTGGTTTCCCACAACGGTTGGCAGCCATCAACCTTATCTCTCTCTCAGTGATTTCTCAAGCTCAAGTTGAATTTGTTAATGAAAATGGTTATACTGAGCACATGTCCATTGTTGAAATATGTTTGTTATATAAATCTGAGCACATGTCCATGACAATGACGATTGATTATATTATGAGGATTTCTCTATACTAAGCACATGTCTATGCTTATGATGGTTGTTTTTAATCTGAGCATTGATCCATTGCCAATGGTGTCTTCTTACTTCTTAGCACTGTCCATTCCCTATGATGTCAGTGCCGATGATAACTATATTTAATCTGAGTGTTTTCTCTCGTCTATGATGGCACTTAGACTAAGGTTATGATGACTTAATATATTAATTGGACTGAGTGAGTGTGCATTGTAGCCCAGTAGCTAGGAAGGAGCACCACACAGTGATCCTATGATGCCACAACCTGCTCCATCCATGAGAACGCTTTGGGAATGCACCAACTATTTGGTGGGTTAGCAGACAGCAGAACTAGATTTTTCATTGTAGTTGCTATTCCGAATCACGACCACTTATGGCGATTTAAATTTCTCATCAGTTATATAACCCATTCTGATAACCAGGGATCAAATTCATGAAAATAGGTGTTTGTCTTTTTATGATACAGAGAGAACTTGGCACATGACCATGTTTCCAAGTTGTTATTAATTGTCTTAATCTATTAGAAATGCCCATGTATTTATTGGAAATGGCTAGATACTGTTCAACTGACTTTGATAGCATCAGAGTTGACTACAATGTTGGTCCTCCTAAAAATATTATGTGTGCACAGTAAAAAAGTAATGACATATGATGCTGCATGCTAGCAAGTATGATTACTAAACCACATTGATCTCTGAATAATAAACATTCCCATTATTGAGGTAATTTTTTTTATCATGTCAAGGATAAAGAACATTAAATATATTTAGTTTGGCCATATAACTTGAATAATAACTCTTGTTCAGTGAGTTACCATTACCACTTATCACATGCCAAAAGACTATAAATTGGAGCTCACTTGCCCAGCCTCAACAAGTCTATGCAGTTCATATCTAAAAGGATGACTATAACTAGATAGTGCTTCCCAAGTCTGAAAGGTGCTCAAGTTCATGTCTTAGGCTTGAACCACTATAAAAACTTTTGGTCCCTCTTTCGGAATAGGGTGTAAGTAATAGCTATTTTCCCAACACTCCTATCTATGCAATGGTTGTGTATTTTTCATAAATATATTAAATTTTATAAGAATACATCATATTTGAATGACAACATAATTTACTTAAATGTATAGGCAACCATGGCATGGTATGTAGTGTATGTGGGTCGCATGCCTGGGATTTATTAAACCTGGGAAGATTGCTATGCTCAAGTCAATCGCTACCCTAGTAATTTGCACAAAAAAATACAACGCAGAAGCTGAAGCTTTGAGTGCCTACTATAGTCATTCGGTCTACCTTGCAAACCATGG
Source organism: Miscanthus floridulus (assembly GCF_019320115.1). Taxonomy (NCBI): domain Eukaryota; kingdom Viridiplantae; phylum Streptophyta; class Magnoliopsida; order Poales; family Poaceae; genus Miscanthus; species Miscanthus floridulus. The sequence goes on from NC_089585.1 coordinate 9,648,002, forward strand.
GCAACCGGCCTACTATGGTCCAATGAATGCAAACCATGGCCATCCATTGGCACTGGAGATTGAAGAGAAGCCACCCACCAGAGATGTGAAGATTAGGAGAATTGCTCCTTGGTCTTGGAAAGATGACATGCTTTTATTTATGGCTATAGTCATTGCTTTTCTTATTTGGAAGTTGATGTAGGCTTAGATTTGTAGAACAGTAGGTGGACTTTGTTGTATGTGGTCAATCAAACAATGAATTTGTTCTAGGTGAACACATGCTATTATTTGACTTTTGTTGTATGTAGACTTATTATTAGACTTTGCATTAAACATATTATATATATAGTATGAACATATGCTATTAGTAGTTGTCCGTAGCCAAAACTAACCACGATCATGTCACAGCCATGACTCATCATCGCCTGTTACCCCATCGCCAAAGAACAGATCGGCAACAAGAAGCGGCTGATACACTAGGACGGGAGAGCCGCATGATTCGACAAACGGTGATAGTGTCAATCATGATGGTGAGAACGAGCAGCCATAGACCCCGTCCGCCCTGCTTGATCTGGGTTAAAATGACCAAGATGGCTAGGTAACTTTGGTATCATGTGACTATGTAGCCACACACGCTAATCAATTGCGAGGGTCATAGCTTACTTGGTGTATCTAGCAGGAGCCTCCGTTGGTCGAGGAGGCAGAGGGTTCGGGTAGCAGGAAAGCCAGATCCAAGTGAGGTGTGTCAAAGATTCCTGTTGATAGGAATGCACACTGGCACATCAATGAGTTCAATGAATTCGGGGATCCACTCTCACCGCTTATAGCTTTGACAAAATATAAGATTATCCTCAGGTTACTTGTAAGGGACCTCATCCCAATTAGGTACAGGAAGTGGATTGGGAAAGATGATGACCCATGGAGGGTTCCCAAAAGTGAGAAGGGTTACATATGGGATATCAAGATCCTAGAGTATTTCACTTTTCCAACAGAGTATGACAAGGAGTTAGTCAAGAAAAAAGCAAAAGAAATCATGGGGACATGCTTCATGAATTTCAAGGGGACATTGTACAATAATTTTATCCTCCAAAATAAAGAGTCAGATTTCGATGGTGGACAGTTCAGCAAGTAGAATGACTTCTGGAAGGATTTCAAGGAATACAAGTTATCCAAGGAGTACTTAGAACTGAGCAGGAAGAATAAGGAGAACTCATAGAAAGCGACGAATCCTCATCATCTCGGCTCTCGTGGCTACGCCAAAAGATGCCAGAATTTGAAGTAGAACTTGAAAAGATGGATCGCCTTGCTGAGGAAGGCATTCAGGTTGAAATAGTCGATTAGGAGCCCATATCGATAATATACTGTATGGGGAGGAATATACGTCACGCCGAGGATGAGAGCTTTAGCTCCACAAATCAACCCATGAGTGAACTCATCCAGAGGATCTCCTAGGTAACTGATGAGGTGAGGCAATTTTAATAGGGAGAAAGACGTGCTCACCCAAGCACTCGAAACCAAGGAGCATCCTGGTCACACTAGAGGAACCGGTGTTGTTCCTTGGAAACTAGCATTCTTCCAACAATCTAACACTTACCAGAGCCGCTCGAGGAGTAGAGCGGATCAGGAGGCAGAGTATTTGAGGCGACTAAAAGAGATGAAAGACAAAATGGACGCATGGATTGACACGACTGTTGAAGCACGAGTCTAGCAAATTTTGCTGTTCAAGGGGTCAGGAGTACCACAAAACCCTACTCCTACTGCCTTTAGCCTATAGTTTAGGGGTCGCAGTAGTAGCGGATCGACCCCGCTCGACGAAGAAGATGCGAATGTGCCTCATCCGGTGGATGGCATCACTTAACCCGTCAATGTCAAGTTGTACATCTATCAGGAATGGACAAAGGACAAGGTGGCACTCGGCCAGGCCTGGCCTGTAGGAGATGGGACCATTAATGGCCACCTAATTCCACAAGGGTATGCTCACGTCACCATTGATAGAATACTTGATAAGAACTATATCAAGATACACATTGAGTAGCCCACAGCGGAAGACAGACCAAAACTTGATCATAACAAGGGCTCTCAAGTGGCCTGGTGCAAGCGCTTCATTAAGCTTGACCACCAATTGTCCTCTGATAACGAGGACGACTGCGAGTCTTCGCTCACCTATGATGATCACTCACCATCTCCCAACATAGATCACTCCCCTCCTCATCCCTTGCCATCACCCCTGAGAAGACAGAGGTCTCCTTCTATTCCTCCTCGTCCGACTCCATCTTCATCAACCCCGAGAAAAGAGAAGACTCCTCCACCTCCTCCTCCATCTTCATCAGCCCCGAGAAAATAGAATTCTCATCGTCATCCTCCTCCTCCTCCACCTTAGCCTAAAACAAGATCAAAGGCATCCTTGCAGTCACAGAAAAGGTCCTTGGATTTGGTTGCTAATGCTCCCAAAGTGGACCAACAAAAAAGAAAAAGGTCGTTCAGTGGCAGCGTTACAAACTTGATGGAAGGAAAATTTATAGCACATATCTCATAGGAAGATTGTGTTAGTTTCTTCAATCTCTATGCCTCACTGCCTCCATGTTTATTGAAGTCCAAATTTGAAAGGCAAACACAATTTTAGTATGCTAAAATAAGAGCCGATAAAATACACAATGAAGATTTAAGGAAGATACAGAAGTACGTCGAAGATAACTCTGAATTAACCATAGAAGAGGCCGCAAACATCTATTATGATGTATAAGGGATGAGAACACCGGCAATGAAGTATGAAAGGGGCAATCTTTTGGTTCCCGATGACGAGTATAAAAATTTGACAACATATATGCGCCAGTTGCATAAATATTACATGGCTCAAGCAACAGAAATGGAGGACTTTGGTTTTGAGGTTATTTTCCGTTCACCACATGTTTTTCATTATCCTAAAGAAGAGAAGTTCGGTGTCGAGTGGGAGTGCTTGTTCCAGCTATACCAGAAACGTTCTCTTGATTCACAAATATTGACGTTGTGGATATGTAAGTACCCTACACGCACGATATTATAATTAACTACTCTCTAAAGACACAAATTGTTAACTTTTGACCAATTCCCATGATTTTATGTAGGTGTATAGCAAAATTTTGTAAACTAAAAAGCAAATGGGATAGCATAGGCTTCTTGGACCCCTTGCGAGTCAATGAGAAGACATGTTTAGGCCTCCATGGATGTGATGTGGAAGACTTGAAAGAGATATTGATTGATGTTTTCGATGAATTCAAGATGAAGAACAAAACCCACATACTTCTAGCCGACAACTGCGAGTATGTGTTCTCGGCTTTTAATTTTATGCTTCTTTTTTCGTTAAGATTATTCGATAATTGGATTTTATGATTACAGCAACCATTTCGTCTTCATTTGTGTCAATCTTGCTAAAAATCTGATTGAGGTGTGGGACTCGAAGAAAAAACCATTTCATCATCTGGATGCACTAGTGGCAGTGCTAAATTAGTAAGCGATCCTAATAACATATTATTTTCTAGTCACACATACTGCTTTCTAATGTTTCTTCTTTTAATGTTGCACAGTGTCCGAAGAAGACATATCGGTGGAAGCATGTCCCATTCAATGTTATCGAAATGGAGGGGAAGTACATAAAACAGCAGGCGGGAAACAATGAATGCGGGTGTTGACACAGAATTTTTATCTCCGTGCCGAGGACACACGCAACAAGCCGGAAGGGTCTACTCGATGGAGTAGATCTGCCTAGCTTCAGCGTAAGGGTGGTCAATCCTACATAATCCTCTTGAGACGTGCCAGTCAATTTGACCCTGCAATTGACAAGGAGAGAAAGCTTATCAGTAATTAAGGGCAGAACGTGCCGGTGTTGCCAGACAGTCCCAAATGTGCAGCTCTGAGAGCCGATATGAGAGGAGATTGATTAAATAGTCGATTCTAGCATATTCATAAGAATAAATCGATTAAAGCTCATGGGATTGTATAAGAAGAATCGGTTATCATTCAGGATAAATATTATTTAAGCAAATATTAATCAATGACAATAAGATATCAATGATGATCGGTTTATGCTGAGCCAATGATTACAAGTAACTAAACTCCTTTTTGTATAAAGAGATAATTCAACACCACTTAACCATTTAATAAAGATAAATCTAATGAACATGTTAGATCTCATCAATCGCCATGACTAGTGGGACATGAGGCAGAATTATGCAGGCTGTAGAAACAACAATAGACTCGATGACCCTAACTCATTACTAATATCAGTGGAGCATGAGGTAGAATCATGCAGGCCGTAATACAATAATAAGATCATGGGGCTAACATATCTTTCAACTTATCTCTACTTTAATGATCTCGAAATGTGAACTGTTCGTGAAAGCGCTCGATATCGGCTAAATAGCTGATTCAGGCATAGCGCACAGTTAAGGTCATGCCTTCTCAAGAACAGATCTATCAACTAACGATCCCCACTCTATGGTGCTAACAGTGGGGTGAGAGGCAGAATCCCACAGGCCATGATAACGGGCCATGAAATGGTTCTTGCTAACCAATAGATCTACTCAAGATCGAACATGCCTTAACCTCACGCTATGCACGATTAAGATTGATGTAAAACAGCTGATAAAACATAACTCGTCGTTTAAGGTGTAGATTAGATCAACTTTAGATTAGCAAACGATGGGTTAAATAAGATATAAGGCCGATCTAGATCAATCTCAATCGGGCAGAGTGATATTGCTGTAATTAGATAAACGATGAAAGCAATAAGCAATATCGGTAACTTAATGAATCTACCAAAGGCTGCCATACTAAGGTAGAGCCGATAACTTGACCTTGATCTAATTCAAGCAGTGGGGTGTGAGGCAGAATCACACAGGCCATACTTGAATTAGATAAGAGTCGATAACTAGCCTATACCAGAGTCATAGTGGGGGTCGACCGGATCGATGCAGCCATACGAACAGAGGTATAAACCATGGCGGTACTTATAGACAAGCAGTGGAGGTCGACCAGATCGATGCAGCCATACTCGCTGAAGAACTCTCCAAGATCTACTCTACTCCTACTTCTAAGGGATGGCTAGAGCCGAAAAAGTAATTGACTTGTATTTGATTGATTGATTGTTTTTACAATAGCCAGGGTTTGGTATTTATACCCAGAGCCTAAAACAAACCCTATTTGAGTATGACTCAATACAATCTTTGGCATAATGAAAACATTCCTAATTTAAGATAACTTGGACTCTAATCATTCCCTTCTTGTAGAGTCCAGCATGTCTCATCCCAACACCGATCATAGCACTTGTCTTTATCTGCTGGCGCTATTGGAAGAAAGCCAATTCTAGTGTTGCATATAAATCAGCTGGTTTCAATCCACACGCGATTGATTCCTTGCTGACATGATTTTGGGAGCTCTCAAGCTTCTTAGATCCTCCTTCCAAATTTTAGTGCAAACACATGCCCCCCAATTTTGGGATAAAAGTAATTTGATTCCAAAATTATCCTATCTGCATCCCTAATTGGTCCACAGTCATGGGTAGAGAACCTTGATCTGGGGTCCATCGTTTGTCGCCGCTTGCGTCTATTCATGAGCCTATGCCTCAAAACTTTTGCAAGAGCACCACTGTTTCACGGGCATTTGTATTCATCTTCTTGGACCGGCTATAAAATGCTTGTCTGACCCTAGCGAGAGCAACTCGACGCTTCGGCCATGTTTTTCTCCCATCCGTCTTTTTGAGTGCTCCCAACTCTACTGGACCCTCCATGGCCTATCCCTTTGCGATAAAGATCTTGAGCGGTTAGAAGAATTCTTGTGCATAGGGTGATTATGTCGCCCATTCTAGCACCTTATCGAATAAGAGGATCAGCTGCTGTGGCTAGAAGAAGTCTTGTGACATGCCTGCGTCTTCTCACCATGCTCATAGAGCTGTCCTAGTATTTGCAAGGGCTAGAATGTGTGGACACTTTTCCCTTGTTCATTCCATTAAATGCCTATCGGGAGGACCGCAAGCTTCTTTCCAGCGGTTTCCCCAGTCACCGAGAAACCTATGGGTATCTACTAGTCAGGCGGTATTTCCCTTTCTTTGGCATAATCTTATTAATGGGCCAATGTGACTTGGTTTATGATGATCCTCGGCCTTGTGGAGATCCGGACTTCCTTCAATCCAAAAGAAGCCTTGGTGGGTTGATCTCTGGTCCATGTAAATTCTTTGTATCCGTCCCACGATGCTTTGTAACTTGGGGAAGTGATAAGTTCAAATCTGTTACCTTTCTGTTATCTGTCCCCTGAATTCCTGTTGTGTCAATCCATTTTTGTCCCTAATTTCAACTTCATATCTTTGGTAAAACTGATTTTGCCTTCCCGGGCTATATATACGGGCTACGGCTGAAGGTCGAACAACAATCCACTTTGTCTCAATCCCTTCACATCCTCAATATAGTCCCTATTTTTCCTATAAGCTTGAGATCATGGAAACCAGCAAGAGGTCTACTAAGGGGGCTCTCAACGGATCTGTAACATCGCACCAGCACCTCCATCATCAAGAGGGTGCGGCCCATGATGTACCCACTGCCTCAGGTCATAGGGCCAACTCCGTTCGGCCTCTGGGGTCTTCCTTGTCAATAGCTTATCGCTAGCTTCCTCGCTACCCGGGGCAGCGGATCAGCAATGATGACCTGCTCGCCACCATTGATAGCCATGACTAGAGTCTTGCCAAATGTCTTTCTCTCATAGAATCAACCCTGGCCATGGCTCGATGCCGATCGCCTCCCGTGGTTGATTCAGTGGATGATAAATTGGCCAAAGCCGAGGCCAGAATCATAGGCGAAATATCATAACCTTTGTTTCCTTTCAACTTCACCTTCAGGATTCTCATCATCTCCCTTTTGAACTTTTTAGATTTATCCACACAACTAGAGAGCCTTCAACTAGCTGTGGAGTACGCAGCAAGATTTGTCAACGCCAGAGGTGCCATCCCAATAGTTTGCCTATATGATATCCTAAATCGCGTTAGGGAGGTCGCTCTTCATGGTGCTGCCACGGCGTTGGCTGCCGCACAGGCTCGTTTTGGCCACAATCTTCGGCTTCTTCCTCACGGTTTTTTGGATGCAGTGCACCCTGGGGATCACGAGCATTTGACTGAGGATTTTCTTAGCTTTGCCAACTCCATGGCCTTCAACACCCTAGCCGATGATATAGTAGACAAAGTGTCTTCCAGCCCATAACTTGTAATAGGTGGTTTTTAGCAAATAATTTCTTCGTCTTGAGTGATTTCTCCTTTGTTTTATATTCCACATTACACGCATCACTCTGTAAGCATAATCGATACGCATTGTATCGGCTTTCACCCCTTTGGGTTTACTTTCTCGCTAGCAATGATACCCTTCCGGTATCGGCTACTAAACTGATGACTAAGCAAATTGGTTGTTAAGTATCAATCCAAATGCTAGGGTAATATTCCTTCAAATATTTCCCATTTGACCGCTCTACCAAATTTTCTTTCTCTTCTCAGTATCTACAAGTATCACCAAGCGCATAACATTTGATCTGATAAGGTCCTTCCCAGTTGGCTAACCTTCCACTGAACCTGCTGTTCCCTGACTTGATCGGTGACTTTATTTTCCAGACTAAGTCTTCTTTAGAAAATTGCTTGATCTTGACCTTTTAATCATAATACCTTGCAATCCTCAGTTTATTGGCTCTAGTGTTTTTAAGAGCATGCAGCTGAAGGCACCTCAAGTCTTTAAAGTCATCCATCACAAAAATCTGGTAGGCTTCAGCTTGATAAATCATTTTGCAATGTAACACGCCTTGATCCAGTTTGAACTTCCCAAAGAAAGACTACATTGTATTTATGCACAAGTCCATAAGGCGGTCATATTTGCTCCTCTACTCTTGGTTATCAAGGACAACCTATTCTCAGCCTTTCCTAGAGTCTTGTCTCCCTTTTACATTTTTGAAGATCAAGTCCTGAAGGTGAAATAGGCTCAGAGGAGTTTGTTTGACCGTGAAACTCCTTTGGCCAAGGGGCATTCGAACAGGCGGGAGGTTTAAAGAATCACTATAGTCGACTGATCACCTCCGCCTCGGCTAAAGAGCCGATTCTTTCGCAAATAACTAGTTCTAGACTCCCGATCTCAATCCCACTTAGGTCTGAAAACACGGCTTCTATCAAGAGAGCCCTTCGATCTCCTATCCTCAGTTATATGGCGCCGTATTTTGATATTTGTGGAGTGGCGATTCACCTTCTATCAATTGTTGTTGCCTTTTGAGTGTCCCGAGGTGTCCGCCTATTCGCTTCATGTCTTCAAATACCAATCGAGGGCTTCAGCTTCAAACACCTCTCTATCTGTAATTGTTCCTTCCATCTACAAAACTTTGCAGCCGTTCCATTCCTCTTTTCTACAGATTCAATCATTCCTCATGGCCGGCGAAGGTAATCGAGGTAAGCATGTGGCAGAGGAGATCCCGGTAGAAGACATGCCGATGAACCAGCATCTCCGACGCATAAGGTAAGACTGGCGACCCCTGTTCATGATCATGATCTGTTCTGACTTGCCTATAAGCTCATTGTGAATGACAGCCTTCACCCTTTTCCTAGGACTAACAATCCCACTAACGCTACATCTTCCATGCCGGCTTTATCATTGGGTTCTTCTAGCTCGTATGACGGTGATGATGCCCGACGCTTCTTCCAAGAATGGAGGGCGGCCGTGGACTGCTATTCCGAGGCGATTCAGAGCAACAACCAATTGGAGATTCATCTAGGAGTCCTCTAGGCTACTCTTAATGCGGTGGAGGAGGAGACCAACGTCATCTGAGCGCGGCTGGCTGAGTCTGACGCCGCGGTAGTAGGTAAGATGAGCTCTATGAATGTTTCCATTCTGGTTTCCATTGCCTTCGTCTTGATATGCTTCTGCAATCGCCAGCCCAAATGGTGCAACTGGAGTCTCTTCAATCAGCGGCGAATGCAGCCATGAACACTGTCAATGCCAGGGGTTCCCTCAATGACACTCGTCTCCAAGACATCTCGGTCCATGTCTAGGAGATTGCCCTTCATGGTGTTTGTCATGGCGTGTCGGTGGCTCTAGCTGTGGCGCAGGTCTAAACCGGGCATGATCTCCACACCATGGAGGTTGGCTTCCCGACCGACAATGGCCCTAAGGGACATGAAGATCTGATAGAAGATTTCACCGCAGCGACAGAGGCCATCATGGACATCACACCCACCCAGGATATGGTGAACAAGGTCTTCGACTAGTTTGTATTTAGGATAAACCGATGAATGAAGACTCCTATTCCTTTATGATTGTGCTTCAGTGTGACATCCTTACGTATGATTGTTTTTGCTTTTTGTTTTTTGCTCTGTAGGCGATACATATCGTATCGGATTTTATTATCTTTGAAGATTTTTACTTTTTGAACAAGAGACGATACCCTCTTGGTACCGGCCATTGGAGCTAAGAACGAATCGGCTATCAAATTCAGATGTCAGGATAACATCTCTTCATGCATCTTTCATTCCAATGATCAAATGATCGATCAATCCAAGTCAAGCATCCTATTAAGCGAAACAAAACTTCTTTTAAAAAATCCAATAGCTCTGAATTGTACTTACACTTTAATTCAGCATTCACATACATCGGCCTAAACCCATTTCCAAGACTCAATGTTTATTTTTCCTTAACTCAATGGCCGACGCGACGCCATGATTATCGATTAAAACAAACTTTTAGAGCCGATTGCTTGAATCGGCTGTTGGCCTTCATTATTAAGACTGATGAAGCCTCCTTTCCATGTTTTGCCAGAAAGGCATTCAAAGTCTCCTAATTCCCAAAACATTGGATTGGCTGTTGCGATGCTCACAGACTCATCAGCACGAACCATCTCGACATCATCCCCATGCCATTGAATCAAACATTGATGCATGGTTGATGGCACACAACAGTTTGCATGAATCCAGTCATGACCGAGGAGTAAACTATATGAGCCTTTTTCATCGATGACAAAGAATGTGGTGAGCAGAGTTTTACTCCTGATTGTCAACTCGACGTTTATTGCCCCTCGGGTCTTAGATGTATTCTCTCTGAAGTCTCTAAGCATCATGTCGGTCTCAACCAAATCTCCTGGTCCCTTGCCAAGCTTATGAAAAGTAGTGTATGGCATAAGATTGACAGAAGCACCTCCATCCACTAACATTTTATTCATCGGCTTCCCATCAACAAAACCTTTCATGTATAAAGCCTTCAAGTGCCGATGTTTGACTGGCTTATCAAATATCGCTTGGTGTGTAACCATCAACTTGGTAACCATCTCTTTATACTCTGATTCATCAAAGTCTGAGTAAACTTCCTGATCTGCCAGAGCTCTAATTCTGATGGCAACAGAAAAGCTATTTGGATATTAGCCGATGGTTGCTTCTTATCAACTATTTGCTTGGTACGCCATACTTGAGTTTTACCGGATGGTTGAGCCTGTTCCATCTCCTTATTTCTTAGGCGTTGCACTCTTCTTTTCTGGCTTCTTGTTAAACCTCCGGGGCACCATTGGCCTTCCTGCCAAATATGTTCCCTCCGATTGCTTCCTTCTTCATGATCAGCCCAGTCTTGGTCAACAACTCTTTTTCCCAGCCGATCATGAATACTTTTATTGTTTAAGCACCGATCCATGTTATTATGATGATATGCATCCTAGACATGGATAGACCGGCGGTTGACTTGAGATTGCCTAAACTCCAAATATTGATTACTGCATTCTAGATAGTTATGTCTGGTAGGCAATATCAAACCTTCATTCTAGCAGTATCTGAAGAAAGGACAATTCCAGTGCGATTCGGCTTGCTTCTTTTCATACCTCTCTTCTTTCAGTTGACGCTGGTATTCTTGACCCTCTAACCATCGTTGATAATCTTTTTCCTTCTACCGCTACCACTTGTTTAACAGGATCCGAGATGTGACTCGCGGCTTTGTTGTTCCATCCTTTAACGTTTCCCCCTGTTTATATTGGCTCCTCTGCTGATTACAACATTTTCTAATCTCTCTGTATTTATCAGCCGATATTTGCATCTTGGGATCAACTATTCCAGCTTCTCTTGATTTGGCCGATGTTAGGACCTTAGTTTTTCCCTTGAATAGCCCAATATCAACCATATTTTGATCTCCTAGGAAAGGATTATTATCCACCTTCATCTTCCGAGGTGTATCAAACTTGAGCCTCCTTTGCTGAATAGCCCTCTATATATGCTGCTGGAAAATTCTGCATTCATTGGTGGAATGAGAAGTAGCATTATGGAACTTGTAGAACTTCTTATTCTTCAACTGTTCAGGGGGCAACATAACATGATTGTCCGGTAATTTGATCTGGCCCTTCTCAAGTAAGAAGTCAAAGAGCTTGTCCGATTTTGTGACATCAAAGTCATAGCTCTTCTCGACTCCTCTTCCCCAAGGATTTGACACTATTACTGTCTTCTTGCCCTAATTCCATTCAGCTGCAGCAACCTCTTCTTCTTCATCTTCATAGCCATCATCTGTTGAGTATGGATCGTAAGCTTCGGCTACGGTGGTACTCTTCTAAAATCGGGTATCTCTGCGCATACTCTGGAATTGGCTATTGAGCGCTGCTACTCGTTGAGCCAATTGACCCAAGTTGTCAAATTCTTGTCCTAGCAGCTTTTCTTTCCATATTGGCAACATTCATTGGACACCTAAAGTAGCTAGCTAATCATCGACCAAGTTCAATGAGAAGCACAAGTTCCTAGTCTCTTGGAATCTCTGAAGAAACTCAATGCCCGATTCATTAGTCCTCTAGTCTCATGGTTGTCAAATCGGTTATCTTCTTTTCTCTAGTCCTAGTATAAAAATATGTATGAAACTTCTTTTCTAGGTCAGCCCAATGGGCAATGGAGTTGACTGGTAGTGATAAAAACCAAGTGAAGGCTAGCCCTAACAGGGATAAGGAGAAGAAATGAACTCGACGGGCATCCTCAACTGACGCTTCACCTAATTGTGTAAGATACCGACTAACATGTTCTATTGTACTTATACTATCTTGAGCGGTGAACTTGGCAAACTCTGGGAGCCTATAATTTGTAGGAAGAGCGACCAAATCATACCATTCTAGATATGGGCGTTTATACGAAAAGGTCAGCCCTTTTGGCTTCAGACCGAACTAATTCTTTATCATCTCAGTCACCTTCAGCAGCAACTTATCAGCTTGTAGATTTGGGTTTCTTGGTACTTGTTGACCTATCTATGGATTGAAATCTCGTATGCCTTGATATCCTAGATTTGGCATCATGTGGAGGGCATTATAATCCGTGCCATAGTGATAGCCTTGTGGAATCTCAATCTGTTGGGTCCTTTGCTGGCTCGCTGCTTGAAGTCTCCGATTATAGACATAAGGATCTATATCTCTATGGATCCTTTGAATCGATGGTGCTATTTTTTGAGCCGACGACGGTATGTGGCCTGATGTGTCAAAATTGATCACCTGATTCTGACCTTGCCCCACCGGCTATTGCACATGCTGTATTGATGGTCTAGGATTGTACTGTATCTAATTCATAGTAGTACCTGAAGTTTGTTCAGATGAACCTTGAAGTGTTTGGACATCACCATTATCCATTGGTGCTGCTTCTTGATGGCTAGTACTGACTTGATTAGTCCCATAAGTCGACGGATCTGGAATGTTGTAACAAGTCGATCCAACTTGACCAACTGGAATTCCATGAATCGCCTCTTTCATGGCGTTGTGAAATATGTCAACGAAAGCTTCATTGCGGCTTGATATGGCATCACGAACAGATTTGTCTATGGCTTCCGTAAAGAAATGCATGTCTTCAGCTTCGACTGTATCTGTCTGCCCGTGTAGTAGAACTCTTGATAGTGGAAATTTCTAAATAATTGTGCTATCATGTGTTTTGGTGTAGGACAACAAACACTTCTTCTGAAATTCTTCTGTAGCTTTGCTGATGATATCCTTATCTTCATCAGGTAGGTCTTCATAATGTACCATAAGGATGTTGTCATTGTTGTGAGCCGCCATGACGATTGTGGTGTCCTACCGGGCGTGCCAGAAACGTGTGTCGACATAGAATTTTCGTCTCCATGCCGAGGACACACGCAGCAAGCCGGAAGGGTCTGCTCGATGGAGCAGATCCGCCTAGCTTCAGCGCAAGGGTGGTCGATCCTGCGCAATCCTCTCGAGACATGCCAGTCAATTTGACCCTACAATTGATAAGGAGAGAAAGCTCATCAGTAATTAAGGGTGGAACATGCCAGTGTTGCCAGACAGTCCCGAATGTGCGGCTCTGAGAGCCGATATGAGAGGAGATCGACTAAATAGTCGATTCCAGCATATTCATAAGAATAAATCGATTAAAGCTCATGGGGTCATATAAGAAGAATCAGTTATCATTCAGGATAAATATTATTTAAGCAAATATTAATCAATGGCAATAAAATATCAATGATGATCGGTTTATGCTGAGTCAATGATTACAAGTAACCGAACTTCTTTTTGTATAAAGAGACAATTCAACACCACTTAACCATTTAATAAAGATAAATCTAATGAACATGTTAGATCTCATCCATCGCCATGACCAGTGAGGCATGAGGCAGAATCATGTAGGCCGTAGAAACAACAATAGACTCGACGACCCTAACTTATTACTAATATCAGTGGGGCATGAGGCATAATCATGCAGGCCGTAATACAATAATAAGATCATGGGGCTAACATATCTTTTAACTTATCTCTACTTCAATGATCTCGTAATGTGAGCTATTCGTGAAAGCGCTTGATATCGGCTAAATAGCCAATTCAGGCATAGCGCACAGTTAAGGTCATGTCTTCTTAGGAACAGATCTACCAACTAACGATCCCCACTCCATGGTGCTAATAGTGGGGTAAGAGGCATAATCCCATAGGTCATAATAACGGGCCATGAAACGGTTCTCGCTAACCAATAGATCTACTCAAGATCAAACATGCCTGAACCTCACGCTATACACGATTAAGATTGATGTAAAACAGCCGATAAAACATAACTCATCGTTTAAGGTATAGATTAGATCAACTTTAGATTAGCAAACGATGGGTTAAATAAGATATAAGGCCGATCTAGATCAATCTCAATCGGGCAGAGTGATATTGCTGTAATTAGATAAACGATGAAAGCAATAAGCAATATCGGTAACTTAATGAATCTACCAAAGGCTGCCATACTAAGGTAGAGCCGATAACTTGACCTTGATCTAATTCAAGCAGTGGGGTGTGAGGCAGAATCACACAGGCCATACTTGAATTAGACAAGAGTCGATAACTAGCCTATACCAGAGTCACAGTGGGGGTCGACCGGATCGATGCAGCCATACGAACAGAGGTATAAACTATGGCGGTACTTACAGACAAGCAGTGGAGGTCGACCAGATCGATGCAGCCATACTCGCTGAAGAACTCTCCAAGATCTACTCTACTCCTATTCCTAAGGGGTGGCTGGAGCCGAAAAAGTAATTGACTTGTATTTGATTGATTGATTGTTTTTACAATAGCCGGGGTTTGGTATTTATACCCGGAGCCTAAAATGAACCCTATTCGAGTACGACTCGATACAATTTTTGGCATAATGAAAATATTCCTAATTTTAGATAACTTAGACTCTAATCTTTCCCTTCTTGAAGAGTCCAGCATGTCTCGTCCCAGCGCCGATCATAGCCTCTGTCTTTATCTGCTGGCGCTATTTGAAGAAAGCTGATTCTAGTGCTGCATCCGAGTCAGCTGGTTTCAATTCGTACGCAATCGATTCCTTGCTGACATGATTTTGGGAGCTCTCGAACTTATGAGATCCTCCTTCCAAATTCTGGTGCAAACAGCAGGTTTTATGTAATGTGCGCAATGCTTCGCTACATCGGCGAGAAATCGGAAGAAGCAGATAAGTTGGTGTGTATAATCCCCATTTATTTATGTCGGTTAATAATTGAACAAAATAATTTACTGATTCCTCTTTGGATATCATCTTTTTTGAACGACAGCGCAAGAAATATAACCACGAAAGGTTGTTAGACATGGAGATCGTCGCACTACAATCGGAGCTGGCAAAATTCATCTTAGCCGAGGTATTTAAAAAAGATGGAGTATTTTCCATCGCACAATCCATGAAGTTCAAGGACTAGTATGACCCAGAGCGGCTCGCTAGATTATTGTAAGAAGTCCGAGAAACATGCTTCATCTTATCGAATAATTTCTTTTTTTATTTTGAGGGATCGAGTTCTTGATAAGAACATTTGAACTGTAACCGTAACATTTGTAATGTTTAATATTGATGGACTTGTCGTCTACATAGAGTATATAAAGCGAAACCCGATTCCACGGAAAATATAAATTAAAATAAATTATAAAACAAATAAAATACGAACGGGCCATAACTACCAGTTAGCAATAAACCGACAGTGTTGTCGTAACCTTCACTGCTGATTAGAAAACAAACCGACAGTGTTGGCCAACATGGCATTGCCGGCTTGATCCACAAACCGGCAGCATTAGCTTATCCCATCACTGCCGGTTCTTGTCACAAACCGGCAGCGCTCGTTATGACAACACTGTCGGTTAAAACACAAACCGACAATGTTTGGTGGAACTGAACTCTGTCGGGTGGTATGATGAATCGGTAGTGTTGGTGGACTAGAACTCTGCCGCTTCTGTAAAGAACCGGCAGTGAAGTTGAAGAACACTGCCAGTTTGTAGGAACCGACAGTGATAGCTGACCATCATCACTGTCGGTATGGTTGTGCCGGTTCAAAATTCGATAGTGATGGGGTGTTATGAACCGGCAGTGAAGTACTATTCTAACGTAGTGATTAGCTAGAGAATTCAAACGAAGGTCAGTTAATAGTTATGATAATAATAAAAAGAATGGTATATGGTTTTCTTCGGCTAGCAGCTAACAATTAGTTGTCTGGATCCAAATAGATTATAAGTTGACTAGTAACCGGCTATTAGCTTAGGGTTCCATGCCTACTCGCACATAACTAGATTGGCCAAGTTAGAAATGGAGCGGTTGAGAAAATATAAGAAGGGTTAACTCCCTTCATTCCACACATACTGTAGTATCCTGGTAGAACAATTTTTGAAAATTGGCCTTTTATCTCACAAACACAAAACATGATTTGTTCTTACAATGGTCTCATGGGTAAACTATTTCTCAAAGGCGTTCATCTGGTGAACGATATTTAGAATTCGGCTTCTACAAACGAGTTTTAAAATGTGATAGTTTGTTCCCTCTGTTCGCATTGCTTCTCTAGATCTTCTCTTGTCAATCCAAAACAAGATATCTAGATACTTCCAAAAATTGTATGATTTTTCAAGTAGATGCTAAAATTAAGCACGATCCATCTTGGTTGGATCTAGTTTTTAAGATGTTTGCCACCAATGGCTTTAAAAAAAATCTATGAATAAATTATCTAAATTCATGGCTTAGAAAGCACCATTTTGTCATATAATTTAGGGCATGTGTTTTGTTATCTAATTTTACTATTTGGCATCTACATGGCAAAATGCTACTTTCCAGTTTCCAAACCATGAATTTAGATCATATCTCGTGGATTTTTTGGAAGCTAGTATATTTTATGGCAAATCAGCTTAGCCGAAGACTCAAATATAGTATCTCAGGAAAGAATTCAAATTTCAAAACCATATATAGAGGACGAACTTCAATTTTCAAACAAGAACTTCAAATGTGCTAAGCAACGACGACGACAGGGCAGCAAGTGTATATACTCCGTATGCTGCAGTTACCAATTTTTATCGTGCAAAGTAACCAGACAAGAATGGCATCATCATATCATGAATATTAGTCGGACGTGACCGTGATGGCACTGCTGTGCTCTGGATTCCAGTCTTAGGGACTGTTTGTTTCTACGTGAGCTCTTAACATTCCTGTCCCATCGAATATTTGAACACATATATGAAGTATTAAATATAGACTAATTACGAAACTAATTGCACAACTTATGACTAATTTCGAGACGAATCTTTTAAGCCTAATTAGTCCATGATTTGACAACGTGGTGCTACAATAAACATGTGCTAATGACAGGTTAATTAGGATTAAAAATTCGTCTCGCAAATTAGCCTCCATCTATGTAATTGGTTTTATAATTAATCTATATTATGCTCCTTATTAATATCTAAATATTCGATGTGACATAAATTTTAGGAGCGACTAAATAACCAAATACCCCCTTACCCTAGAGCTAGCTAGCCAGTGATGATGAGATGGCGGCATTGTGCATAGGTCCGGCCATGTCACCCGCTAGCTTGCTCTCCACAGATGCTCTACCACCGCTTTCACAGAATTATTTGATTTTTTTTTTTTTTTGTCCCTGATAGCTCCCAACAACAACGCAGGCAGTTTATATCACACACGGACACACCTCACTTTGCTCCGATCGATCCTAGCTGCTACTGGGGAAAGCAAAGCAAAGCAAAAGCCAGAGAGAGACTGAGAGACAAAATAGAAAGAAAAGAGAGAGGACCATGTTCCCGTCGCCAGGGAGGAGGGCGGTGATGGCGCTGGGCCACGGTGGCCAGCATATGACCTCGTCGTCTACCACCGGCGGCGCCGGCATGGCCGCCTCCTCGTCCTCCACCCCCACCATAACCTTCGCGTTCCAACCGTCCCCTCCGCCGACAAGCGCCCTCCTCGCCCTCGCCCACCATGGCGTGCTAGGTTACGGCACCTCCCTTCTCCTGGACCACCATCACCCAACCACCACCACCACCACCTCCTCGGCCTCTTCCTCGCACGCGGCTTCGTCCACCACCCTCCACCACCACCTCCATGGCCATGCAGCAGCGCCGCACGCTTCCCTTTCCCCTCCCACCACGAGGGCGTCGCCTCCTCCTCCTCCTCCTCACCCATGGTAAGCTCAGCTCGCTCCCATCAGATCTCTTCAATTCTCTCCCTCCGATCCCCGTGTGCGTGACCTTCCATGCCGATTCGATTAGGTCGACGACGACGGCCTGCGAAGAAGGGCCGGCGCCGCATGATCGCCAAGCAGGCCAAGGCGGCAGGCCGCCGAGGGGGAAGGGAGCTGCGGTGATCAGCGAGGGGTCGGCGGCGCTGGGGGTGGGCGCCGTGAGGATGAAGAAGGCGGGCGGCGGCGGAGGAGGGAAGGCGCGGCGGAAGGTGCGCGAGCCGCGGTTCTGCTTCAAGACGATGAGCGACGTCGACGTGCTCGACGACGGCTATAAGTGGCGCAAGTACGGCCAGAAGGTCGTCAAGAACACGCAGCACCCAAGGTATATACCTCCTCTCGCTCTCATCATCATCTCATACGCATGCATGTTGGGTTGTGCACGGACGTCGAGGACGCACTAGCTAGCTAGATGCATGGCGCAGTCTCTAGCACATTATTACACTTGCTCGCTCCCGATCATTCACGTCCGTTCCATGCATAATTGCACTGCTCTTTAGTTACAAATCTGTCAAGCACGTTGATTCCATGAGATCACCCTCTCTCCAATTCCTTTGCAAAGTCGTCATCCATTTAAGATTTTTTGGGATGCTTTTGCATTTGTGAGTCGTGTGAGATCAGCTCAAACTTAAGCATTACATATGCCCGATCCCGTTCTAGATATAAGTATATACTCCCTCCCCGTCCCACAGAGGAAGTCGTTATGGAATGCGTGCAGGTCAAACTTTCTTAACTTTGACTGGAATCGTAGAAAATGTGTGCAACATTTATATCTCCAAATAAGTTTATTATGAAAATATATTCAACAATTTATTTAATGATACTAATTATGTATTATAAATATTAATTTTTTCTATATAATTGGTTAAAGTTAAAAAAAAACTGACTTCTCGGAAAGCGAGAACGACTTCTATTTTGAGACAGAGGGAGTATAGTATGGATTTAGTTAGTTCATTAATTTTCTCCTAAGAATCCTAGGCAAGCTAATCATCCCCCACCAATTCTTATAAAAGGTAATCTCCCTGAAGAATTGTTTTGTTAATTACACCAGCTATTAATTAAACTTCACATATTCTTTGCCCAAAGACATATATAATAGTTTAAGATCAATACGGTTTTCTATAGAACTGAATCTTCCTTCTAACTGAATCAAATTAATATAGGCAACGATTTTTTTTTTTTTGACGAATCTAGAGGGGCCAAGGTCCCTACAGTGATTTATTAAGGAGACAAAAAGTACAGATTAGAGGAAACCCAAAAAAACAAAGCACACAAGGTACCCAAGCAGAGAGCCTAGGAAACAAAGAAAGAAACGAAGAAAATAGAGGCTAAAACGCTGATCATTCCAGGCTCTGAATCCATGAGAAAAATTGAATCTGTTGACTTGCTTTTATCCTGTGCTTGAGAAGCTTTAGCTCGCTGAAAAGAGCTCTTCTACAATCAGCAAGGTTTAGTCTGTTCCCCCTGAAAATGAGTTCATTTCTTGCCGACCAAATGGTTCAACACGTTATGATGATAGCTTCCATAAAGAGTTGGGTATTCAATTGTATCTTGATCTGGGAAGATAACTCAGGGAAGCTGCCAGTCAGTGGAATATCCACATTTAAAATATCCCAACGCATTCTCGCAAAGGAGCAATCAACAAAGAGATGGTGGACTGATTCCTCAATCACCTGATTGCCCAGAGCACAATTGTAGGAATCAAGATGCATATTTCTTCTTCTTAAAAGGTTTCTAGTGCTCAGTCTATCTTTTATGAGGAGCCAAAAAATACTTTATGTTTAGGCTGGCATTGGCTTTTCCAGAGCCATTTATATGAGGAATGAACTTCTTCATGACCCACTAGGATTCTGTAAACCTTGGCTGATGCAAATCTGTCAGATCCCCAAGAGTAGAACCATCTGTCATTATCATCAGAGAGGGGGAGTGACTGCATCACCTGCTGAATTGTCTGCATTTGCTGAAAAGCCTGTTGAGAGAGAGGGAGCTGAAGCAAGTTTGTGAAGTCTTCCTCATTGAAAGCATTATGAACAGAGATCTGCTTGTTCTTTGCAAAAGAGAAGAGCTCAGGAGCTAGAGTCTCCAGGGGTTGATTAGTCCAGCTGTCCAGCCAAAATAGTGAACTTTCACCACTTTCAATGTGAGGCTTAGCTATAGACTTGAAATCAGGAAGTAGTTTCAAAGTGTCTCTCCACCAGAAGGAGCCCTTTCTTATATGGTTTGGAAGCTTTCCATTTACATAATGTTTCTCCCAAATGAGGTTGACCCAGGGCAAATCAAGTTTGTTGAAGAATTTATGGAGATTCTTGGTGAGCAAGGCTTTGTTTTGCTTTTCTATATCAATCACCCCCAGACCTCCCTCTTCTTTTGGCACACAAACCATCTCCCATGCTGCCTTTGGAGGCTTCCTTCCATTTGCCTCTGCACCTCTCCATTGGCAATGTTTTCTATACTTATCAATTTGCTTGATAACAGCTTTGGGAATAACCAAGGAACACATGAAGAAAGTTGGCAAGGAGGAAAGAACAGCATTGGTCATTTGGAGTCTTCCTGCCTGGTTCAGAAAGGAAGATATTCCTGAAAGTCTTCTTTCACATTTGGTTATAAGAGGCATGAAATCCTGAGCTCTAGGTCTAGTAATGCTCAGAGGCAAACCTAGATAAGTGAAAGGAAGGCTTCCCTTTGAGCATCCAAAAGTTCTTGACAAAACTTCCAATCTTTCATCTGGATTACTGGATTTAATATGCCTCGACAATATGAGCGCCACAAAAAATCTTAAATATAAAATAGGTAGAGTGGGGAAGAGAAATTATGTGCACTAGTTACTTGCAGTGTTAGATTGAAGTTACATTAAAATAGAACCAACTAATACAGATCAAAATATAACATATATCTACCGTTCCTTCTGTTTACTAAGGACTGGCTTGATTGCTAGTGTTAACTCAAATGAATGTGAATATTACTTTAATTCTTGTGTTTTTTCTGCTGAAGTGTAATGTGATAAAGGTTTCTTATAGTCATATATATGTCATAATGCAAAACACCATATACCTCCTTTATGTCTTATCGACTTTGATAAAAATTTTCTTTATATTGCCTTCTCCAATAAGCAGAGATGCAAACAATGAATTTACAGTTTATTTACAAGGATGGTGTGCCAAAACTTTTGCGGGCAAATGATACTAGATATAATCATTCACAAATACATCTTTACTAGCACTAAAAATTTGTTCATTTCTCATGTGCTCTCGACTAGCAAACACTCAGAAATACTTTTTTCCGCCAAAGGTAGAATTTCACGCGCACACGCATGCACACACAAATGTCCATTTTGTGGCAGTGAAGTATCCATTTTGCATGCGCTACTGAAGCTACTCGAACTACCTTGATCATATGCAACAAAACATATGGCGATGTGTCTTTTGATCCTAGCTAATTAAAGAACAAGATTAATTAAAATAAATGTATTCTTATTATTTATCATGATCGATATAGATGCTTTCAATTATTTAAGTAGTTATCTCTATGGACAACAGTTGTGATCCGAATTGTGATTAAACCATGTTATATTTTAAAACAACTGCATACTAATATATTTATGCAGCAAGGGAATTAGAAAGGATCATGAACTTATTTTGTTAAAACCACCAGATTCATGAATTTATTTTTTGTGATTTGCAGTAATTTTATTTGATCAATATATTTGGATATTATTGTTTCTTGGGAATTGGTGATGATAGTATGTAATTTTGTATACGATAGTAATTTAGCACCGACCAATTATTTGTTCTCAGTGAGACCGTTACATTAAAAAACCATTATCACTAGCTAGTTAATAATAATAATCAATCATAACACATTTTTCTAACTATTGCTCGAATCTATTTATGATATTTGCTATATATGCTTTGAATTATTCAGTGCAGTTTCTTAGCATGATGCCAGTCCAGGGTTGTACCGCCAAAAATGAGAAAGAAGAAGCAAAATGTTAAAACCTGAATATCCACAGAAAGCTCATTTTGTAAATAGTCCAGTGCACTTCTGCAAGAAGCAAACGAGAGCATTTTCACAAGCCTTTCCACTCTCCCACAGTTGCTTTTTCCTAAAGTGCTAGTCATTGGATCTGAAAAGGAAAAAGTGCTTGCAAAGCTGGTCCTAAGATGACTTTGTTTGTGTGTCTGGTCCCCTTCCTGTCTATCCTACATCTAATCAACCAAATTCAATCCCCTAATATATACCATGTAGTTTCTCTCATTACAATAAGTTATCTGGCGCTAGCTAGAATATCATTTAACTTTTAGGACAATTTTTTTCATTTAGTGACATAAATATGATATTTGTGTGTCTGTTATTTATTTATTTAATTTAAGGAAGGTATAACATATATCAGATGATATATATGCTAATATAAGCTTAAGGATCAACCAGTACATTTCATGTGGGTCCTGTATATTGGCTCTTGTGCCCCCGTGCATTAGAGAGAATGAGGTGCATCCTAAAAGCAAGGCTAATAATACAGCGGGCTGCTGGCTGTATGAATCCTTGCAATCTACCTCTTAGATCATCTATATAGTAGTTACAATCTTCACTATTAATACATGGTCCACTTGTATGGCTTCGTTCGGCTTGCTGAATCTTGACTGAAACTAGCTGAAAAACACTGTTCTAGTTGAATTGTTGTGAGAGAAAAACACTGTTCCGGCTGAAAAACAAGCCGAACAAGCCGAATATGGGGCAAGCCGGACGGAGCCTATGTCTCACAGAGTTTCTTGGTTCCAGCTCGCTTCTCCTTTCTCTCCTCTACGTCAGTATTTAGCCTCTTTGCAACCCTTTATTATACTTGCTCTAACAAGTAGTAGTAGCAGTAGTAGGTTGAATACTCATTGCACCATCTAATGCCTAGTACTGTAGCTAGGCAACAGCGACTGCAAGTATGGAAATTACATTTTTGTTGAGAGTGCAAGTACATTTAAATAAAAAATATTTATTGCAGTTATTCTAGAAATAAATCACTTGTTGCTTAGGAGTAGACACGTAGTTATAGTCACAAGTAGTAGTAGGAAGTTAGTCACAAGAAGTAGAGATGACATGACAATATATATGACATGATCTATATCTTCTCCGTGACCAGAACGACCCAGCTGATCCAAATGATGAAACCACCACGTACACGTACCTAGAAGCGTGTGTCGTGTGTATGCGTGTGAATCCGATCGATCCCTGAATGGCTATCATGGCAGGCAACGCCAAGCAATGACCCACCCAGCACCCAGACGCTGCAGCAGACATGAGCCCAGCATCCAGTACAATCTGATTAGCCATCTGCAATGATGCCACTAAGAAATATAACCCTCCTCCCCTACCTCTGGTGTCTGAATCACACCATACCCATGCCCTTTTCTTCCAATCAGTTGGCTAATCTTGGCAATCATCCATCTTTTCCTCTTTTTTATTATTGTTTTTTAAAAGAATACTTACCGAGAGCAAAGGAACTAATCAAAAAAGAGCATACATAAACATAAATAATGGATTACGACACACCGTAAAATTGTGAAATAATATATAACCTGTAGTTTTTTTACAAAAAAAAGGAAAATGTTACCATCTATATTAATTAATTAGTTTCTCCCCTGTGGGATGGGATATATATCTGCTTTGAAGTTTGAAGTGGCTGGCCGGTCTTGGTAGGAGAGAATCTTTACTGTTTGGTAAAGGGCAAGATGATGGTGAAAAGGTGGGTTTGAGCTTTGCAAATTGGGCCTAAGTTTTTTTTTGTTCTTGTAATTATTACCGCATCTTTATCAATCTACTACTATGGCCCTTAGGCTGAGTGAAATGATGCTACCTGGGTATGTAGCCCCAGAATATTATTATTACTCACTCAGTATCTCTACATTTTCCTTGTTGATGTGTCAGGCAATGATTGAGATTTCCAATCGGTGTAATTTTACCAGCTACTAGTACTACATAGGAGTACCTCTGTATTATATTGCTAGTTATTACATAATGACAATTAGATAGATACTAGTAAAAGTGGTACGTGCAAATTAAAATATAGAGCAGTACTAGCTAGTTGTAGAGTTGTGGTAGTGAACAAACTATTAACACGACTAGTCTACAGTCTACACTAGCCTGTCTAGTGTCGTTGTGCCGTGTCCCATGTGTATAGCAAAGTTAACAGTGCTCAAAGCAAATATCCATGAGAGCTCCTTTTTCACTCTTTCAACCATGGTTAGCTTAGGTCAATTATACTATCTACTACATGTCCAGAATTTTCCCATATCAAAAAGCATGGTGATGATAAGAGATAAATTGGCCTAATAATAGAGCTACGCCTAGGCTGAGGCTCAAGTCTGCTTGGCAGGGAACCAAACAGCCCTCTCACGTCATTAGCAGCAAAATAAACGACTAATCAACCACCGTACCATCAGTTGATCTATCTATATATATATGGCCCTGGTCGCTTCGCTGAAAAAACAGCCAAAACATTATTCCGGCTGATTTGTTGTGAGCAAAAAATACTATTCCGACTGAAAAAACAGATTATAAGATAAGCGAACAAGGCCTAAATGTATAATTGATGCACCTTACCATGAGTTGATCTATCTATATAAATGTATAATTGATTTGCATCCATTTTACTGAAGTGACTAGCTACTGTACAAGAGAGATGTATAACCTGAATTAATTAGTGGCGATCGATATATATTTATGATGTGATGCATGCAGGAGCTACTACCGGTGCACGCAGGACAACTGCCGGGTGAAGAAGCGGGTGGAGCGGCTAGCTGAGGACCCCCGCATGGTCATCACCACATACGAGGGTCGCCACGTCCACTCCCCGTCCCGCGACGATGAAGACGACGCCGCGCGCGCCAACGCCGAGATGAGCTTCATCTGGTAGCCCGCAGATCCGGCCGGCCATCTCAACGTCGTCGTCGTCGTCGCCGCCGGTCAAGTCGTTTCGCCAGCCACTAGCAGACGCTGAATCCTGAATTATATCCATCCATGCATCGAAGAACTCATCGTGTGTGTATCTAGGCATTGCAATATCCGATCGATCTTTATATATACGTGAATGATGTCCGTCGCTGGTACGTAGGATATGTGAACAGCATGCTCCTATTGTAGTTAATTAGCTAAGTAGTGTGCATCCAGGTTATATGGACTAAATAATATACTATATAGCTAGCTGAAACGTGTTCTAGAATTAGCAATGTTTATTGCACTTCCTAGTAATATTTGGTACTTTAAATTTAAAAGGTTAATAAATTTGTTGATGATATGATGCTAGGTTGTTCTTCCACCTCCACTAGCTAGCTTAAGGTGTCATCATTAGATAGGGGTATGTCTATTGTGAGCAACTTGTGGAATCTTCTGTGCAGAGGATATGGACCTCTTCGATCATATATAATGATGTGTATGAATGTATATAATGCCATGATGTAACATTCTTATGCATATACAATTCTTTGGAATTTGGCGAATAATATATTATTAGTTTGTGTGTTTTGGATAATTTAGTGGTGAGGATGATGATCTTCTATGGGGTTTTTTATTCAATTTATCTAACTAGCATCCACAGCTGATTTTCATGCGCAACCTACGAAAAGCTAGCTATGGGTTTTTTTTTATGTTTGGTTGTTTGTATTAGCCTTAATTCATGTTTATGTAGTTCAATTTACTCATGTTTTAGTTGTGCACATAGGCTCTTATAGTGTTCAAAGCAAGCCCAGTACAATACTAGTTAGCTAATATACCATATTTAGTCATATTACATAATACAGATTTGCACAAGCCGGGCACGCAAAAATAAAAACTTCTAACTTCCCTCACCTCTACTAGAATATGGAGGTGGCTAAATGAAACACAATAAAAACAACCAAACCAAATGCAACTTGTCTAATGCAGGACAACCAAATATCAAGACATTGCATATATGATGGGCTAGTAGCCACTTGAACAGGAGGCGGAAGGGGCATGGAGCGAAGACCTGCCTCCTGGCGGGCTCCCCAGTGCAGCCGCCGCTGCTGGCACCGGCGCCCGCCGCTCCCTTGCCAGCTCCCCCTCCCCTCCCCCTCCCTCTCCCCTTCCCTGTCCCCTCCTCCTTCTCCCACGCGACCCTCCTTCACTCAGCCATGCGTGGGACGCCTCGCATCCCCGTCGATGGCACCACCGGCGGCAACTGCCGCGCCGTCTCCCCCACCGGCGGGTGTAGCAGCGTCGGTGGTTTCGGCCTCCAGCATCTTGTGCCCGCCCCCATAACCTCTGGTGACACGGAAGTCCGGTGGGCCTGGATCTAGGGTTGCGCCGCCGCTGCCAGAGCCGGTCACCGTCCAGGCACTGAAGACCGTCGTCCCAGCTGCGGATGCATCAAAGATGATGGCTTCGACGCTCGACTCACCGTCGGTGCACGCCCGTCGCCCGTAGGGCTCCGCCACCGCCCCGTCCCTACTGACAATGACACCAGGCTATGCTGCAGCGGCCACCACTGGTGTCGGTCTCACCCACGTGGGGTCCATGGCGTTAGGCGCTCCATCACCTTCGTGGGACCCTCAGACGTCGGGTGTCGGGGACCAATACTAGGGTACCCGAAGAGGAGGAACTAATGACCATCAATATTGACTCATCCGAGCAGTCAAGAGCGTGACTACAACTCCAACCGACCCCCCGGCGCGCAAGCTCCGCTTTGCCCTGCCTCTGGGTCTGTGCTCCACCTCGCCCGACCCTTGGGTCTACGCTCCGCCTCGCCCAACCCTTGGGACTGCGCTCCGTCTCGCTCGGCCTCTAGGGGAGGACTCTGCCTCACCCGACCTCGAGGTCGTGGGCTCCGCCTCACTCGACCCTTGGGTCTACGCTTCGCCTCGCCTGACCCTTGGGTCTGTGCTCTGCCTCGCTCGAGCCTTAGGTCTGCACTCTGCCTCGCCCGACCCTGAGGCCATGGGCTCTACCTCGCCTGACCCCGAGGCCGTGGGCTCTACCTCGCCTGACCCTCGGGTTTGCGCTCTGCCTCACCCGGCCTCTGGGAGAGGACTTCGCCTCGCCCGACCCTTGGGTCTGTGCTCTACCTCGCTCGGCCTCTAGGGGAGGACTCTGCCTCGCCCGACGGAGACCCATACCGCTGCCAACCACTCTAGGTCCAAGCATATGGGTCTGAGTCAAAGCTTTGACACCAGGAAAGAGATCGACACGTCCCGATGTAACCCATGGCCTTGATGGGCCATACTAGAGGATTCACGTCAAGAACAGCGTTGGACGTACCGGTGTTGTTCTGCCTAACCCCCATACGAACATTGACGGGCGTGTCAGTTCACCATGACGTTCGCCAGGACAGAGTGGAGCACCATGACCGGCATATGATGCCTGCGCATGACGCTAGTGATGGACAGGACCACGACACGAAGCCGTCCCTATTGACATCTATAGGGTCGGTGGGACCCACATGAAGGAAAAGAAGGACCCGACGATCCTGAAGGCCTTCGACTCTCTCTCTCTCTCATTCTTCTTTTTCCTCCACTGTAACCCATGCTTTTCCTTGGCCTATAAAAGGGAAAGCAGGGCATCCCATAAGGGGCATCACAACACATTACATAGATTCAGGCTAGATCCGATCCAACCATCATGAACCCATCGAACCCCGAACAGACGGCTAAGTAGCAACCGAGCTCTCTCAGCACCCGTTCACTCCTTTCACTAGAGACTTGGGACCTGTCCCTCTCTCGCCCATTTATAACCCCTAGTATGAACTTTCAGTGCCAATAACATGAGCAATAGCAACGAACTAGACGTAGGGATATTCTGCCCGAACCAGTATAAACCTCATGTCCTCTAAGCACACCATCTGAGCCAGACGCGCAATATTAAAAATTTACTTATCGGTGGTAATTCAAAACACCGACATCGGGAGCCACCGTCGTGACCACCACCATTTGCAGCAGCAGCCCATGCCTGTCCCCATGAGATCCAGAGCTCTAGCCCCTCTGCGGCCCTCCACGCCACCACCAACGCCAAGGCCAAGCTAGCTCCGCCACTGCCCTATCCCCATCGGCGACAACATCGGCCCTCATTATCGTGGCCAACACTAGTGTCAACCCCATCCATGTGGGAGCATCTCCATAGATCCCTTCTCCGTCCCCAATGCTGCCTACACCAGGATCCACACTCTCACCGACTGTGGTTCCATTCTACCCATTTTCAGGAGGACGTATGAAGCACCATCGGTGGGTAGACGATGACGACAAGAAGTCCAATGATGATCACCCTACAACCTACCTCGGTGCTGTCCGTCAACCAATTTTGTCCCCATCGTGCACCCAAATTCATTCAATCATTGTTCTGGGATGTGGCGGAGCGGACGCCAAACGATAGGGACATGGGCGACGCTGACAAAATTGTAGACGACTGCGGCCCTAGCTGGTGCATGGCCTACCAACTTGGCTAGTGGAGGGACATGTCTTGGCCCACCAACATCTTGGCCAACGCAGATGGGTCTCCGCCCCCAACAGTGATGGGTGGCGGTAGATCCTCTCCTAGCCAGAGACGTGACCTGCGGCTACCTTGGTGGAGCCTCGCCAAGAGCAGCTCCCACTGGCCCGGAGGATCCCCATAGAGCTTCACGATAGATGTTTCAACTGTCTCTCCTACTCGCACATAGCAGCGACTTGCTAGTTGCCACGGCGCTGTCTGCGTTGCCATGGCTTCGGCCACCTCGTTAGGGACTACAAGTGGATCAGTTATGCCACGACGATGAAGACGAAGGGTGGTGTTGCTTGTGGAGATGAGCCACCGCCCCCCAGCACACGCCCCATTGAAAGGTCCTAAATGGCTAGAGGGGGATGAATAACCTATAAAAATTCTCTACAAATTCACTAGAGCAAGTGGTTAGTAAACTAAATGGCGAAATGCACTTTTGCTCTAGCTCTACAAGGGTTACAAGCCACCTATACCAATAATTCTAGTTGCTATGATCTCTAGGTTCACACTAAGGCTAAGTCACTACTCTCTAAGCTAGTGAGCTCTCAAAGACTAACTAAAGAGCCTCACTAACCAAACTAAGAAGCTTTCGAAGACTAACTACACTAAAGAGATTGACTAGGCAAGAATGTAAACAATGTAAATACAAGAGAGTGTGTTGGAAGATTATACCGCCGTGGCAACAAAGATGAACCAATCAATGAATGCCCAATCAATCACTGGGAGAAATCCAAGAGACAAGTGACACACAATTTTTTTCCTGAAGTTCACGTGCTTGCCGGTACGCTAGTCCCTGTTGTGTCGACAAACACTTGGTGGTTTGGTGGCTAATAGGTATCACACACCTAGCCAACACTTGGCGCCACAAGAACCTACCATAAGTGAGGTAACTCAATGATACAAGCAATTTACTAGAGTTACCTTTTGGCTCTCCACCGGAGAAGGTACAAGACCCCTCACAATCACCATGAGATGGCCATGAACAATCACCAACTCATGCCAATGCTCCTCTGTTGCCCCAAGCTATCTAGGTGATGGCAACCACCAAGAGTAACAAGAAATCCACAGCCACAATGATCCTCAAGTGCCACTAGATGCAATCACTTAAGCAAATGCACTAGGAATCACTCACAATCTCACTATGATGGTGAATTAATGATGTAGATGAGTGGAAGGTGTTTGTTTAGGCTCAAAAGGATGTAAAGTGTGTCAAAGTGCTAAGAGAGTGAGCACCAAACTGGCCAAGAGCCTTAAATAGGTGCCCCAAGAAAATAGAGCCATTGCTCAGTCGGGGGCCGATCGGACTCGCATGATCGAACGTACCCTAGCGTCTGGTCACCAGCGTCTAGTCCACGGATGGTGTCTGTGGGGGATACACCCCCGGGTACCACAAGATGGTACATGGGCCGCATCATCCGAGGTGGCCCGACCCGTAAGATCGAGGCGTGCACAGCAAGATTACTAGTTGTACTAGATATTATAATAGTACCAAATAGGATACTTTACTTGTAACCCTCCTCCTCCAGACTATATAAGGAGAGGCAGGGGTCCCCTTCAGGGAGGATGATCCATCTAGACCTCAATCAATATAGAATAATAAGACACAGGACGTAGGTATTACGCCAACACAGCGGCCAAACCTGTATAAATCTTATGTCTTGTGCCTCTGTAATCATCTGGTTCCTGATTACACGTACCGTCTACCGATAATCTACCACCACGGGCACCCCCCTCGGTGGACTGCCGACCATATTTCGTCGACAGTGGCGCGCCAGGTAGGGGGTGTGCGTGCTGATCCTCCAGCGAACCAGATGGGATTTTCTTCACCAACTTCATCCGTGGCGACCTGGCGACTGACGGCGGCATCCCTCGATAGACGGATCTAATTTCACATCTACTGCACTCCAATGATCAAGCAGCGGCCAGCAATAAAGCAACATGGAGCTATGTTTCCATCAAAGATGCTAATCGGTCGTATGAGCAAACTGGAGCAATTGAAGAAATATTCGAGCACGTATGCATCTAGATCTACGGAGCGGTGGGATGCAGGCTGCTCGATGTTGTCACATGCAGTTTCATCTCAAAAGCTAAGTCAATCTTCAATCTATAATATCCTATGATATAATATCTATCCAGATACCTACACATACGCATAATTATTTCAAGAATCTAACTGCGTTCATCATCGTTTTGTATCGTCAGCGGGATCAAGCTCGGAGGAACAAGTGAGAAAAAAGATGAAGAGTTCAACATGCATGGACATGTATCACAAAATCACAACGCACAGTTGCATGTACAAGTGGCTAGCAAGGCCAGGAGCGATACGGATCCAATTTTGGACTCCGACGATTGTCTCGCTAGGGGGCGTGCTACTGCCTAGAGCGGCAAGGAAGATCCCGGACTACCACGCCCCACCTCTGTTGAACACGCCTGAGGCCTCCGCCTCCCCATGCATTGGACTTTGTCAAGCTACATCATGATTCTACGTGTCCGTGAGCCCGGCCTTTGCACAGAACACGCGCTCCGACCACGCCAGATTGACTGCGACTACAGCAGCATGCGAGTTGTCCAATTACAACAACCGAAGCAAGCCGCCGAGTGAGCCATGTTGAGCCAAGTGAGTCCTCAAGTCCATGACGTATGTGCCAGCATGAAGTCAAGCCACCAAGCAAGCCAGAAGCAAGCCGTCTGACCACGCCGATCCATCAAGCAAACCATCCGAGCTAACTGGCAAGTCTCGACGAGCCTTCAAGTGAGCTGACCGAGCCGTCTAGCGAGCCACGTCAACCACCAGACCATGTCGACCATGTCCCGAGCGGCTCCGCCGAGCTCCGACCACATCAACCACCAGACCACATCAACCACGTCCCGAGCGACTCCATCGAGCTCTGACCACCTCGACCACCAGACCACGTCGCAATGATGTCACCACGAAGAACGGCGCTATGACAACCGCGACCACCATCACAACAGGCCGAAAAGTATGAGGATCAGACAACTTTATCGCCATCGACCAGATTTCTATCCAAAGATAAGTACACTTCTAATATTTATAATTAATACAATTTTCATTATGACGTTTCTCCACAACATCCTCGTCATGATTATTCTTCAAATAACGCTTGTCTATGTATACCATCTTAAAGATAACATACAGCTATACTTAATGCAAATCCTTGACCAGTCATGTTGACGCTCGATGCCTCCAGAAACGGCCCTGTCTCTGGCTCCTCCCTACACGTGCACGAGCGTCTGCCCTCTGTGTTATGGGTGGTCGGCAGTGGCTCCTTAGCGACGCTTTGTTCTTCCTACACGTGCATGGGCTCCGCGCCTCGCGTTATGGTTAACGGGCTAGCTAGGGCTAGAGACTCAGCTACATACTAACTGGTTGGGCAGTTTATATTAAGTATAAACACAAACTTCACATTAACACTGATGTTTACAAAGCACCAACTGCTTTATCACATCATGCTCATTTGCTAATGACTGTTGAGCGTCATATACTATTTCTTCACCACTGATTTTTCTCCATAATTTATTATTTTATATATCATGTACTACCATTCTACATATTTATATTGCAGGAATTTCGAGCTATGCTCAGGGATTTCATCACTCGCTCCTCGACCTACGCTCGGGGACTGCCTCGATCACTCTCTGACCATGGCTCGGGGACTTCATCGCTCGCTCCTCGACCTACGCTCGGGGACTGCCTCGATCACTCTCTGACCACAGCTCGGGGACTCCGTCGCTCGCTCCTCAGCCTGTGCTCGGGGACTGCCTCGATCACTCTCCGACCACGGCTCGGAGACTTTATGTCTTGACTACATGCGATTGGCAACTTGCATATAGTTGGGATATTCTTTCTCATTTAGACCTTGCTACAAGGCTCATACCTCACCTTCCAGTAAGCTCGGGGACTACATCGGTACGATGCACCTGTCGGTGCATCTTGTATCGCCTGTACGACGATTGGATTCTCAACTTAACTGAGGATTCTTTTTAGACCCTGGCACCACGTGCCTATGTCACCTACTACCAGGCTCGAGGACTAAGTGGGCACACTTCACCTTGCGGTGAATGTGCTTGTTTTTCGACCACTACGCCTCTGACGATCAAAGACGCTATGCTTCAAGACACCCTTACGTTTCTTCACAGAAACCCAAGTGGGCACACTTCCTAGGACATAAATCTTTTTTTCTTCTTGAGAGCACCATATATTCTTCAGACAACCTACTTCTCCGGCGACAATGGTGGTCGGAGATGTCAAGAACTCAAGCCTCACTGTTCGGAGAAGGTTAAAATGGCGTGTTGCATCAGAATACATGGCGCTTGGGGACTAGCTATGGGGGATACACCCCCGGGTACCACAAGATGGTACATGGGCCACACCATCCGAGGTGGCCCAGCCCGTAAGATCGAGGCGTGCACAGCAAGATTACCAGTTGTACTAGATATTGTAATAGTACCAAATAGGATACTTTACTTGTAACCCTCCTCCTCCAGACTATATAAGGAGAGGCAGGGGTCCCCTTCAGGGAGGATGATCCATCTAGACCTCAATCAATACAGAATAATAAGACACAGGACGTAGGTATTACGCCAACATGACGGTCGAACCTGTATAAATCTTATGTCTTGTGCCTCTGTAACCATCTGGTTCCTGATTACACATACCGTCTACCGATAATCTACCACCACGGGCACCCCCTCGGTGGACTACCAACCATATTTCGTCGATAGTGTCCATGTGGCGCCCCTTTGAATCTCATGCGTTAGATCTCAATGGTCGAAAATGTTTCACTTGCATAGTCAAAGAATGACTAGATGTACAGCTGGAATGACCAGACGCACAACCACGTGGTGTCCGATCGTTTCTAGTAAGCATCTAGAGAGCATTTATCACAAACGGACGTGTCAGGTCACAA
Organism: Miscanthus floridulus; assembly: GCF_019320115.1. Lineage (NCBI taxonomy): Eukaryota > Viridiplantae > Streptophyta > Magnoliopsida > Poales > Poaceae > Miscanthus > Miscanthus floridulus. The sequence continues at coordinate 9,681,357 of NC_089585.1, forward strand.
GTGATCAAACGCGCCCCGGAGTTTGGTCCTCGCAAACCTCGCACACAGAGGTTACGTCAGCAACAACCTAATGCACCCCCTGCGTGTCCAGTCTCACGCCGCCACCAGCGTCCGATCGCCACCACGCGCGACACTGTCTCTAGATAGCATGACCAGACACACGGCATGTGTCTGATGCAGCGTCTAGCCAGGCCACCCATGCTGGCCGAGAGCAAGGGTTTAGCACCGGACGTGATCGGTCATCCTGAGACCAGCGTTCGATCATCACCCTTCGCCTCTTTTTCTTTTTCTAACTCCTCTAACACTTCACCCTTGCTTCCAAGTTGCTAACCACAAAGTGTAGAACTTGTGTGCTCGTGTGTTAGCATTTTTCCAAGTATTTTTCAAGGGTCAATTGTTAGCACACTAGGTCCCTAACTGCATATGCAAGAATCATGTCACCTAGTGGCACACGATAACCGCTTAGCCAAAGATTTCTCATTTGATGACATAGGTTAGTACTTAGGTTTCATCAATTATCCAAAACCAAACTAGGGATTTCAATCTCCCTCTTTTTTATAATTGATGACAACCTTTTCACAAAGATATTCAATGAAATCTTTTTGGATTCATGTTGCTTGCCCAAGGATTTTACCATGTGTAAAGGATATGAACAAGTTTCATAAACCCGAATTGATAGCATTAGCTGCCCCCAACATATGTGCTAAGAGTTTGGATTTGAAAGCTTGCACATATACATGGATTTGGAAGAGTGGGGAAGTAATGTCTACCAAATGATGCTAAGGTGTAAAGAATGGACCTTTGAAGCGTGATACCAATCAGAGTTGCCATTTGAACACCCTAGTGAGAGGAAGATGTGGGCGGGTAGGCATCCATGAAGTTGCTCTGAACCCTTGAGATCTGATTTCATTTGATTGATAGGGTACGCATCTACTTGTCCATGAGCTCATGAATGCCCACAGTCTGTATGCATTCATGAAGTTGCTCTGAACCCCTGAGATCCAGTGAAATCGAGCAAGCGCAATATGATCTCCAACCATGAGGCAATTGTGGAGAACACAAGCAGAAATTAACATTATTCAGTTATTCATACAAGCATGTACAAATGAAACTGCCAACAACACCCATAGATGTGCACCGAACAAGATAAAAGGTAAAATATGTCTAGTGTAAGCTAGAAGTTATTTGCATTTTTTTTGCACTCCATAACTATAGAAAAGAAAATTCCAAGATGCCATTTAAAACACTAACAAGTTATCCAATCATACACTCTACCCCAAACTTATACACACCTGAAGGAACCAACTCTCATGTACACAAGCAATTGCACCTTTTACACAGAATTTGCTAATTAACATACCAAAGAAAAATCTACATGTGTTTCAAAAAAATTTAGGTAGCTAGCACCTGTTTCTACAGAGGAACAATGCAATGGTATTGATTTTGAAAATAGAAAACAAATATTATTTTACAGCTCACACGGCACTAATTCAACAACAACCATGACAATGTTATAGGTGGTTTCACACATTTGTTTTGCATAGAGTAGGGCATGTTTCTTACATCAAACGAACTGTCGAACACAAACCAAGAAAATATATAATTTGCCAAAGTTCAATATAGGGCAAACCAAAAAATATATAGAACGAGGTAAAAGTTCCCTAGTCTTAGCATCCCTGTATAAAATATATAAGAAAAATAAGGGCTGGTGAACTTGAGGCAACTGTTAGATATATCTATATTTATCAAAGTAAACCAAATAACAAATGTCATGCTATTTAAACTACAAACTTTTGCTCTACAGCGGTCTACGAGCTTGTGTTTCACATCACTACATCAGCATCAGGCAACAAAGAGCACATGTTACCCAATGTAGCATGGTGAAAGGTCAAGATGGCAGGCTAGAGGAGGGTGAATAGTCCTTTCTAAAATTAAATGTGTCGGCTAACCGAAACAAATGCGGAATTAAAACAATCGGTCTAACCAAGACTAGACCCCTCTATCAAAGTTCACAAGCACCTTGTAAAGATCCTAATTAGACAACAAAGGTGCCAGGCTAACTAGAGCTCACCTATCTAATTCTAGAAGCAAGGTCACACAAATATATGCTACTAGTATATGCACACTGGGGAGCTTCTACACAATTCTAGTAAGCAAAAGCACAAAGCTCCTAAGCTCACTAGCAATGCTCAATAACAAGGCAACCAATGTCAAATTAGAGAGTGCAAATACTTAGCTACACAAACTAAGCAATGTGACTAACAAGGTTATACAAACCAAATTAGCCACGTAAGGGGGCTACTTCTATGCTATACAAGCAAGAAGGTAACTAGTGAGCTACACAAGCTAACTAATTACAAGAGCAACTACACAAGCACAATGTATATGAAAGTAATTATAAGCTTGTGTAAGGGCATTGCAAACCAACAGGAAGAACAATGTTGACACGGTGATTTTTCTCTTGAGGTTCATGTGCTTGCCAACACGCTACGTCTCCATTGAGACAAGCTCCAAGGTTGCCGCCGGTACTCTTGCTAGTGGTGACCCACAAGTCACACTCTCCCACATGGAGTGCTTACCACAAGCTCTAGCACTTGACCCGACAGGACCACTTGTCGCCCTTCGCGTCTCGCTCTACTAGAGTTACTCTTTGTGGCTCCCACGGGGGCAAGCACAATGCCCCTCATAAAGCTCTTCTCCGGAGCACCGCATAAGCTTCTTAAGGGCTTCGATGAAGACCACCATCAAGCCATCTAGGAGGTGGCAACCTCCAAGAGTAACAAGCACCACCAGCTTGTAAGATGACCACCTAGTGTCACTCGATGCAACCTCACAATGCAATCGCACTAGAATTGCTCACTCACTCAATCGGATGAACACTATCAAGCTAGAGTGAGTTAGAGGGCTCTCAAGCACCACCACATAAGCCACCAAGGCTCTAGTGTGCTCTGCTACTAGCCCAAGGCCAGCCAATGCTCGGGGTGACCAGACACGCTAGTCAGATCGACTGGACTCAATCGGCCAGCGTCCGGTCAACGAATGCATGCCATGCGTCGCCCCCATTCAACCACAGTCGCTTGATCTCAATAGTCCGCTGCCACGCGACAACAATCAAGTGATGACTGGATGCACCTCTACGCCAAGACCAGATGCATGAGCCTTAGAGTCCAGTCATTTCTAGAGAGCACCCCGAGCCTCTGTTTAGCAACCGGACACGTCCAGTCCCTAGTGACTGGACTCACCTTTATGTTTGATCCCCTCTGGATCAACTCAGTGCGCTACATCAACATATGTCACCCTAATCAGACATAGCTACTGTGCATCAGGTCACCTCCTCGCCCATCATCCGGTCACTTGACCGACACCTATGCGCTCTCTGCTGCCACTGACCGAACGCGCTGGTCCTACCAAGGCCAGCGTTCGGTCACTCACAGTGACGCCTTCTTGCCTCAGTTTCATCATCGAGTTGATCCTCATCAACTCCAACTTCTACTCCTTTACAAATGTGCCAACACCACCTAGTGTACACCACCATATATATGTGTGTTAGCTTTTCACAAACATTTTCCAAAGGATTAGCCACTCAATTTGCCACACCACTCAATCCTAGCGATGATGCAAAGTTCGATCACTCAAGTGGCACTAGATGACCTATATGCAAACAAGTTTGTCTCTCTTGATAGTACAGCTATCTATCCTAAATACGGCCATCAACTTCTCTACACACATATGACCGGTGAAATGAAATGCCCTAGGTTATACCTTTGCCTTGCGCATTCTATTCCATCTCCTCCAATGTCGACGCAACATATGCACCAACATGATCAACAATGATATGATCCACTTCATATTATCACATGATCATATTGGTTCATCGATCTTGACTTCACCTGCTTTTCACCGTTGCCTTCGTCCATCGACGCCAAGTCTTGTTCAAGCTTCACCGCCACGCGGTCCATCACTCCAAAGCCTCCAACTTGCCCTTCCGCTTGCAACCGGTCCATCAAGCCAAGTCATGTCTTGATCTTCTCCATCTTGATCACATGACTCAATGTCATGTCTCATGTGCAATGAGCTCCTTCATCATCACATGTGTGAGCTTTGCAACATCTCCGATCCATTTCCACCTTCATGGCATATGTTGCTCACACACATGTACCTATGGACTAATCTCCTGTGTATCTCACATCAAACACAATTAGTCCACCTAAGTTGTCACTTAATTACCAAAACCAAACAAGGACCTTTCACATGGTTCCTAAGGCCTTGTTTATTTCCCATCTTTTACCAAAACTTTAGTACTTTTAGCCCATCTTTTGACAAAATGGATCTAAACAACAAGGGCAAAAAAAGAGCAAAACCTGGACTGCAAAACTTTTGCAATTTGGGACCCGAGAGGCCCAAAACTAGGCAAAAACGTCTGGGCGTGCGAGCTAGATGCCCACTACCCCCACACCCACCCACCCCGCTGCTCGGTACCCTATCCATTCCCTCTCACTCACCCCACCGCTCTCACTCTCTCCCTTTGCGTGAACCCTAGCTCCACCCATTGCTCTCGCTCTCTCTCGATCCACCAACCCTAGCTCCACCCGTCGCCGCCACCAGATCTAGCTCCTCCTCCCTGGCCCCAAGATCTAGATCCTCCTCCTCAGTGCATAGCTGCATCTTGTCCTTCCCGCCGCCAGATCTAGATCCATGTGTCATAGATGGACGGCTACAACGGCGATGGCCTCTTAGACACGCACTCATCAACCACCGGCAAGGGATGAATCTGCAATCATGAATGGTTTCCATGACCAAATAGCCCTTTGTTTGTTAAATAGATCATGATAATTTGAATGGTGTACTTCAATTGTAACGCGTGTGATTGATTTGTATGGTTGAGGACAATTGAATTTTATACTTGAACTATTGAATAATTGTACAATAAAGTGTAACTTTTGATTGTTTGTAAACACTATCGGGCATGGCAACAATGTTGGCATGCAATAGGCACCGACGAGCAGCAGCATAGGCGAGCAGCAGTGAAAGCATCTAGGCCCCTAGTTGGGTTTCGGTGATTAATGACAATACGTGATTACTATGATTAACATGTGTTTTGCAGAGGCAATTAAGTTTGGTCATGGTAATGGAGATTGATTGGGCTATCATGGTGGTCATGCCCCTACGATGGAAATCGTTTCGGTTTTTAAAGGATGAACGACAAGGTTAAGGATGGACTAGTTCTAAGTGTCGATTAGAGTGGAAGAGACACTTAGAGTAGTTTAGGACTTTGTTTTTCCTTTGGCCATACTATTAAGGGGGTTATGGATGGGTAGCTTGACCTAGGTGAGTCTAGTGAGTTAGGTGTGGTGCACACTTGCTAAATCTAGCACTAGGTAGCTCCTAAGAAGCCCTTACATCCATTGGAGCAAACTTCATTCACATATGATCAAAAGTTGGAAGTGAATGGAGGGTCAAATATTGACCTGACGCTGGCTCTGGGGTGACTAGACGCTAGCACAAAGTCTGGTCAGTTCATTTGATCAAGGTGAAATCGTCTCGTGCGATCGGACGCTGAGAGGTGAAGTGACCGGATGCTGAATCCCAGCGTCCGGTCGACTCCAATAAGGTTCCAGAGAGGGAAAATTACGACCAGACGCTGTCCAGTGTCTAGTCACAACTTAAACATTGGAGTTCAGGGAGAACTGATCGGAGCATCCGATCAACATGACCAGAGCGTTCGGTCACCCCGCAGAAGCACATAACAGTTCGTTTTTCATCCATGGTTATAAATACTTCCTCCATTCATGTGGGGGTACTTTTGCTCATTCCAACAGCTAAGAAACACCTTTGAGAGTGCCAAGAAGAGCAAGATCCTATTGAGGTGATTGAGATTTGAGAATCCCAAAGAGAGCCCTCATTAGTGAGATCAAGAGTAGCAACGTGTGCATCCACCCTTCTAATTAGACTTGTTGTGGTCAAGTAAGAGTTCATGCTTGTTACTCTTGGTGATCGCCATCACCTAGATGGCTTGGTGATGATTGGGAGCTTGGTGATCATCCAGCGGAGCTTGTGGATGACCCAACTCAAGTTGTGAGCGGTTGTGGGTGATTCACCGCGATGAAGTGTCAAAGAATCAACCCATAGAGTGCACTTGATCCTTGCGTGGATCAAGCGGGAGCTATACCCTTGCGCGGGTGCTCCAACGAGGACTAGTGGGGAGTGGTGACTCTCCGATACCTTAGCAAAAACATCGTCGTGTTCCTCCTTCTCTCTTTACTTTGAGCATTTACTTTGAGCAATTCAATACTTGTCTTTACATTCATAGAATTATCATGCTAGAGTAGGATTGGAACATAGGTTGCAAGACTTTTTGTGTGGTAGAACATTAGAAACACTTTCTAGGCACAAGGGGTTAATTGGGCTAACCGTTGGATTTAATTATTGCAAAGAAATTTAGAATTAGTCCAATTCACCCCCCTTGGGCATCTTGATCCTTTCAATTGGTATCGAAGCCTCGTGCTCATGTATTTAGGCTTAACTGCCTAGAGAAAGATGTCTCACGGAGATGGACCTCCTCCTATCTTTGAGGGGATGATTTTCCATATTGGAAAATTCGCATGGAGGCGTACTTAGAATCTCTAGATGTTGGAATACGTAGAGCCGCCTCACAAGGCTTCCCAAAACCTCGAGATGCTACTAACCTACAAGGCAATGAGGTGAATTATGAGAAATGGAATGTAAAGGCTCAAAACACCATCTTTAGAGGCCTTTGCAAAGATGTGTTTAACCAGGTGAGGAACCACAAAGACGCCCATGCACTATGGTCGCTCCATGGTCACACCTCAAGATGTCTCATCCTCTACAAAGAAGAAAGAAAAGGACTTAGCATTCAAAGCTAGCCAAGAGAAGGGCAAAGCAAGACTTGAGTATGAGAGCTCAAGTGATGATGAAGTTGATGATGCAAGTCTTGCTCTCATAGTGAGAAAAACCACCAAGATGCTAAAGAAGCTCAATAAGAGTGGCATCAAGTTCGATGGCAAGAAGAAGTTCTTCACTAGCTCTAGAAGAAAGCCAATCTCCGAGATGGATTGCTACAATTGTAGAGAACTTGGTCATCTAGCAAACCAATGCACCAAGCCCAAGAAAGACAAGTTCAAGAACAAGTACAAGGGCAAGAAAGATGACTCAAGTAATGAAGAAGAAGATGAGAAGAAGAAAAATAAGCCATACAAGAAGAGAGATGGCAAGAAGGACTTCCACAAGAAGAAGAAAAGTGAAAGGCATACATCATCGGTGATTGGCTTATGGACATTGATTCATCTAGTGGCTCATCCAATGATGATAGTGACAACGAGAAGGTGTCCGCCATTGTTATTGACTCTTCTTCATCTTCACCGCCACCACTGCCATCATCCCCTACACACCTATGCCTTATGGCCAAGGGTGATCGCAAGGTATCAAATGATGATAGTAGTGGTGATGAACATGCTAGCAATGATGATATTGATAGTGATGATGATGAATATGAATCACCTTCTTATGACGATCTTGTTAAATTGCTAAATCAATACACTAAGATCATTAGAAAGAGTAGAGCTAAGAATGAAAAACTAGAGGCTAAGAATGATTCACTTTTAGCAAAATATAATATAGCCGAAAAGGCTAGTGTTGAGCTTAGAGAAGCAAATGGTGCTATATCATCCAAACTCAAGGAGCTCAAATCTTCTAAGAAAGAGCTTAAAGATAAACATGATAAACTTGAGGGGATGCACACAGAGCTCATCACTAGCCACAACAAGCTAAAAGAAGAATATACTACTCTTAAGATTAATCATGATAATCTTGTCATTGCTCAAGAATTTCTATCCAATGAGCCACATGATGCTACTAACAATGTTGTTAAGATTGATATAGCTATATCATATGATGATTTGATCATTGAGAGCATTGAGCAAAGTTCTAGTAGTAAGGGCAAGTAAGTGGTTGAGGCCGATGATTATGATGAGTTTGTCAAGCTCAAGAATGACAATGAAAAGCTCAAGAAAGATCTTGAAGAGCTCAAGACCACCAACACCATAGTGCTTGAAACTAGTGATCATGATGGTGACTTGATTCTTGAGAATGAGAAGCTCAAAGAAGAGAACAAGAAGCTCAAGCAATAGAAAAATAATGATGCTCTCAAGAAAGAGAACAAGAAGCTCAAGTTGGAGAAAAAGCATCTCAAGATTGGATTGAGCAAGTTCACAAGAGGCAAGCATCTTCAAAGTGAGCTACTAATGAACACTGTCATAAAGATTGATAGAAGTGGCAATGGATACATGGCAAACAAATAGAAGAAGGATCAAGCTCAACAACAACAAAAGCCAAAGCCAAAGAAGTGTTTTGAGTGTGGACAAGAAGGCCACTTTGCCCATGAGTGCCAAACTCCACCACCACAACCCTTGCCTAAGCATGCTAGACCTTTTGCCTTCAATGCTCATTACATGCTTAGAAAGGATTCTAGTGGAAAGATAAAAGTCATGTTCTTAGGACCTCCAAATAAGAATAGGCCTAAGAAAATTTGGGTTGCAAAGTCACTTGTTGAGAAGATAAAGGGCCCTCAACAAGTTTGGGTTCCTAAAGCTTGATCTCTTGTGTGTAGGTGAACTACAAGACCGGTGGAAGTCATTGGGCTATTGATAGTGGTTGCACACAACATATGACCGGTGATCCTCGTATGTTCACCTCACTAGATGAAGAAGTAGATGGACAAGAAAGAATCACATTTAGAGATAATTCAAAGGGCAAGGTTAAAGGATTGGGCAAAGTGGCAATATCAAATGATCATTCTATCTCAAATGTGCTATATGTTGCTTCATTGAGCTTCAACTTGCTATCCATTGGATAATTGTGTGATCTTGGCCTCCAATACTTGTTCACCAAGAAGGAAGTTGTTGTATCTAAGAAGGATGATGATCAAGTGATATTCAAAGGATTTAGATACAATAACCTATATCTAGTGGATTTCACCTCTGAAGATGCAAAATTGAAGACTTACCTATTCACCAAAACTACACTTGGGTGGTTATGGCATAGAAGACTTGCTCATGTTGGGATGAGCTCACTTAAGAAGCTAATGAAGAATGATTTGGTGAGAGGGTTGAAGGATGTGAACTTTGAGAAGGACAATCTTTGTAGTGCATGTCAAGCGGGCAAGCAAGTTGCAAATACTCATCCAACCAAAGCTTTCATGTCAACCACAAGAGTGCTAGAACTCCTTCACATGGATTTATTTAGACCAAAAATATATAAGAGTTTGGGAGGAAATCTTTATTGTCTTATGATTGTTGATGACTATTCAAGATATACATGGGTATTCTTCCTTCATGACAAATCCAAAGTTGCATCTTGCTTCAAGAAGTTTGCCAAGAGAGCACAAAATGAATTTTAAGTGAAGCTCAAGAAGATTAGAAGTGACAATGGGAAGGAATTTGACAACACAAACATAGAAGCCTATTATGATGAAGTTGGGATCAAGCATGAGGTCTCCGCAACATATACTCCTCAATAAAATGGTGTAGTTGAGAGAAAGAACCGGACATTGATCACTCTTGCAAGAACAATGCTAGATGAGTACAACACCCTCGAAGCTCTATGAGCGGAAGCTATCAACACCGCATGCTATGCATCCAACCGTTTATTCCTTCAAAAGTTCCTTAGCAAGACACCTTATGAGTTGCTCAATGGGAAGAAGTCGGACATCTCTTTCTTTAGGGTGTTTGGTTACAAATGCTACATCTACAAGAAGCGGCAATACCTAGGGAAGTTTCAAAGATGTTGTGATATTAGTTTTCTTGTTGGTTACTCATCAAAGTCCAAAGCATATAGAGTATTAAATCATGCCACCGACTTGGTTGAAGAAACATATAATGTGGAATTTGATGAATCTAAGGGCTCCCAAGAAGCACATGAGAATCTTGATGATGTAGGTGGTGAACAATTGAGGGAGGCTATGAAGAACATTCCGGTTGGAGACATCAAGCCTAAAGATGATGAAGATGATGTATAAGTGATTGATCCACCTTCTTTATCAAGTGTGCCACAAGATTAGTTACAAAGGGGTTCTCTCAAGTTGAAGGATTGGATTTTAGAGAGATCTTTGCACTAGTTACAAGACTAGAAGCCATTCATATCCTCCTTGCATATGCATCACATCATGAAATGAAATTATATCAAATGGATGTGAAAAGTGTATTTTTAAATGGCTTTATTAATGAACTAGTCTATGTTGATCAACTTCCCAGGTTTGAAGACCCTAGATATCCTAATCATGTTTATAGGTTGTCCAAGGCATTATATAGGCTTAAGCAAGCCCTAAGAGCTTGGTATGAGCACCTTTGGGACTTCCTCATTGAGAAGGGCTTCACCATTGGGAAGGTCGACACCACACTATTCAACAAGAAGCTTGATGGGCACATCTTCATTTGTCAAGTCTATGTTGATGATATCATCTTTAGATCTTCAAATGAAGATTCTTGCAAAGAGTTTAGTGAATTGATGTCAAAGGAGTTTGAGATGTCAATGATTGGAGAGCTTACATTCTTTTTTGGTTTTCAAGTCAAGCAAATGAGAGAAGGAATTTTCATCTCTCAAGAGAAATATACAAATGATCTTCTCAAGAGATTCAAGATGGATAAATGTAAGCCAATCAAGACACCGATACCAACTAATGGTCATCTCGACCTAGATGAGGGAGGTAACACGGTTGATCAAACAATCTACCGCTCTATGATTAATAGCTTGTTATATTTAACCGCATCTAGGCCCGACATCATGTTTAGTGTATGTATGTGTGCTAGATTTCAAGCTAATCCTAAGGAAACTCATTTAATTACCGTTAAAAGAATCTTTAGGTATCTTAAGCACACACCAAGCATTGGCCTTTGGTATCCCAAAGGAGCTATATTTGAATTAGTTGGCTATTTCGATTCGGATTATGCCGGTTGCAAAGTGGATAGAAAAAGCACATCCGGAGGGTGTCATTTGCTTGGTAGATCACTTATGTCTTGGTCCTCCAAGAAACAAAATAGTGTGGCTTTGTCCACCGCCCAAGCGGAATACATTACCACGGGTGCTTGTTGTGCACAAATTCTTTATATGAAACAAACTTTATTAGACAATGGTGTAGTTCTAGAAAAAGTGCATCTTTTGTGCGATAATGAAAGTGCGGTAAAACTTACAAATAACCTGATTCAATACTCTCACACCAAGCACATAGATATCTGCCACCACTTTCTTAGAGATCATGTTGCAAAGAATGATATTTCATTAGAAGGTGTAAGGACTGAGGATCAATTGGCGGATATCTTCACTAAACCGCTAGATGAGGCGACTTTTTGTCGATTGCGGAATGAGCTCAATGTTCTTGATTTTAGTAACTTCACTAAAAAATGAGCTTGTGTTGTGCCTTGCATTGTATTGTAATATACAACATGTTTACTTTTTATGGTAATGCATATAGGGCTTGTCTAACATGGTGAAGATAACCGCCGAAAAGCGTGTGAAGAAGTTTAACCATGGATCAAACTTGACAAGCAACTAGATTTACTTTCAAGTATTGCATTGCATATGCATGAATGTTGCTTTGTCGTTTATCTTCAATTGCCCTCTTATTGCCTATTTTCTTAAAAATAATTATAGCATAAGGTAAAATATTTTGAAAAATTTGACGGTTTGAGAGAGGTCACTCACATCAGTCCCAATTGGTGTTTATTTAGATCTTATTGAAGTTGGGACTTAATTGAGAACAGGCAGCACGAAGGACTTTGAAGATTTGCTGGAAAAATAGTGACCGGACGCTGCACCGGACTCTGAAGTCCAGCGTCCGGTCAGTTCACAAGAAGTGAACTGCTGCTGAGAAGGAGTGACCGGACGCTGTAACAGTGCTTTCCCAGTGTCCGGTTAGATGGCGATCCAGCGTCCAATCAAGCGAAGAAGACAAAGTAAGGATCGACCAGACTCTAGTTGCGTTCGATCAGTGGTGATCGAACATGTCCGGTCATGATTCTAGGGGTTTTGGACCTCTCTAGAATCGACCGAACGCTGGGTGGCAGTGTCCGGTCGCTGCCACCGGAGTGTTTGGTCAGTAGAAAACGTATGAGATCCGGTCTCTTTCCTATTTCTTTTTCTATTACGTCATGGGGGACCCCTTATAACTGTAGCGACCACCACGCCTGCACCGTCATCGTCCACACCCAGCCTATGCTACCGCGCCCACACCGCCATGCCCTGCCTACACCGCTGCACTCGTACTATCGACGTTCATGCCCTGCTCGCACCGAGCGCCCACTGCATAGCCGCTCCTGCCTATGCCCTAGCTCCACGCCGCCACAGCAGCGCCGCTTCTTCTCGTGCCCATGCCATCTGTGCTTGCGCTGCCACTCACGTCGTGCTCCTACTCCACCACCCACGCCATGCCCTAGCACTGCCTTGCCCTGCCCTACTTCAGTGCCGCATCTAGTGCCCTCATTGCATTGCTCGGCCGCTAAACTTCACCGCAACCCTAACCCTAGCCTCGCATTGCTGATCCAGTGGTTCCCTGATTTGTTCCTCTTCTCATTGATTCACCGGTTTGTAAGGTAGCAAGCCCTCATTTCCAAATTCATATCCATTGCTTGCTTTCTTAGGGTTTAGTATCTCTAGATATATTGTATTTATTTGTATATCCTATTTATTCTATCGTGCAGCGAGTCGGTGCCATTGTGGCCCCATTGACAGTTGTCAGTTAACTCGGGGCAAAGCTCACGAGTACAGATCGAGGCCAAGCCTTGAAAGTGACAGTTGGTTGTTGATCTTCATCAGCGATAGTTATTCTTTTTAGATCCATCAAATGGCTCATGTTAAGAATGTCGGAGGTGGTCCCGGTCATGAGGATCCGAGGCCCTTGCCTCGCCAGCCTATAGATGCAAAAGGTAAGGCGACAAAGAAGCTAGCAATGAGGAAGTGCAAGTATCCTGATGTAGATACAGCGAGAGTAGCTGTAGTTGTAGAGGTCGTAGAGCGCATAGAGAGAGGAGGTGCTCAGAGTGGTGTTGTTATTGTAGATTAGCTTTCTCCATCTACAAGGGCTGCACTTGAGCAAGTTGAGCGTCATCATGGTGGTCCAACTAGGACTCTCATGGTTGGAGGACAGCGTGTCGCTATTGATGAGAGTCAGTCTCAGGGGGAGCCTTAGCAGCAGCCACAGCCAGTAGAGCAGACTTAGGAGGGAGAGCAGGCCGAGGAGACAGAGCAGGCACCTCAGCCATAGCTTCACCACTCTGTCATATCCATGCTCTAGTCACACTAAGGTTAGAGACACAGCGGAGGGGTTCTCGCCCACCGCCTAGACCACAGGGTCGGCCTCTAGTGACTCACTTGGATTTGAGGGCCGCCATAGCCAAGCAGGTTCAGTAGCTTAGATTTGTGGACTTTGAGCAGTGGTTCCCGCTGAGGTGGGATGAGCATGCTTCAGAGGGTTTCTACACACCTCTGCAGGAATATTTTTATAATGCATATATTAACAGTGGGGCAGTATTCAGATCTTAAAGGGTGTGCAACATTGAGACCATTGTAGCAGCAGCTAGAGAGCATATTTGCTCTTACCTATCTTACCTATCAGGGTTGATAGATTTACTTAGACGGATAGGCTTATATGTTCCATCTTGGGCCCGTCAGTTCTATGCTACACTTTGGATTGACCCGCAGCACGGATTATTCACTTTGCTTTTAGAGGTAGAGATTATAGGCTAATAAGCACTAGGGTCAGAGAGATACTTAGACTTTAGGAGCAGCCTATTTGCCTACATGAGGTTTGCTATAGACAGACAGTGCCTCCTAGATGCCCTCACGGTGGTCTTGTGCCCCCTACAGATCTAGTCCGCCATTGCTTTACAAAGCCATTCAGCGAGGGGTCGAGCATGACATCCAGTGATCTCACTCCTACAGCTAGAGTGTTGGATGCCATTATTAGGAGGACACTGCTTCTGAGGATGGGGTATCGCGAGGGCTTGACTCGCATATAGTTATGGTTACTAAACTCTCTGATGCAGTAGACAGTGTTTGACATTTAGGATCTCCTTCTATCAGAGATGGAGGATACTATTGCAGAGGGGTTCAGGGGTCATGGGCAGCTGCCATATGCTCACTGGATTACATTCTTGATCCACAGGGCAGTTACTGTGAGGCCACCGGAGATGCTGACAAAGTATAGTGGTGCTACTATAGAGTTCCCTACATACAACATGACTAAGATGATCTGTCATAGTGCAGTGAGGACACCTAGCTAGCTAAGCCGACGTCCAGAGGTGCCAGACGAAAGGATCAAGATGCCCAAGAGGGGAGATGAATTGGGCGAATTCTAAATTTCTTTGTAATAATTAAATCCAATGGTTATCCCAATTAACCCCTTGTGCCTAAAAAGTGTTTCTAATGTTCTACCGCACAAAAAGTCTTGCAACCTAAGTTCCAATCCAACTCTAGCATGGCAATTCTATGAATGTAAAGACAAGTATTGAATTGCTCAAAGTAAAGAGAGAAGGAGGAACACGGCAATATTTTGCCGAGGTATTGGAGAGTTACCACTCCCCATTAGTCCTCGTTGGAGCACCCGCGCAAGGGTGTAGCTCCCCCTTGATCCGCGTAAGGATCAAGTGCTCTCTACGAGTTGATTCTTTGACACTCCATCGTGGTGAATCACCCACAACCGCTCATAACTTGAGTTAGATCATCCACAAGCTCTGCTAGATGATCACTAAGCTCCCAATCACCACCAAGCCGTCTAGGTGATGGCGATCACCAAGAGTAACGAGCATGAACTCTCACTTGACTACAACAAGCCTAATGAGAAGGGTGGATGCACACTTTGCTACTCTTGATCTCACTAATGAGGGCTCTCTTTGGGATTCTTAAATCTCAATCACCTCACTAGGACCTTGCTCTTCTTGGCACTCTCAAAGGTGTTTCTCAGCTATTGAAATGAGCAAAAGTACCCTCACATATGAATGGAGGAAGTATTTATAACATGGGCTGAAAAACAAACCATTATGTGCCTCTATGGGGTGACCGGACGCTCCGGTCATGTTGACCGGACGCGCCGGTCAATTCACCCTAAATGCCAGTGATCAAATAGTGACCGGACGCTGGATAGTGTTCGGTCGGCACTGACCGGACACATTCGGTCATGATTTACCCTCTCTAGAACCTTACTGGAGTCGACCGGACTCTGGTCCTCAGCGTCCAGTCACTTCACCTCTCAGCGTCCGGTCACTTCCAGACGACTTCACCTTGATCAAATGAACTGACCAAACTCTGCACCAGTGTCCGGTCACATCGAAGCTAGCGTCCGATCAGTATTTGACCCTCCATTCACTTCCAACTTTCAAACGTACATGAATAAAGTTTGCTCCAATGGATCTAAGGGCTTTTTAGGAGCTACCTAGTGCTAGGTTTAGCAAGTGTGCACCATGTCTAACCCACTAGACTCACCTAGGTCAAGCTACCCATCCATACCCCCCTTAATAGTATGGCCAAAGGAAAAACAAAGTCCTAAACTACTCTAAGTGTCTCTTCAACAACAAACAACATTTAGAACTAGTCCATCCTTAACCTTGTCGTCCATCCTTTGAAAACCAAAACGATTTCCATCGTAGGGGCATGACCACAATGATAGCCCAATCGATCTCTATTACCATGACCTAACTTAATTGCCTCTGCAAAATACACGTTAGTCATAGTAATCATGTATTGTCATTAATCACTGAAACCCGACTAGGGGCCTAGATGCTTTCAATCTCCCCCATTTTGGTGATTGATGATAATACTACCTTGAGTATGTGAAAGAGTTGAGGTTTTTAACATGCTTGGTTCATATAAGCTTTTGACGATAAGAGCAAAAGAGTTAGGCAAGCTTATATGACCCAAGCCAATATGATGTACTCAAAAGATATGAAATAAGCATGAGTACAAGTAATAAAGCTCACTTGCATCGGAGTAAACCGTGGAAGCAAAGCAAATGAGCATAGCACAAGTGATATGACATATAAATAATCCAAAGTAGAGAGCACACATGTCATATATCACGATCACGTAGATATTACTATCACATAAATATTGTTTGATGCATAAAAGTAAACACACGAATGCATAATAGTGTATCACACATAAAACTCCAAATATAATAGATAATCTAATAGATAAACTAAGCTCCCCCTAGATATGTCGCTCCCCTAAGACTAACATACTCGATCCCTCTCCCCCTTTGGCGTCAAACACCAAAACCTAAGGAACGGTCGGCGGGGCTATAGTGGACGAGTCAGGCGCTGAGGTACGAGGAGTAAGCTAGAACTGAGTGCCATCATCATCTGAACCAAAGCTCTGAGCAGTCTGACCCTCTATAGCTAGAAGCAATGCTGAAGCGGTCTGGATCGAATCAACAACTGGAGCTACTATAGACTGTGTGGGTATGACTGGAGCAGTCGGCTCTAATGATGCTACTGAGGAAGGGAGCATCTCTATAGTCTCAGTAATAGGTGCAACTATAGAAGGACCTAGGATATGCAAATATGGCGGAGTAGGCTGCCCTATCGACTCACTAAAAGTCGCTCTAAGACTCTTGGAGATTAAGGTATCTAGCACTACTAGCGAGGAAGTCTGAGCCGGTGTGAAGCCCGTTTGAAGAGGTGTGAACTATGAGGCTAACACTGGCGAAGCAAACCACTGGGACACCTGCTCTGTAGGTGAAGCAAACTATGCTGGTGGCTATCCCTGACTCTGAAGCCCACTAGGCTATAAAGCTAGAATCATAGAAGTGGTGGCAGGCTGACCAAGCTAGGGTGAAGGCTGTGGTGGCGGAACCCTAATAGCTATCACTACATGCTGCATAAATCCAAGAAGCTGGTGTTGCATGAGGAGATGCTGCTGATGCATGGCCTGCTGCTGCTGTATGGCCTGCTGCTGTCGCTGAAACTATCCTACTGAGTTTGAAACTATGCAAAAGTGGCGGCGGTCTCCTGAGCCTGGTGAGCATGATCCTGCCTCATCCGCTCAAGTATAGCAAGTAGAGCGGGGTCTATCTGTGATGTAGGTAGAGATGAACTAGAGCTGCTGGTCTCATGGTCATCTCGACATGGAGGCATCTGAGGAATGTCCCGGTAGTCCTCATCTGAGCTATCACTAGGGTCGCTCTCGACCATCCTCTCCTGCTGAGCATCAAGCTGCTCCTCCACTATAGCTGCTATGCCCCTAATAGTCTCATCATGCTAAGCTATAGTCTCTGGCACCTCTGGACATCAGCTCGGCTACCTAGGTGTCCTCACTGCACTATGGCGGATCATCTGAGTCATGTTGTATGCAGGGAACTCTGTAGTAGCACCACTGTACTCTGCCAGCATCTCTGGTAGCCTCATAGTAACTGTCCTGTGGATCAGGAATGTAATCTAGTGAGCATACGTCAGATGCCTATGACCCCTAAACCCCTTTGCAATAGTATCCTCCATCTCTGATAGAAGAAGATCCCAAATCCAAGTGGGTCACTAGGCCAGAGACCCCTCCGCTGGGTCTCTAGCCTCAAAGTGACTAGAACATAGGTATGACCAGAGCGGTGAAGCTGTGGCTAAGGTGCCTGCTCTGTCTCCATGGCCTACTCTCCCTCCTAAGTCTGCTCTACTGGCTGTGGCTCCTGCTATGACCCCCCCTGAGGCTGATTCTCATCCAAGACAACTCGTTGTCCTACAACCCTGATAGTCCTAGCTAGACAACCATGACGGCGCTCAACCTGCTCTAGTGTAGCTCTCGTAGATGGAGAGAGCTGATCTATGATCTGGACTCCACTCCTAGCACCTCCTACCTCTGCATGCTCTGCTGCTGCTGCAACTGCGGCTACTCTAACTATATCTACATTAGGATACTTCTGCTTCTTTATTGCAAGCTTCTTTGTCGCCTTGCCTTTTGGATCTGCAGGCAAGTGAGGTAGGGGCCTCGGATCCTCATCACTAGGACCACCTCCAACATTCTTAACACGAGCCATCTAATGGATCTGAAAAGAACAACTGCTACTGATGAAAATCAACTACCAATTGCCACTTCTGAGGCTTGGCCTCGATCCGTACTCGCAAGCTTGGCCCTGAGTTGACTAACAACTGCAAATAGGACCATAATGGCACCGACTCGCTACACTATAGAATAGAGGGTATACAAATAATTTTAATTATTCATCTAGAGATACAAAACCCTAGGAAAGCAAGCAATTAGATGCAAAATTAGAACCAAGGGCTTGCTACCTGACGAACCGGTGAAACGATGAGAAGAGGAATGGATTGGGGGACCACCAGGTCGGCAACTGGTGATTAGGGTTTACAGTGGCATGGATTGGCGATAGAGGATGCAGGGCACTGCAATATGGCTAGGGCACATGAAGTAAAGGCACGAGCGTGGGCTAGGGCAAGAGCTCGACAGCGCTAGAACAAGGGCTTGGTGGCGCTGGCGCTTAGGTAGGGCACGGCAATGGCGTTAGGGCACTAAAGCATGTGGGCAGTGCTGGTGAGGTGGCACAGCTACTGTGGGGGCTTCAGCGGCGTGCGGGCATGGACTTGCGTAGGAGCTCGAGCATGCAGCGTAGGCAAGCGGGAGCAAGCGCGATGGCGGTGTGGCTGAGCGGGAGCGGTGGCATGGGCACGGCTGAGCAGGAGCGGCAAGCCGGCGACGCTAGCGCGGCGCAGCGCAGGCAACGGCAGTGGCGGCGCATGGCGCAGAGCTAGTGGTAGCGTAGAGGATGGGCGTGGCGGTTTGGCTTGGGAATGATGATGACGGTGCAAGATTGGGGCCTTAGGTCAAACGCGGCAACAGTTATATGGGGTCCCCAACGAGACAGAAAAGGAAACGGAGAAAAGAAACCTGAACCCGCACATTCCCTATTGACTGGACACTCCAGTGGCAGCAACCGAACGCTGCCACCCAGCATTTAGTCGATTCCAGAGAGGTTCAAATCCCATGGAATCACAACCGGACGCGTTCGGTGAACACCGACTAGACGCAGCCAGAGTCTAGTGCAAGCTGCCTTCATCATCTTCGATCGACCAGACACTAGATCACCATCTGACTGGACGCTAGGAGAACATTATTTTAGCATCTGGTCACTCCTTCTCAGCAACAGTTCACCTCCTGTGAATTGACCAGACGTTGGACATTAGAGTCCGGTGCAGCGTCTGGTCACCCTTTTTCCAGCAAATCTTCAAAGTCCTTCGTGCTGCCTATTCCTAATCAAGTCCCAACTCTAATAAGATCCAAATAAACACCAATTGGGACTGATGTGAGTGACCTCTCTCAAACCCTCAAAATTTTCAAAATATTTTGCCTTAGGCTATAATTCTTTTTAAGAAAATAGGCAATAAGAGGGCAATTGAAGATAAACGACAAAGCAACATTCATGCATATGCAATGCAATACTTAAAGATAAATCTAGTTGCTTGTCAAGTTTGATCCAAGGTTAAGCTTCTTCACACGCTTTACGATGGTTATCTTAACCATGTTAGACAAGTCCTATATGCATTACCAAAAATTAAACATGTTGTATATTACAATGCAATACAAGGGACAACACAAGCTCATTTTTTAGTGAAGTTACTAAAATCAAGAACATTGAGCTCATTCCGCAATCGACAAAAAGTCACCTCATCTAGCTGTTTAGTGAAGATATCTGCCAATTGATCCTCAGTCCTTACACCTTCTAATGATATATCATTTTTAGCAACATGATCTCTAAGAAAGTTATGGTGGATATCTATGTGCTTGGTGCGAGAGTGTTGAACCAAATTATTTGCAAGTTTTACCGCACTTTCATTGTCGCACAAAAGAGATACTTTTTCTAGAGCTACACCATAGTCTAGCAAAGTTTGCTTCATGTAAAGTATTTATGCATAACAAGTACCCGCGGCAATGTATTCCGCTTTGGCGGTGGATAAGGCAACACTATTTTGTTTCTTGGAGGACCAAGACGCAAGTGATCTATCAAGCAAATGGCACCCTCCGGATGTACTTTTTCTACCAACTTTGCAACCGGCATAATCCAAATTGTAATAGCCAACTAATTTAAATATAGCTCCTTTGGGATACCAAAGGTCAATGCCTTATGTGTGCTTAAGATACCTAAGGATTCTTTTTACGGCAATTAAGTGAGTTTTCTTAGGATTAGCTTGAAATCTTACACACATACACACACTAAACATGATGTCGGGCTTAGATGCGGTTAAATATAACAAGCTACCAATCATAGAGCGGTAGATAGTTTGATCAACCATGTTACCTCCCTCATCTAGGTCGAGATGTCCATTAGTTAGCATTGGTGTCTTGATTGGCTTATATTCATCCATCTTGAATCTCTTGAGAAGATCATTTGTATATTTCTTTTAAGAGATAAAAATCCCTTCTCTTATTTGCTTTACTTGAAAACCAAGAAAGAATGTAAGGTCTCCAATCATTGACATCTCGAACTCCTTTGACATCAATTCACCAAACTCTTTGCAAGAATCCTTATTTGATGACCCAAAGATGATATCATCAACATACACTTGACAAATAAAGATGTGCCCATCAAGCTTTTTGGTAAATTGTGTGGTGTTGACCTTCTCGATGGTGAAACCCTTCTCAATGAGGAAGTCCCAAAGGCGCTTATACCAAGCTCTTGGAGCTTGCTTAAGCCCATATAATGCCTTGTACAACCTATAAATATGATTAGGATATCTAGGGTCTTCAAACCCGGGAGGTTGATTAACATAGACTAGTTCATTAATAAAGCCATTTAAAAATGCACTTTTCACATCCATTTGATATAATTTCATTTCATGATGTGATGCATATGCAAGGAGGATACGAATGGCTTCTAGTCTTGCAACCGGTGCAAAGGTCTCTCCAAAATCCAATCCTTCAACTTGAGAGAACCCCTTTGTAACTAGTCTTGCCTTATTTCTCACAACTATGCCTTGATCATCTTGCTTGTTGCGGAACACCCACTTTTGTTCTAATGACTCTTGCACCTATTGGCCGCTCTTCAAGAGTCCAAACTTCATTGCGGGTTAGGTTGTTCAACTCTTCATGCATGGCATTTATCCAATCTGGATCTTAAAGAGCTTCTTCTACCTTAGTAGGCTCATAGCAAGAGACAAAAGAGTGATGAGCAATAAATGAAGCAAGTTTTTATGAGCGAGTCATTCACCCTTTGATGGACTCTCTATGATGAGATCTTATGGATGATCTTCTAGTAGAGGTGTATTTCTTCTATTGACCGCTTGAGAAGGAGGTTGTGGAGCATCAACATCTTGTGCTTATACCACCATTTGATCATGGGAGACATGAGTATCTTCATTTTCTACTCTCCCATCATTATCACAATCTTGTGGCACACTTGATAAAGAAGGTGGATCAATCACTTGTACATCATCTTCATCATCTTTAGGCTTGATGTCTCCAACTGGAATGTTCTTCATAGCCTCCCTCAATGGTTCATCACATACATCATCAAGATTCTCATGTGCTCCTTGGGACCCATTCGATTCATCAAATTCCACATCATATGTTTCAACTAAGCCGGTGGCATGATTAAATACTCTATATGCTTTGGACTTTGATGAGTAACCAACAAGAAAACCAATATCACAATATCTTTGAAACTTCCCTAGGTGTTGTCATTTCTTCTAGATGTAGCATTTACAACCAAACACCCTAAAGAAAGAAATGTTCGGTTTCTTCCCATTGAGCAACTCATAAGGTGTCTTGCCAAGGAACTTTTGAAGGAATAGGTGGTTGGATGCATAGCATGCGGTGTTGATAGCTTCCACTCATAGAGCTTCGGGGGTGTTGTACTCATCTAGCATTGTTCTTGTAAGAGTGATCAATGTCTGTTTTTTTCTCTCAACTACACCATTTTGTTGAGTAGTATATGTTGCGGAGACCTCATGCTTGATCCCAACTTCATCACAATAGGCTTCTATGTTTGTGTTGTCAAATTCCTTCCCATTGTCACTTCTAATCTTCTTGAGCTTCACTTCAAATTTATTTTGTGCTCTCTTGGCAAACTTCTTGAAGCAAGATGCAACTTCAGATTTGTCATGAAGGAAGAATACCCATGTATATCTTGAATAGTCATCAACAATCACAAGACAATAAAGATTTTCTTCCAAACTCTTGTATGTTGTTGATCCAAATAAATCCATGTAAAGGAGTTCTAGCACTCTTGTGGTTGACATGAAAGCTTTTTTTGGATGAGTATTTGCACCTTGTTTGTCGGCTTGACATGCACTACAAAGCTTGTCCTTCTCAAACTTCACATCCTTCAACCCTCTCACCAAATCATTCTTCATTAGCTTCTTGAGTGAGCTCATCCCAACATGAGCAAGTCTTCTATGCCATAGCCACCCAAGTATTGTTTTGGTGAATAGGCAAGTCTTCAAATTTACATCTTCGGAGGTGAAATCCACTAGATATAGGTTGTTGTATCTAAATCCTTTGAATATCACTTGATCATCATCCTTCTTAGATACAACAACTTCCTTCTCGGTGAACAAGCATTGGAAGCCAAGATCACACAATTGTCTAATGGATAGCAAGTTGAAACTCAATGAAGCAACATATAGCACATTTGAGATAGAATGATCATTTGATATTACCACTTTACCCAATCCTTTAACCTTGCCCTTTGAATTATCTCCAAATGTGATTCTTTCTTGTCCATCTACTTCTTCATCTAGTGAGGTGAACATACGAGGATCACTGGTCATATATTGTGTGCAACCACTATCAATAGCCCAATAACTTCCACCGGTCTTGTAGTTCATCTATACATAAGAGATCAAGCTTTAGGAACCCAAACTTGTTGAGGACCCTTCATCTTCTCAACAAGTGACTTTACAACCTAAATTTTCTTAGGCCTATTCTTGTTTGGAGGTCCTAAGAACATGACTTTCATCTTTCCACTAGAATTCTTTCTAAGTATGTAATGAGCATTGAAGGTAAAAGGTCTAGCATGCTTGGGCAAGGGTTATGGTGGTGGAGTTTAGCACTCATGGGCAAAGTGGCCTTCTTGTCCACACTCAAAATACTTCTTTGGCTTTGGCTTTTGTTGTTGTTGAGCTTAAGCCTTCTTCTCTTTATTTGCCATGTACCCAATACCACTTCTATCTATCTTCATGATAGTGTTCATTAGTAGCTCACTTTAAAGATGCTTGCCTCTTGTGAACTTGCTCAATCCAATCTTGAGATGCTCTTTCTCCAACTTGAGCTCCTTGTTCTCTTCCTTAAGAGCATCATTATTTTTCTCTTACTTGAGCTTCTTGTTCTCTTCTTTGAGCTTTTCATTCTCAAGAATAAAGTCACCATCATGATCACTAGTTTCAAGCATTATGGTGTTGGTGGTCTTGAGCTTTTCAAGATCTTTCTTGAGCTTTTCATTGTCATTCTCGAGCTTGACAAACTCATCATAATCATCAGCCTTAACCACTTGCTTGCCCTTGCTACTAGAACTTTGCTCAATGCTCTTAATGATCAAATCATCACATGATGTAGCTATATCAATCTTAACAACATTATTAGTAGCATCATATGGCTCATTGGATAGAAATTCTTGAGTAATGATAAGATTATCATGATTAATCTTAAAAGTAGTATATTCTTCTTTTAGCTTGTTGTGGCTAGTGATGAGCTCTATGTGTATCCCCTTAAGTTTATCATGTTTATCTTTAAGCTCTTTCTTAGAAGATTTGAACTCCTTGTGTTTGGATGATATAGCATCATTTGCTTCTCTAAGCTCAACACTAGCCTTTTCGGCTATATCACATTTTGCTAAAAGTGAATCATTCTCAGCCTCTAGTTTTTCATTCTTAGCTCTACTCTTTCTAATGATCTTAGTGTATTGATTTAGCAATTTAACAAGATCATCATAAGAAGGTGATTCATATTCATCATCACCACTATCACTATCATCATTGCTAGCATGTTCATCGCCACTACTATCATCATTTGATACCTTGCGATCACCCTTGGCCATAAGGCATAGGTGTGTAGGGGATGATGGCGGTGGTGGCGGTGAAGATGATGAAGAGTCAATAACAATGGCAGCCACCTTCTCGTTGTCACTATCATCATCGGATGAGCCACTAGATGAATCAATATCCGTGAGCCAATCATCGATGATGTATGCCTTTCCACTTTTCTTCTTTCTCTACAAGTCCTTCTTCTTGCCATCTCTCTTCTTGTATGGCTTATTTTTCTTCTTCTCATCTTCTTCTTTATTGCTTGAATCATCTTTCTTACCCTTGTACTTGTTCTTGAACTTGTCTTTCTTGGGCTTGGTGTATTTGTGTGCTAGATGACCAAGTTCTCCACAATTGTAGCAATCCATCTCGAAGATTGGCTTCCTTCTAGAGCTAGTGAAGAACTTCTTCTTCTTACCATCGAACTTGATGCCACTCTTGTTGAGCTTCTTTAGCATCTTGGCGGTTTTCTCACCATGAGAGCAAGACTTGCATCATCAACTTCATCATCACTTGAGCTCTCATACTCAAGTCTTGCTTTGTCCTTCTCTTGGCTAGCTTTGAATGCTAAGTCCTTTTCTTTTTTCTTTGTAGAGGATGAGCTATCTTGAGGTGTGATGTGCATGTACATCTCACGAGCATTGATCTTTCTCAAGATCTGTATCGGTGTAGCGATGGAAAGATTACCTTGATGAAGCATGGTCACAATATGCCCATATTTGTCAATGGGGAGGACACTCAAGATCTTTCTTATAACATCGGATGATTGTATTTGAGTGAGTCCAAGCCCATTGACTTTCTCTACAAGAACATTCAAGCTTGAATACATTTCATTAGCACATTCTTTAGGAAGCATCTCAAAGGAGTTAAGCTTTTTCATGACAAGATGATAGCGTTCCTCACGCTCACTCTTCGTTCCCTCATAGAGCGCACAAATGTCCGACTGTAGTGCATGGACGTCTTTGTGGTTCCTCACCCGGTTAAACACATCTTTGCAAAGGCCTCTAAAGATGGTGTTTTGAGCCTTTGCATTCCATTTTTCATAATTCACCTCATCGCCTTGTAGGTTAGTAGAATCCCGAGGTTTTGGGAAGCCTTGTGAGGCGGCTCTAAGTATTCCAACATCTAGAGCTTCTAAGTATGCCTCCATGCGAATTTTCCAATATGGAAAATTATCCCCCCTCAAAGATAGGAGGAGGTCCATCCCTGTGAGACATCTTTCTCTAGGTGGTTAAGCCTAAATACATGAGCACAAGGCTCTGATACCAATTGAAAGGATCAAGATGCCCAAGAGGGGGGTGAATTAGGCTAATTCTAAATTTCTTTGCAATAATTAAATCCAATGGTTAGCCCAATTAACTATTTGTGCCTAGAAAGTGTTTCTAATGTTCTACCGCACAAAAAGTCTTGCAACCTAAGTTCCAATCCTACTCTAGCATGGCAATTCTATGAATGTAAAGACAAGTATTGAATTGCTCAAAGTAAATGCTCAAAGTAAAGAGAGAAGGAGGAACGCGGTGATGTTTTGCCAAGGTATCTGAGAGTCGCCACTCTCCACTAGTACTTGTTGGAGCACCCGTGCAAGGGTATAGCTCCCTCTTGATCCGCGCAAGGATCAAGTGCACTCTATGGGTTGATTCTTTGATACTCCGTCGCGGTGAATCACCCACAACCGCTCACAACTTGAGTTGGGTCATCCACAAGCTCTGCTAGATGATCACCAAGCTTCCAATACCACCAAACCGTCTAGGTGATGGCGATCACCAAGAGTAACAAGCACAAACTCTCACTTGACCACAACAAGCCTAATGAGAAGGGTGGATGCACACTTTGCTACTCTTGATCTCACTAATGAGGGCTATCTTTGGGATTCTCAAATCTCAATCACCTCACTAAGACCTTGCTCTTCTTGGCACTCTCAAAGGTGTTTCTCAGCTATTGGAATAAGCAAAAGTACCCCCCACACACGAATGGAGGAAGTATTTATAACTATGGCTAAAAAATGAACCATTATGTGCTTCTATGGGGTGACTGAATGCTCTGGTCATGTTGATCGGACATTCCGGTCAGTTCTCCCTGAACTCCAATGTTTAAGATGTGACTGGACGCTAGACAGTGTCTGGTCAACACTGACCGAACGCATCCGGTTATTATTTTCCCTCTCTGGAACCTTACTGGAGTCGACCGGACGCTGGGACTCAGCATTCGGTCACTTCACCTCTCAGCGTCCGATCGCACCAGACGATTTCACCTTGATCAAATGAACTGACCGGACTCTACGCCAGCTTCCGGTCACACCGAAGCCCGCATTCGGTCAGTATTTGACCCTCCATTCACTTTTAACTTTTGAATGTATGTGAATGAAGTTTGCTCCAATGGATCTAAGGGCTTTTTAGGAGCTACCTAGTGCTAGGTTTAGCAAGTGTGCACCACACCTAAGCCACTAGACTCACCTAGGTCAAGCTACCCTTCCATACCCCCTTAATAGTACAGCCAAAGGAAAAACAAAGTTCTAAACTACTTTAAGTGTCTCTTCAACACCAAACAACACTTAGAACTAGTCCATCCTTAACCTTGTCGTCCATCCATTGAAAACCGAAATCATTTCCATCGTAGGGGCATGACCACCATGATAGCCCAATCGATCTCTATTACCATGACCTAATTTAATTACCTCTACAAAACACACGTTAGTTATAGTAATCATGTATTGTCATTAATCACTAAAACCCAACTAGAGACCTAGATGCTTTCACCAGAGACTGCAGCTTAGCAGGATGAGACCATCAGGAGCATAGCAGCTATAGAGGAGTAGCTTGATGCTCAGCAGGAGGGGATTATCATGAGCGACCCAAGTGACAACTCAGATGATGACTACCAGCCTATTCCTCAGATGTCTCCACATCGATGTGACCATGAGGCCGGTAGTTCTAGTTCAGCTCCACCAGCACTGCAGACAGACCCTGCTCTACTTACCATACTTGAGCGGATGAGGCAGGATCAGGCTCGCCAGGCTCAGGAGACAGCTGCCACTTTTGCTCAGTTTTAGACTAGGCAGGATGAGTTCCAGCAACAGCAACAGGTGATCCAGTAGCAGCAGCAGGCTATACAACAGCAGCAGACCATGCATCAGCAGTAGCTTCTCATACAGCAGTAGCTACTAGGGTTTATGCAGCATGTTGTGATAGCTATTAGGGCTCCACCGCCATAGCCTTCACCCTAGCTTGGTCAGTCTGCCACCACTTCTATGACTCTAGCATTACAGCCTAGTGGGCTTCAGAGTTAGGGACAGCCACCAGTATAGTTTGCTTCACCTATAGAGCAGGTGTCCTAGTGGTTTGCCTCACCAGTACGACTGCTAGCCCCATAGTTCACACCTTTTTAGATGGGCTTCACACCGGCTCAGACTTCTTCGCTGCTAGTGCCAGATACCTCAGTCTCTAGGAGCCTTAGAGCGACTTTCAGTGAGTTGACAGGGCAGTCTACTCCGCCATATTTACGTGTCCCAGGTCCTTCTATAGTTGCACCTATTACCGGGACTACAGAAACACTCCCTTCTTCTGTTGCATCATCAGAGCCACCTGCTTTAGTGATACCTGCACAGTCTATGGTCGCTCCAGTCCCTGATCCGATTTAGACCGCTTCAGCATTGCTTCTAGCTATGGAGGGTCAGACAGCTCAGAGCTTAGGGTCAGATGATGATGGCACATAGTTCTAGCTCACTCCTCGTACCTCAGCGCCCGACTTGTCCGCTACAGCTCCGCCGATCGACCCTTAGGTTTTGGTGTTTGACGCCAAAGGAGGAGAGGTATCGAGTATATTAGACTTAGGGGGAGCGACTTAGGGGGAGCTTAGTATTCTATTATATTTGGTTTTTATGTGTGATACACTAGTATGCATTCGTGTGTTTACTTTTATGCATCAAACTATATTTATGTGATAGTGATATCTACGTGATCGTGATATGTGACATGTGTGCTCTCTACTTTGAATCTTGTATATGTCATATCACTTGTGTTATGCTCATTTGCTTTGCTTCCATGTTTTACTCCAATGCAAATGAGCTTTATTACTTGTACTCATGCTTATTTCATATCTTTTGAGTATATCATGTTGGCTTGGGTCATATAAGCTTGCCTAACTCTTTTGTTCTTATTGTCAAAAGCTTATATGAACCAAGCATGTTAAAAACCTCAACTCTTTCACATACTCGAGATGGTATTGTCATCAATCACCAAAAAGGGGAGATTGAAAGCATCTAGGCCCTTAGTTGGGTTTCGGTGATTAATGACAATACGCAATTACTATGACTAACGTGTATTTTACAGAGGCAATTAAGTTAGGTCATGGTAATGGAGATCGATTGGGCTATCATGGTGGTCATGCCCCTACGATGGAAATCGTTTCAGTTTTCAAATGATGAACGATAAGGTTAAGGATGGACTAGTTCTAAGTGTCGATTGGAGTGGAAAAGACACTTAGAGTAGTCTAGGACTTTATTTTTCCTTTGGCCATACTATTAAGGGGGTTATGGACAGGTAGCTTGACCTAGGTGAGTCTAGTGAGTTAGGTGTGGTGCATACTTGCTAAATCTAGCACTAGGTAGCTCCTAAGAAGCCCTTAGATCTATTGGAGCAAATTTCATTCATATATGATCGAAAGTTGAAAGTGAATGGAGGGTCAAATACTGACCGAACGCTGGCTTCGGGGTGACCGAACGCTGGCGCAGAGTCCGGTCAGTTCATTTGATCAAGATGAAATCATCTGGTGGGACCGGATGCTGAGAGGTGAAGTGATCGAACGCTGAGTCCCAGCGTCCGGTCGACTCCAGTAAGGTTCCAGAGAGGGAAAATCATGATCGGACATGTCCGGTCAGTGTTCATCAGACGCTGTCCAGCGTTCGGTCACATCTTAAACACTGGAGTTCGAGAAGAACTGACTAGAGCGTCCGGTCAACCCGCAGAAGCACATAACGGTTCGTTTTTCAGCCATGGTTATAAATACTTCCTCCATTCGTATG
Source organism: Miscanthus floridulus (assembly GCF_019320115.1). Classification (NCBI taxonomy): domain Eukaryota; kingdom Viridiplantae; phylum Streptophyta; class Magnoliopsida; order Poales; family Poaceae; genus Miscanthus; species Miscanthus floridulus. Next base: position 9,710,400 of record NC_089585.1, read on the forward strand.
TGGGAGGTACTTTTGCTCATTCCAATAGCTAAGAAACACCTTTGAGAGTGCCAAGAAGAGCAAGATCATAGTGAGGTGATTAAGATTTGAGAATCCCAAAGAGAGCCCTCATTAGTGAGATCAAGAGTAGCAAAGTGTGCATCCACCCTTCTTATTAGGCTTGTTGTGGTCAAGTGAGAGTTTGTGCTTGTTACTCTTGGTGATCGCCATCACCTAGACGGTTTGGTGGTGATTGAGAGTTTGATGATCATCCGGCGGAGCTTGTGGATGACCCAACTCAAGTTGTGAGCTGTTGTGGGTGATTCACCGCGACGGAGTGTCAAAGAATCAACCCGTAGAGAGCACTTGATCCTTGCGCGGATCAAGGAGGAGCTACACCCTTGCGCGGGTGCTCCAACGAGGACTAGTGGGGAGTGACGACTCTCCGATACCTCGGCGAAACATCGCCACGTTCCTCCTTCTCTATTTACTTTGAGCATTTACTTTGAGCAATTTAATTCTTGTTATTTATATTCATAGAATTACCATGCTAGAGTAGGATTGGAACATAAGTTGCCAAACTTTTGTGTGGTAGATCAATAGAAATACTTTCTAGGTATAAGGGGTTAATTGGGCTAATCATATGACTTAATTATTGTAAAAAAATTTAGAATTAGCTCAATTCACCCCCTTTCTTGGACATCTTGATCCTTTCAAGCAGCTAGGCGCCCAACAGCTCGGCAAATAGCAGCAATGGCGAGCAGTAGCTAGGCACCCAGCATGTAGCATGCATGGCTGTGCATGGCTAACAATTAATGAAGCAAATCAGTCATTAAAAGCTTGTTTGGTTGGAAACCTAGACAACTTGCCTGGTAAAAAGTGATGCCTGAGAGTTGCCTAGAAATTTGATGGTTTTTGCCTGGCGAGGCAACTTTAAAGGATGTGTTTGGTTGGAGACATGTGCCTAGGAACACTAATTAAGACATATTACGTATTAGTCTTGTATATTGCTATAACTATTCATAGAGAATTATACATATTTGAATCAGATAATTGATTTGTGTTGTCACAACGTTGTCTGTTATTTTGAAAAGAAAAAAATAAAAAGAAAGATCGAATGGTGCTAATCACCTCCATTAATGCCAGACAAATACGGTTGCCTGTGGCCAGGCGTCCAGAAACATGTGCCGGAGCCAGGCAACCAACGCTAATTGTCACCAGGCCAGGCAACAGGATCGAAGTTCAGGGTTGCAACCAAATAAGGTACAGGCACATCACAGGCAGCGTCCAGTCCAGACAGCTACTCTCCAGGGCAGCATCCAAACATGCTCTAAATGAAGGCAAATTAGTCTTTATTTGATACAGTGCTAAAGTTTTGCCATGCATCTAAACACCGAGATGTAAAGTTTGAATGCCTAAAGATTTACAACAAAAAAAAATTAGGATACAAAATTTTGCTACTCCAAGTGCATCTAAACAGGCATTAAGGTCAATATAGGATTTTTCAACCAACGAGACAGCCTTATGATTCTCTCTTGATGTAAACGTGGGATTCAATGTCATCCTAAGGCCATGCCTTTATATGACACCCCTACATATCCTGACCAAATTTCACATGTTTCCAAGAGATTAAATGAAACCATAAATTTGGATATCTTTTAGCCTTTCTAAATCTGAATCTATGTTAACACACCTATAAAACATTAGAGATGAATAGACTTGAACAATAAAGATCTAGATTCAGCCATTGACAGATAGTACTCAAGGATTATGATAGTTAAAGGTTTCAACATGTGTTGATATACTATTATATTAAAGAATACTTCCAGCAGGTGCCTAGTTGGCCAGCTCCAAGACAGACAATCGCCTTGTTCGCTTATGCTATTCAGCCGACTTTAATCCATACAAATCAGTCATAAAATAGTATTTAACCAGGCTCGCAAATTAGCGGAGTCCGATTTAATGACAGCCGAACGGGCCGCCTTTGCCGAGCAACAAGATACGGAGCAGTACGCGCGCGGTGCCGGCCCCACGCCGCGACAGCGCCCTCCTGGTCCGTCACCTACTCGACACGCACACCCCCAGCGGGGCCCGCACACCGGCCGGCCATCGCCGTTGCGTTACCAGACCGCCCCACGGCCCAAGGAGGCACCCAGCACGGGGTCAACTGGGGGGTCTCGTGTCTGCCCGCGGGCCGTCCAGCGCTGAACGTGGCCCGCGACGGAGTCCACGCGCTGATCGGACGAATCCGGTTACGGCAGAAGTGTAGTAGTAGTGCGAGGAAGTATGCTAGCTGGATGGTTCTAGACACTTCGCTGGGACCAGAAAGCTGCTTTTGGATATTTTGTACCGGAGAGGAGATTCTTGCGACGGCGAGGCGTAACGTAATGCAGTCTTAGGCCCTTAGTGTACGTAACTTGGTTTAATTTGATATACTATATGCTCCATTATTTATTTCCCTTCCGATAGCTACCGACTTTACGGTGTACTACTCCATGCTATACTTTCCCTTACTGTACGTGCTACATGCTTTGCAAAACGTGTGTGGCGACAATTGGCCGGGGTTCATCTGCTGATTGGCATGTGTGCCAAGTACGCCAGGTGTTCTGAAAATTTCTGAGCCTAATGAAACTAATATTCATTGGCAGGCACGGAGGTCCAAATAAGTACCGTTCGTCCGTTCTTACTGTACATAACTCGTTAGCTTCATATATGACATGCATGCGCAGCATCCATCTACTTGTACAAAACTACAAACGACGGGGTTTATGATATGCCTCTACTAAAAGCTAGTTAGAGTATATGTTCAAAGCATTTGGAACGCAAGAATTTCACAAGATCCGTGTATAAATTTATAGGAGCCATAGTTCATTTTTCACAGTAAAAATGTTAGAAAAACAGAAGAAGAAAAATCTGCATTTCAAAGAAGACATATTTTTTTAATCCCGTGTTTAATTGTTTATACCATGCTCTAGCGATTTTTTTTTAATTTTAACTCTTTTTTGAAAATAATTTTAAATCTAACACTGACGAATTTTTTTTTTAAAACTAACACTTTTGGCCGCGCCTATTGCCCTGGCGCGGCCAAATGCCTGTGCCGCGCCATACATGCTGGCGCGGCAGAGGGCTGACGTGGCGGCGATCAGGAGTGCTGACCGCTGACGGGGCAGGGCTCTGCCGCACCACCGATCTTGGCGCGGCACTGCCGCGTCCTGATCTATGGCGCGGCAGAGCCGAATATAGCTCCCGCCGCGGCCTTCGTCCTCCCGTGCCCGAGCAGCCGCAGCAGCGCAGCGCAGCGCCTGGCCACCGCCACGCCCGCCTCCGCCCGCGCCAGGCCGCCGCGCGCCACGAACGCCAGCAGCCCGCCCTCCGCCCGGCCTTTCATTGCTGCCTCCCTCCCCTCCCTTCCATTCTCCGGTCGCCTCCGTCCCTCCTCGTCCTCATTTAAGGTAATGATGCACATTTTATTTTCGTTTGTGGCACCATGGTAGATAGGATATTATGAATGGAAGTTAAGATCAGGAGAAAGATTATGTATGAAGAAAGATATTAGTTTAATTTTGTCAATGTTAAAGTTAATTATTTAGTTAAAAGTTTATTTATCATGTATTTTTTTGTTGCTATAATTGTCGGTTATATTATTTTAGTTGCATTGCAAATGATTATATTTTACATTAATCTTCGTAGTTTTGATTGATATTTAATTTGAACCGTTGTATTAGATGAAAGATATGTTTCGAGAGCAGTTATGGCGGAAACGAGGTCGTCCTAGAGAATTGTACCCCGACGCTTCTAGTAAAGATTCACCCGTTTCTCCTGAACTCCCTGTCCCTAACTGTGACTGTGGGCATCCAGCCGACGTGTTTCAATCGAGACATCCGGACACAGCGGCTCGTTGCTTCTACACATACAGTCGTTTCAATGTAAGTAATTGTTTCCATATGTTTTTTTTCTTTATTTGTATTACTAAGTTACTAATATTTTATTTGAATTTTGTTATGTAGGCCCATGAGAGGTGCTTTTTTTAGTGGATCGACGGTGCAGACAAGTTTGACCCCAGGTACCTCTTTTTCGACGATTGGTGGAGGGGGCGAAATCCACAAGAGCACTTCCAGCGGTGGGTTCCACCTCCCCCTAACCTCTCTCCAATGACGGCTAAGGAGAAGCACTTAGCCGCAGTTAGACGACTCGAGGAACCTCCTCTGTGCCATTACGGAGACCGAGCTGTGATAAACTCTGACAATACGTTGGAGTTTGTGTGTTCAAACAAGCATGAAGTAAGTGCAAAGTGTATTTGTTTAAAAGTTGACCTATATGTGTCATGAACTAATGTCACGTTATTTAGGTGTATTCGATGGCGAAGTGTCGTTTTAAGGAGTGATTGTATGGTCCTACGAATAAATGGTCCGAAGAACCTCCAAAAGCAAAACAAAAGAAGCTAGATGAGCACAGAAAGCGAGCTGGTCGCACCGTTGAATCATCGATTATGGTGTCTGATGAGGGAGACGAGGAGGAGGACGAGACTGCAAGACTGAGCGAGCTTATCGCTCTAGCAGAGGCGGCTTGCCGGCGGAGAAGGCTGAGGATGACACTGCCAGACTGAGCGAGCTCATCGCTCTAGCAGAGGCGGGCTTACAGGCGGAGGAGGCTGAAGACGACACTGGTAGACTGAACGAGCTCATCGCTCTAGCAGAGACGGGCTTGCAGGCGGAGGAGGATAACGACGCGTTCTTCACTCAGGCCGCAGAGGCCGTAGATGAAGCAGAGACCGCTTACTACAGGCGAAAGGCAGATCAGGGCAATGCAGGCGAGCCTAGCCACAGCAACAGAGTTGTGGTTGAGGATTGGTACTTGGACGACGAGTTGCTTACTCAGTATGTTTCTGACTGAGGGTTTTTTATTACGCCATCATGTATCATGTACTTGGATTTATTGTACCCATGTATCATGTACTCGGATTTGTTGTACCCATGTATTATGTACTCGGTTTGTAAAACGAACGTAATCAATCGAAATTATCTCAAACAGAGCGCCGTAGCCCACTGGTTCGGCCGCGACGTCCGTGCCGTGCTCGGCGATGGGCGGCCTGGAGAGGGCGGACGCGGCTGGCTCGCTGGCTAGCGTGGGAGCACATGGGCGCGGCTGCCGGCCTGGCGCGGGCGGAGGCGGGCGAGGCGGCCGGCGTGGTCGGCGGCGGCTTGGCGCGGGCGGAGGCGGGCGTGGCCTGCTTCGCGGCGGCTAGGCGCTGCGCTGCTGCGGCTGCTCGGGCACGGGAGGGCGAAGGCCGCGGCGGGAGCTATATTCAGCTCTACCGCGCCATGGATCAGGACGCGGCAGTGCCACGCCAAGATCGGTGGCGCGGCAGAGCCCTGCCCCGTCAACGATCAGCGCTCCTGGTCGCCGCCACGTCAGCCCTCTGCCGCGCCAGCATGCTGGCGCGGCACAGGCATTTGACGGCGTCAGGGCAATAGACGCGGTCAAAAGTGTTAGATTAAAAAAAAATCGTCAATGTTAGATTTAAAATTATTTTTAAAAAAGGGTTAAAATTAAAAAAAAAAACTGGCGCGGCACAGGCATTTGACGGCGTCAGGGCAATAGACGCGGCCAAAAGTGTTAGTTTTAAAAAAAATCGTCAATGTTAGATTTAAAATTATTTTTAAAAAAGGGTTAAAATTAAAAAAAAACGCTCTAGCTAGTTAGGCCACGCAAACTCCGGTGGAACTTGCCGATCACGGTCTTCAATTCACATTAGATAGATTGGTTGAGATAGCCATGATTGGATACCGCACGCAGGTGCTTCCAAGCAAAAACTGTTCCTAGATGACCATATGGAGTACTACTATTGTTGTTTTTATTTTAATTGAAGAGACATCAGTACTTCCCTCCTACTACTGGTAGTTTTCCTTTTCCTTAATGGTGTAATACTGTCAGAGCTAATTCACCTATTAAGCTTAGCTTTTCCTTGCCTCTATCTATACATGATTGCACGTTGAAAACAGTCCATGGATAGGTCCATATGCCCATTGCATTTCTCACACAGTAGTGTGCAAGTGTAACCATTAGCGGAGCCAAGATGAACACCTCGGGGGGGGCTAATCAATAGAGATTTAGAACAAATGTCGAAGATTAACGGTGAAATCACGTTTTTTCTACAGTAAATACCACATAAAATCAGTCTCACGGGGGGGGCTGCTGCCCCCCTAGCCCCCCCCTGGATCCGCCAATGAGTGTAACCACCATATATATGCACCGGCCCTCGGAAAGCAAGAGCATGCAAACAACAACCAGCTGTTCATGCCTTTCTTAAGCATCCAAGAGTCCAAGGCAGACCTAATAATCACGGATCCACCATGATAGTGGACGAATAATTAAAAAGCCGTAATGGGCACATCGCAACACCACCGTCCAATTATCACCGCTCGTCATCGACAAATCGTTCCAACTTGCCTTGCCGCCCCCTGATGTCATCCGCGCCATCTTCAAATTCTTCACCGGGTGAATGAAGGACAGCCGATTGGACGACGACGTCCATTGTCAAAGCACGCTTCTAACACTGGCCATCGGATTGGTGTCGATCTCCACGCATCGGACGGCCAGTAGCCCAGCAAAGTCCAGTCTTATGTTGGCTTATCGTTTAGGAAATTTATCCTTCTCTTTTGCTGGTTCGCCCTTGGCAAAGAATCGAAATTTATCTACCCCCGTCCAAAAAGAAAATGCTTACGCGCCGGAAAGTTTATGTTATTATGTTGTCTCACGGTCTCGGTATGTAGCACGTGCACCATGCTCCATGCATGGTACTAACTTCCAAGTTTAAAAAATAGCACCACTACTTCAAAAATCATTTAGTTTGTTTATTTAGGACTATCTTAATTATGTTTTTATAGGCTTTAGTGCTTGTTCGACTAATCCCTTCTTTTACCTAATAATCCCCATTCCATAAAAGTTAAATGTACAAAATCATTTAGTTCGAAAACATTTACTTAAGCTATACATGTATAATTATATTAAAAAATATTTCCAAAATTGCATAAACTCTAATGACTCTAGTTCAGAATATAATTTTCCAAAAACTTCCGACCAAAGATAAGCATAAAACACAAAACAAGAGAATTATTTTTGACCCCGTGGAGTATCATCGGATATTTGTTATAAAAAAAATCAAGAAACTATCTATTCTATGCGCCTCCACCAAATCACAAGTCGTAACACTAACACACCCGTTAGTGTTGAACCACTAAAAAAGCAGGCACCGGACACAGGGGCCTATTAAAATTTAACTCCCAAACGGAGGTGCAAATCGCAATTTCAGGGAGCATGCGTATGATGGATGGATGATGCATGTCATGGTGGTCATGCACCCATGCCATGCCGCCCCCGAAAATATCAAGGCCATGTCAGCAGCGCCAGGAGGCGATCTCCCACCCCAGCCCACAGCCCAGCCCGAGCCATTCCCGAATAAGTATCTCCCCTCCCCCGCACCCACCCGCCGACGCGTGGGCCCGGACGTATTCTGCGTCCACCTGTCGGTGACTGTAGTGACAGCGTGGGCCTCCACTCGTGGCGCGCGGGTGAAATAACGCGGCCGCACCACCACCACCCACCGCATCGCGAAAAAATCTTTTTCTCGCCTCTCCTCGCTCCCCGCCATTTCTCTCTCCTCCGCTGCGCCTCACCCGCCGCCCCGCCGCGAAATCTGCGCACGGACGCCGCCGGCTGCCCGCAGAGAGCCTCGGATTAGAGCGCGCCCCGTCGAGGTAATGCTCCTGATTTTTCCCGGATTTTTTTCTGTGCGGGTTTCGTGTTTCCGGCGCTGTATTTAGTATTTTCTGCGTTTTTGTCCGTTGATTTACGGCTATCCGTTCGCGGCTACTGGTGCCAACTGGCCGGCTGGATTTGTAGATATTTTTTAGGAGCAGGTGGTTTTATCGGGGTTCTGGTGATAGATTTACTAGAGACGCGGAGGATTGGACGACGAAGAGTTTAAATTTTGGCGGCGAGGTTGAGCTGATTGTAGTTACCAATTTACCATATTTTGTTTTGTCTAGCCTCGGCGGGTCGATGCGTGGCGGATGCACTTGACTACGAATATATGTAGGTTTTTATTTCGGCTACTAGATCCTTAGCTCGTTGATTGCAAATAGTGGATTTGAGTTGGGCCTCGCTATTTACGGTGTCATACCACTTTGTAGAATTATGTTCCTGAAAAAAAATCCGTAGTTACGGTTGTGGAAAAGAGGGTGGGGATAATCATTTGGAATTGTATCTATAAAGGTTGTTAATCCTTTATTTAACATGTCCGCTTCGGTTATCCTGTTTGTTTGATTGTATATTTTTTGACGAGGAACTATAGCAGACAAACCTGAACTTGTACTAGAAATATGCAAGTTGAGCAGAAAGATTTTACCTTCAACTTCCGTACCAGTCATCCTATTCCTACGAATTGTTCATCAGTACAGGAAATTAGGTGATAAGTTGAGTCCTCGAAATTGCTGAACCTTAATGGACAACTTTTTAGATGTTGGCACCTGTATGAACTTTCTAAAGGGTAAATGGCTGATTCCCAAATCACCTTCCCCTTGTGGGCAGTTTCGGAAAAAAAACATCACCTTGAATATTTTAAAATGCTCTTTTACCAAATTGATTGATTCTTCATTTATGTGATCCACAAATGTAGTTTTAAGTGTCCATTTTGGATTGTGGCGCTGAAATGTTAGATAAGTACTGCCTTAAAAATTACTGCCTATATTTGTTGTTAAGTGAAAATTACTGCCTTAAAAAGATGGGACAATGGTCTGTTGGACATCCAAAGTGATAGTTCTTTGCTGGCGGACACCTACTTTGGAGCATTTTGTCAGAAGACACTCTAGTTCGGTGAAATTAGGCCACAGGACAACGCGGACCGGTTGCAGCCGGTTGAGGAGAGAGAAAGCGGTGAAATGACATTCTTGCCCCTGCCGCTTTCTTCCTCCTCTCCCCTTTTCTATTTTTTCTGTTTCCTGTCCCGTTTGCCAGCGCGCCGTCCAGCCCCGGACGTCCCCACGCCATCGGCGGTTGAGGCTACTTCTTCAGCGCGCCGGCCAGCCCCATCCACCACCTCCTCCTCTCGGCCTCGTGCTCGGCCTCCTCGACTCGGAGTTCGAGTTCGGCGACCCTGGCTGGAGTGCAGATGCCACCACCACCGGAAGGGGAAGGGGAGCACGCGTCGGTCGGGGAGGAGGCGCCTGCGCGGCTGCCGGTTGAGGGCACGTGGTGGCGCCGCTGGGGGAGGGGACGGGAGGGGGCTTGCTGCCGGACCCTGCCCCCGCTCCCGGATGTCGACCCCGGAAGCAACGACGACGGCGACTGTGGCGGCCGCGCGGCGCCGACGCGCGGCCGCGACCTCATGCCCCGCCGCGCGCGGTCCATGTCCTCGCTCCGCAGCGTGTCACCGCGGCTCAAGCTGATCAATGCACTCGTCCCGGCGCCGAATCTCGGCCCCGGCCCCTCCGCCGATGCGACCGGGGGGACGCACGGGGAGGCCGCGCCGCCGGTCACCGCCTCGTCCCGCTCGTCCTCGTCCTCCTCCACGTCGTCGTCCTCCTCGTTGGCCGCGTCGTCGTCGGCGCGCGGGTCCTGGCGGGGGACATGCTCCTCCACCGCAGCAAGAGCGAACCAGGCAGCAGCCGTGTTAACTCGCGCGACGCCGGCCCCGGGGTGCCCGCTACCGCCGGCGCTACCAAGCCCGAACGAGCCTGGCCGTTCTCGTCGGCCTGGGTAGCCCCCCTCGACGACGCCATTGCCAGCAATCTAGTATCTATCTGTGACAAGGACGCTACGGGCTCTGCTTTGCCTTTCCCTCCCCTGCTCTCTTTTTCCCCCTATCTATCTATCAATCAAGAAGAATCAATCGACATGGAAGGACGAAGGAATTGAAGACGCAGGAGGCAAGCAGCGGGCGTCGGAGGCGCAGCCGCCCGTGACGGGGACAGGAAACAGAAAAAAAGAGAAAGGGAGAGAGGAAGAAGAAAGTGGCAGGGGCAAGAATGTCATTTCACCGCTGTTCTCTCTCCTCAACTGGCTGCAACCGGTCCGCGGTGTCGCGTGGCCTAATTTCAGCGAACCAGAGTATCTTCTGGCAAAATGCTCCAAAGTGGATATCCGCCAGCAAAAGACCATCACTTTGGATGTCCAACAGACAATTGTCCCTAAAAAGATAAGTGAAAAATTCTCATCCCTTATTTTGGTAATAATTTTGTTTGATCATGCATTTATTGTATCTTAAAAAATTTAAAAGATCTATCAGCAGATTGTACACATTTTTTGTTTTAGCTCCATCTCATTTCTTTTGTTAGTTCCTATATTTGTTGTTTAGTTGCTTCATTCTTAAATATTAATTCTCAATATTATTCATTTCCCCCTATTCTTCTTTTGTTATATATTGCTAATGCAGAGGTTTTCAAGCAACTATGTTTGGGATTGGTTGATATGATACTTGTTCCGTTGGGGGATGTAGACCCCCCCTCTGTGGGGGTTGATTGAAGAAGTTAACAGTACACTTAGGAGAACTTGTGTCTTACTGAAAGTTTCTTGGTTTTGAGGCAAGTAGCATTACTAAGAGTAGGAATTTGGTGGCATAGATGGATGAACTGACTGGCAACTTCAACACGGTGTTGATTACAGGTGCTCTTATTGGTTATTGGATCAACGTGTGTAATTTATTTCTTTCCCTTTGAGAGCCTTTCTAGTTTCTTGGGCAGGCTCTTGAGCTACCAAGCATGTCAGATTCAAATGTGAAGTGGATCGATGGGCTCCAGTTCTCATCATTGTACTGGCCTCCACCCCAGGATGTGGAGCAGAAGAAGGTATCTTTCTTGCTTCTTGAGTTTTGTTGTCTATGCTATAATTTTCACGATACTTGATGTAGATCGCAAACACCTTTGGTCTTTTCTTGTTTGAAGGCACAAATTTTGGCCTATGTCGAGTACTTTGGCCAGTTTACAGCTGACAGCGAGCAATTCCCTGAAGATATAGCTCAGGTACCTCATCTCCTACAACAGTTTAGTATTTGCTGTGGCAAAATGTATGCCAGATGTGTTTACCTTATTTACCCTTTTTTTTGCTTCTGTGCAGCTCATTCAAAGTTCCTATCCATCAAAAGAAAGTCGCTTGGTAGATGAAGTGTTGGGTAATACAAACTTATGGACAATTGCCAGGAAATCCAAGAAAGAATTTGACATATTGCTTTTACTTGCATTGTACAGCAACTTTTGTTCTTCATCATCCGGAGCATGGTCATGCAGTTGTACATCCAATTCTTTCACGCATCATAGATGGGACGCTGTGCTATGATAGGCATGGTCCCCCATTCAGCTCCTTCATCTCTTTATTTAGCCATACTTCTGAGGTGAGGCCATTACTATCGTGGTTAGTTTCAGTTCTCTTTGTGTTGACTTTGAGTTTCACAATTCTATACTGTTTCTCATTAACAATTTTCACCGCAGCAAGAGTACTCAGAGCAGTGGGCCTTGGCCTGTGGAGAAATTCTTAGAGTCTTGACTCACTACAATAGGCCAATATTCAAAGTTGAGCGCCAACATAGTGAAGCTGAATGTAGCAGCACATCTGATCAGGCAACATCTAGTGATTCCACAGATAAGAAATCTAATAATTCTCCAGGAAACGAATCTGACCGGAAGCCATTGAGGCCACTAACCCCGTGGATCACTGACATATTGCTAGCTGCACCTTTGGGCATTCGAAGTGACTATTTTCGATGGTGAGTAATATTATTTGTATTTGACCTTTTTTTGTTTATTGAATTTCCTTAAAGCTCCAGATTATGTATTTTTATCAACAATGTGTATATCATGGACAATGTATACACGGAATTCAACAAACAGCTAGCCATGATAATACAGGAGTAAGGGAAGGAATTCATTATCCAGTCCATACTGCAACCATGTCTGCAATTTACTGATTTCAAGCATGCCGCTAGGAATAGTATGGGGACACATAGTTCAGAAATAACTGGTTACTGTGAAATGATGCAGATACACAAATGGAATTGTTTGTTCTCTGCTGTGAGATGCTTTTCAGCTTGTTGGAATATATTAATTTGCTGCTCAAAGTTAATTGTTTGCTTGAATACACTTCTACTTTGTAACAGAGGCTAAGCACTTCGTTTTTATTTCACATTTATCAGGTGTGGGGGTGTAATGGGAAAATATGCTGCTGGTGGAGAATTGAAGCCTCCAACTACTGGTCGGTAAAATCAACCAGCAAATAATTGTATATTTGCAGCATTACAGTAATATTAAATGTCTCATTTTCCTATATGTAGAGATATCATACTCCCTCTGTCCCTTATTAACTGTCGCCATGGGAAGCGTGCTGGTCAAACTTTCTTAAGTCTGACTACGTTTATAGAAAATATTAGCAACATTTGTATCTCCAAATAAGTTTATTATGAAAATAGATTCAATGATCTATCTAATCTCGAGCCTGGAGTTTGGAGGACTGTTTTCTCATATAATCCTTCATCCCTTAATAGCTACCTCTAGGTTTGTCCTAAGTCAAACTGTGTTAGTTTTGACCAAATTTATAGGAGAAAATATTAATATCTAGGACACCAAATCAGTATCATTAGACCAACTATGAAATGATTTTCACTATGCAGTTATTTGGCGTTCTATATTTTAATTATATTTTCTATAAACTTGGTCTTACTTAGGACAAACCCAGAAGTATCTATATTTTGGGATGTGGGTAGTACTTGATAATGTTTGTTGTGTATGGAAAAAAATTGTAACATATCCCTGGGTGATTTAGCTTGCAGCCGAGGATCTGGGAAGCACCCACAGCTTATGCCTTCCACACCCAGATGGGCTGTTGCCAACGGAGCTGGAGTTATATTAAGTGTCTGTGATGAGGAGGTAGCTCGTTATGAGACAGCAAATTTAACAGCAGCAGCTGTTCCTGCGCTTCTGCTACCTCCACCAACAACACCCTTGGACGAGCATTTGGTGGCTGGCCTGCCCCCTCTTGAACCATATGCTCGCTTGTTCCATAGGTAAGCTCCAGTTCACTGCTGTGCTTAGTCCACTTCCAGATAGTATTTTTAATGGGTTATTTTCTTTTCAGATACTATGCAATTGCTACACCAAGTGCTACACAGAGGTTGCTTTTTGGTCTTCTCGAAGCACCACCATCATGGGCTCCAGATGCACTTGATGCAGCAGTACAGCTAGTTGAGCTACTTAGAGCAGCTGAAGATTATGCTTCTGGCATGCGGGTATGACATACTTCACAGATTATCCTCTGAGTGCAAAATTATCAAGTTGCCTATGATACAAAATTGTCCAACCACATCTTTTTGTGTAATTTTTCATTAACTGTGATACTTTATTTTTTTGTAGCTTCCAAAGAATTGGATGCATCTGCATTTCTTGCGTGCAATTGGAACTGCAATGTCAATGAGAGCTGGTATTGCTGCTGATACAGCTGCTGCTTTGCTTTTCCGAATACTTTCCCAACCAACGCTGCTTTTTCCACCATTGAGACATGCCGAAGGAGTTGAAGTACATCATGAACCACTAGGTGGCTATGTATCATCATATAAGAAGCAGGTATGCAATAATTTTTCTCAAAATCAATTTAAAAGCTTTCTAAAGAAGCTATGGGTACGATGATAGTTCAGACACTAACTACTCTCTAGTGAAAGCACAGCTAATCTTTTCTCTACACAACATTTTAGCCAGTTTTATCACTGTCAAACTAAGTTCAGGGCAGAAGACACCTTAATATGACTATTTAGGGTATTTGATCAGCCAAAACATTGCAGTGAATTGATATAATGTCTACACTTAATCTGTATGTGTATTGAATAAAGAATTTTCACATTTATATGTGCTGATATAGATGGTACCTCAGTTCCTTAAAAAAAGGTGTTTTTTTATGATCTACGATGTTCTTTGAGCCATATATTCTTTGATATAACCCTTTACAATATTCAGCTACTTTGATGTTATAACAACCCAAAGTAGGAAATTAGCTTCCCCTTGATTTATTGCTGACTTGTGTTTGCATTGATCATTTTTCTGTCTGCACCTTTAACTACCGGAAGTTGGAAGTTCCTGTATCTGAGGCCACTATCGATGCCACTGCACAAGGCATTGCTTCTTTGTTGTGTGCTCATGGCCCTGATGTTGAGTGGAGAATCTGTACCATCTGGGAAGCTGCCTATGGTTTGCTACCGCTAAGTTCATCAGCAGTTGATTTACCTGAAATTGTTGTAGCTGCCCCGCTTCAGCCACCTACACTGTCATGGAGCCTGTACTTACCATTATTAAAAGTATTCGAGTATCTACCTCGTGGAAGTCCATCTGAAGCATGCCTGATGAGGATATTTGTGGCAACAGTTGAAGCTATACTTAGGAGAGCTTTTCCTTCTGAAACATCAGAGCAATCTAGAAAGCCAAGAAGTCAATCTAAGAACCTTGCTGTTGCTGAACTTCACACAATGATACATTCACTCTTTGTTGAATCCTGTGCCTCAATGGACCTTGCCTCCCGGTTGCTATTTGTGGTGTTAACTGTTTGTGTCAGTCATCAAGCTTTGCCAGGAGGCAGCAAAAGACCAACTGGTAGTGATAACCATTCCCACGAGGAAGCCACTGAGCATTCAAGATTAACAAATGGAAGAAGCAGATGTAAGAAGAGACAAGGCCCTGTTGCTACGTTTGATTCATATGTTCTAGCTGCAGTTGTTGCCTTATCTTGCGAGCTCGCCCTGTTCCCTTGCATTTCTAAGAACGGATCGCATTCAAATTTAAAGGATTCCATGAAGATTAACAATGGGATCAATAATGAGCCACGCAGTAGCATCAGCTCAGCAATTCTTCATACTCGCAGAATTCTTGGCATCTTGGAAGCCCTTTTCTCCCTGAAGCCATCATCAGTTGGTACCTCATGGAGCTATAGCTCAAATGAAATAGTTGCAGCAGCTATGGTTGCCGCTCACGTTTCTGAGTTATTTCGTCGGTCTAGGCCGTGCCTTACTTCACTCTCTGCAATGATGAGATGCAAGCGGGATCCTGAGATTTCTACCAGGGCATCATCCCTCTACCATTTGATTGACTTGCATGGTAAAACAGTGTCCTCCATTGTGAACAAAGCTGAGCCTCTTGAAGCTCACCTGACCCTTACACCAGTAAAGAAGGATAATCAACATCACTGTGAGGAAAACAATACCAGCTCATCGGATAGTGTCAAGCTGGAAAACAAGAAAAATGGTTTCTCAAGACCACTCTTGAAATGTGCAGAAGAGGTTCTACTGAATGGCGATGTTGCAAGTACATCTAGGAAATCCATTGCAAGCTTACAGGTGGAAGCATCTGATTTGGCAAACTTCCTTACCATGGATCGGAATAGGGGGTACCGAGGTTCACAAACTCTCCTAAGATCTGTATTATCAGAGAAACAAGAGCTGTGCTTCTCTGTTGTCTCATTGCTCTGGCAGAAGCTCATAGCTTCTCCCGAAATGCAGATGTCTGCAGAAAGTACATCAGCTCACCAAGGATGGAGGAAGGTATATTTATGTGTTCTTATAAGCCTGAGTGGTGGTATGAAGTCATCAATATTGTTGTTAACATTCTTTTTTTTTTTTTTTTTGCGCCTTGTTGTTAACATTCTTATGGCTAAATGACAATCCTTGTTTCTCATGTGTAGGTTGTGGATGCACTTTGTGATGTCGTTTCAGCATCACCAACCAAGGCCTCAACTGCTATCGTTCTCCAGGTCACGATATTGCTATATTTGCATGTTTGGTCAAAACTAATTTTGGTTTAAATTTTGTTTGATTTACTTCAAACAAATTCATTTCCCTTTTCTGATTAATTTATTTCAAAACAGACATTCTTTTTTTTTTGGTTTCTGACAAATCTATTTCAAAACACATTTTAACTACAATGGCTACTTGAATATGCACCCGTTTCCTAGTCATCTTTCTTGACGCTTATTTTTTTCTCAGGCCGAGAAGGACTTGCAGCCTTGGATTGCTAGAGACGACGAACAAGGTCAGAAGATGTGGAGAGTCAACCAACGTATAGTGAAGCTTATAGCTGAGCTTATGAGGAACCATGACAGCCCTGAAGCTTTGGTGATACTTGCTAGTGCCTCTGACCTTCTACTTCGTGCTACTGATGGAATGCTTGTTGATGGTGAAGCTTGTACTTTGCCACAACTTGAGGTGACATTTCTTTCATTCATCAGATTTCATAACAGGAGAATACCTTTAGCAAAAATCGTCTGTTCTGTTCCATTATGTTCTGCTGTCATTAAACATGACCAACTTATCATTTCCATGCACTACAAACTCGCATGATATATATGCCTGCTGACTGTCGTTTTGTCTGGTGGATACATGCAGCTTCTCGAAGTAACTGCTCGAGCAGTCCATCTTATTATTGAATGGGGAGATTCAGGTCTATCAGTTGCTGATGGCCTTTGTAATCTGCTAAAGGCATGCCCTCTTTATCTACTCTCGTTCTCATTCATTAAAATGCCAACCATGCATCCTTCATAACTCAGCAGGTTAACTGAATATGATTTGCAGTGCCGTCTATCAACCACCATCCGCTGCCTTTCTCACCCAAGTGCACACGTGCGCGCGCTCAGCATGTCTGTCCTCCGTGACATCCTGAACAACGGATCGATGAACCCCAACAAGATCATCCAAGGGGAACAACAGCGGAATGGCATCCAGAACCCGTCCTACCGGTGCCTGGCCGCAGGCATCATCAACTGGCAAGCGGACGTTGAAAGGTGCATAGAATGGGAAGCCCACAGCCGCCGTGCTACCAGGCTGACGCTCGCCTTCCTCAGTGCGGCGGCGAAGGAGCTCGGCTGCCCTCTCCCGTGCTGACAAGGCCAGTCCCGGATCTGACATCGGCGGCCACTTGACGGCCAGTGCTGGCAGCTGCTGCATGCAGGGCCGGCGAGTAGGACACTAATCTCTCGATCAAGGACGACTCGCCGGTTTGTTCTCACAATATGTGATTAAACTGATATTAGATGGTGTTTCCAAAGCATATACGGGGCTTGCTTCCATGATGCGATTTTATTTCAACCTGACGTCAGATGTTGTACAGGCATATTTAACAGCCTGAGTTGTACGTAACCTGTATGCTTGTAACTTTGTTAAATATGCGGCCTGTTCGCTTGGTCGTAAACGATCGTAAATTTTCAGTCAGAACAATATTTTATTTTACACCAAACCAGCTAGCAGTAATAATCTATGATCATATATAATCATTTTAGCCCTAGCCGAACAGGCTGATGGTTACTGAAGAAGCAGAACATACCTTTTTCTATTTATATACTTGCTATATATATGAACGGTAAATATGAACGACAGAACGAGGACACGCCTTATAGACATACGTTCTGATTGAATCAGCAAGTCACTGGTTGTGGGCAGTTCCGAATGGAAAGCTGAATGCTGTGTGTAAGTTGCTGACCTTCCGCAGTTAGAAGACGGATCATCCGTTAAATTCCCGCAAAACCACAGTTAAGAGGAGTTGGAGATTGTGGGCGTTCATACGTTCGTTGTGTAAAGATTCAGATCACATGAACGTCTTTGGACAATGCTAAATGATATGTCTTGTACGCATTTGGACTAGTGACAAATGATATGTCTGATCGTGGCGTTTAATCTTTGCGGTGCGATTGGTACTGCATGAGAAGGGGCATGAGAATTAATCATGGAAGTTGATGGAGGGAATTATACGACAAGTCATGATAAATGGTGATGATGCCCCAATCTCCTACAACTAAAAAGAATAAAGTGTGGACACTGTTTTGGTGCGACAATTACCTTGGTTCATCCGTCGGCCACCCCATACAATCGATCCCACCTCCTACGTTGTCCAACGGACTAGCGATAAAAGAAAAGGCGCTTTAGAAAAAGAAACTGTCATCCCTGTGATCCCCACCTGTTTTGAAGGAAACAAATTGATCACTAACAATAATCATGCATGAAACAATAATCATGCATGGAAGGAAACAATAATCGTGCATGGAAAGAAACATCAGTGGTGCCAAATAAAAGATATGCAGGTTATACATGGTGAGACTGGTGAACCTTCTGCAATTTCCTAAACGAATATTCCCACCATTAGTATATAGGTCAATTTCCCTACGTTTCTTCGTACTTCCATTAGCATATAATATGAAGTATTGTTGTGTTCATCACCACTTCCAGTTGACTACTCTCATTAGCATATACTTTCTCTACCCAAAATATAAGTCGTTATGGGATGCGTGCAGATCAAACTTTCTCAATTTTGACTAAGTTTGTAAAAAATACGTGTAACATTTATATCTCTAAATAAGTTTATTATGAAAATATATTCAATGTTCTGTGTAATGATACAAATTATGTATTATAAATATTAATATTCTTTTATATATAATTGGTCGAAGTTAAAAAAAATAACTTCTCGGGAAGCAAGAATGAATTATATTTTGTGACAAAGGGAGTATATGAAAGTAGTGTTGGAAAATATTTTAACAATCAAGTTCATCTCTGTCCGATTGGTAAGCTTAGACATCATAATAGCATCAAAAAATTCGACTCTCATGGACACCCTCATGGATAAGTGCAAAGCATCCCAATCCTACAACATATACAAATGGCAATCTTAAAATTATGATATTTTCAAATGGTGGACAATAAAGACCATCTTAGACGTTCTGGCATTAGAGTATATACGTGCAGACATATAGGCATGGTGGTGTAAGTGAGCAGCCAGCAGGAGTCGAGAGTCAGGGGTGTTTGGATCCTAGACTAAACTTTAGTCCCTGTCATATTGAATTTTTAGATATCAATTAGGATGACTAAACATGATCTAATTATAAAACTAATTACATAAGTTGTGGCTAATTCGCTTGCCAGCGCCGTGTACAGGATGGTATGGAGATATGGTGAAACTTATTCGTGGATTTGTTGGCGCACGAAAGAAATAGATATCGGAAATCTCTTCCTGCCGGTATAAAAATGATCTTATCCGCATCACGGAAAGTTCTACACAGTAGAGTTTGTGAGCTACGACGCCACGCTTTCTATGTAAATTTCACGAACTTAGTTTTTTGGATTAAATGTCACTTTAACGTCGGTCATATACTTTTACAGTATTATTATCTTATCGTGTGATCCGTGTGTTTTTAGTACAAAAGTTTAGCTGCCCCGTAGCAACGCACGGGCACAAAACTATTTGCATATATACTCGAACCTGTGTGTACATGATTATATGGAGATGCAGCGAAACTTATTCATGGATTTATTGGCGCATGAAAGAAATGGATATCGTAGAATTTTTTTTGCCGATATAAAATATTATCTTAGCTGTATCACGAAAAAGTCTATACAGTAGAGTTTGTGAGCCTGCGACGTCGTGCTCTTCGTGACTGTGTTAATTTCACGAACTTTGCTTTTTGAATTAAATGTCACTTAACAGTATTATTATCTTATCGTGCAATCCGTGTATTTTTAGTACAAAAGATTTAGTTGTCTCGTACCAACGCACGAGTACGCTACCTAGTCTTTCATTAAAAACACAATTCCTATCCAATTACCACCTCTCCCTGGAGAATTGATTAGTAGAAGTTTGGTCTCTGAACTCTCGTTCCCTTTCCCATCAAAATTCCCACTCCCACGAATAAGTAGAAGATTTCTAAACTCTCAATCCCTTCCCTCCTTTCAATTACTTCCAACCAAATGTGTCGCTGATCACCTGTTCTTATAATTAGAAATGCCATCTTCGTGTATCACAAAACTACCTAGCACTGTCAAAGTTCTGTTAGATAATTCACAAACGTCTAACTTGACAATCTACAGTGATATTAGAATCATGCAAAGAACTTTGCAACCATGAGTCTGCTGTGTTCACAGTTCTCGAGAACGCCCATTCCAGATTCTAGTTCTGGGTTAGATATTCATAAAAAAATATGTTTGAACTTCTACACTTCAATGCCACTTTGAAAACAAATCTTACAAGACTTCCTGGTCAAATTATGGAGTTGGAAAAAAAAGATGAAACGCTGCAACTGCGAACGCATCTTTTACAACGAATGACAGAATGCAGCAAGCAAATTCCTTAAGAAGAAACCACCACCACAAAGTGCTCATAAACAGAGCATAGCTTTGCACTTGCCACACAAGGAAAAGACTGGTGCTGAAAGCGGCAGTAAAACCAACCATTATACTGCTTCCAAGTTCCAACCTTCGCAATCAACATATTTGTCTCCCAAGAGGGCTTCTGTGTGCCATGCACATTCTGTTAGTAAGGGTTGATAATGTCTACAAATCAATATCGCTGGAGCTCTGCACGAGCCACATGGAGACATAGCTGGTGGCAAACACATCATCTCTAACCGATGGGCTTCTCGTTCTTGGTCAACAAATATTGAGATTTTTTTAGGTTTCAGCCAGTGAAGATCACATCTTGATGCCTTGAACAAACCAAGATAATTGCTTCCAATTTTCATATGGTTCTCAAGTTCAAGGACCATCACAATGCATATCCATGGAGGGCTCAGTTAAATTGCAATTCACAGAATCCTGATTTTGTGGCGACCGGTTGTTCCGAGGCCCATTTCCGTTGGGACATGAGTTGATGGGACCATACCCTGAAGACTGAATCAAATGATTTGAGTGGAAATTTTGCAGTAAAGGGTCAGGAAGAGAATTTGGGACGCCAGAATTGCTTGTCTGGTCTGTTTCATCCATCCGGAAGTCAAGCGCAGCAGCTATGTTCCCAAACGAGAAGGGGTTGCATTGAACATTTGCAGAAGGGGTGCTATGTGTTTGCTGTTGGCTTGGATGCTGCGGAGATGCTACAGGATCCTCTCGGCAGTGCTCAATCTCATTCTGCATACAGAAGAGAAAGCATCAAGGACTTGGGACATATGGATACTGCTGAAGCAGTAGCAGGAACTACACTAAAAAGACAACAATTTTGTCTCCAAATGAGGTCTCAAGGCCAAGATGGTTTCAATGGAAACAGGCAACAGCTTTAACATTTCACTTGATAAATTATTGCTTTCTGGTGTATGTACTGATATATGAGTCTCAATTAGACAGCATTGAGCTTACGTGTAGCGTAGCTATCATTTTACAACAGTTTCATAGTTTAGTCTCAGTAGCACTTTGAAGCTTAACAAGGCACTAGCTATCATTTTACAACAGTTTCATAGTTTACTCTCAGTAGCACTTTGGAGCTTAACAAGGCACAATAAAATCCAAGTCATATTGTAGAAGATTGTGTTAGAATCTGATACGGCGTTGCCGCCGTGGAGTACGCAGGGGAGAATGGAGAAGGAGCTGAGACTGAGAATTGGAACGGAGAGGGTAGCGAGGCAATGGCGCGGTGGGGGTGTCGCCGGCGGCAGCGGCAGAACCGCGCACAGCCACCGTCGAAGAGGAACCCCACCCGCCTGGGAGGTTCTATTCTTCTTCGATAACTGATTACATCCTTTCTAAGCCACCTTTATAGTTCAGGTACTTTCCTAACAAACCAAGGCTGAGATCCTAAAAATCCTCCTAACTTATTGACTTCTAAAAACAACTAGAGGCGTCTTAGCCACTGCTGGAAGCAGCACGCCTGGCCCTGCGCCGGTACTGCCGGCCTACAAAAGAGTCCACAACATTTCCCTCCTCCCCAACAAACAGCTCGTCCGCGAGCTGAAACAGCGGATAGCGCTCCTTAAAGTCAGCGATGGGCTCCCAAGTAGCATCAGCAGCGGTGCAGCCATCCCACTGCACCAAGAGCTCCCACCGCCCTCGGTTGAGACGCGCGCGAACCACTCGAGAAGGAGTAGGAACCACACGTCCCCGAAGAATGGCTGGCAGAGGCATGATTGTAGCAGGTGGAGTGCCGTCGTACTTTTTCAGCAAAGCTACATGAAAGACATCATGGATGTGTGCCTTCGGGGGCAGCTGCAGGCAGTAAGCCACAGCGCCCAGCCGCTCAACCACCTGATAGGGCCCAAAATAGCGTGGAGCAAGCTTGGAAGGAGAGGCGGATGTAATGCCCACAGCTGTCCGCTGATGGAGACGAAGCAGTACCCAATCACCAACAGCGAACTCCACATGGCGATGCTTCTTGTTGTGGTGCTCCCGCATGGTGTCCTGAGCCAAGGTGAGGCGTTCACGAATCTCTGCCAGGAAGGTGTCACGGTCACGGAGCTGACGATCCACAGCAGCCACATGGGCCGCGCTTGGAGTGTAGGACACAAGGGCCGGTGGTGCCCTGCCATAGACCACCTCAAACGGCGTGGCCCGAAGCGCTGATTGGTACGAAGTGTTGAAGCAGTACTCCGCCCAAGGCAGCCACTGCAGCCACGAACGAGGGCGATCACCAGCTAGGCACCGCAGGTACATGACAATGATTCGGTTGGTGACTTCCGATTGACCGTCCGTCTGGGGATGAAAGGCCGAGCTCCGTAGGAGCTTGACACCGGCCAGCTTGAACAGTTCCTCCCAGAAGTGGCTGGTGAAGACCGTGTCGCGATCACTGACAATCGAGCACGGAAAGCCGTGGAGCCAGACGATGTTGTCAAAGAAGGCCCGAGCGACGGACTGCGCGGAGTAGGGATGGCTCAAAGCCACAAAATGAGTCATTTTGGAGAAGCGGTCGACGATGGTCAAGATGACCGACTTCCCACCGACCCGTGGAAAGCCTTCGACGAAATCCATGGCAATGTCGCTCCAGACATGGGTCGGCACCGGCAGGGGCTGTAGCAGACCAGCTGGGTGGAGATGGTCCGTCTTGTTGCGCTGACAGACGGCGCACCCCCGAACGAAGTCGCGGACCAGCCGATGGGCACAACTATTGTAGAAGGAAGCCTGCAGCCGATGGAGAGTTTTCTGGACACCCTCATGGCCGGCCTCATGAGCATCTCGGAGCAGCTGCGGCCACAATCGGGAGGTGTCTAGAACTAAGATACGGCCATTGTAGAGCAGCAAGTCGTCGACGAGTTGCCAGCCGTCCAGCGCTGTTCCTGCAGCAAGCTGGTGGCGAAGGTTCCTGGCCGCTACGTCATCCTGCTGCTCAGCACGCAGGGTATCAAAGTCGGTGAAGAGGGGCCCGGAGAGAGCCAGGACCGCCGCCTCCTCTTCACGGCGAGACAGTGCGTCCGCGACGGTGTTGAGCTTCCAAGCGCGGTACTCAACTGTGAGGTCGTAGCCAAACAGCTTGGACACCCACGTGTGCTGAGGGATCGTCATCAGGCGCTGGTCGAGGAGGAACTTGAGGCTCCAGTGGTCGGTTCGGATGGTGAACGCCCGACCCCAGAGGTAAGGGCGCCAATGACGGACAGCCTTGACCAGCCCAATGAGCTCGCGCTCATAAGCTGGCAGCTTGGCATGGTGAGGAGCAACTGGCCGACTGAAGAAGGCAATGGCGCCGTCACCCTGGTGCAGCACAGCGCCAAAACCAGCGCCAGACGCATCGCAGTCCACAACGAACCGCTTGGCGAAGTCTGGAAGCTGAAGGAGAGGCGCAATGATCAGCGCAGTCTTGAGGGCGAGGAAAGCCGCTTCGGCCTCCGCTGTCCAGGTGAAGGCCTCCCGCTTGAGGAGAGCAGTGAGTGGCGCTGCGACACCACCGTACCCGGCGATAAACTTCCGGTAATAACCGGTGAGGCCGAGGAATCCGCGCAGCGCCCGGACCGAGCGGGGTTGTGGCCACGCCTCCACTGCAGCGACCTTGTCAGGATCCATGGCGACCCCCTCGGCTGTGATAATGTGACCGAGGTAGGCCACAGATGGCTCGCCGAAGGAACATTTGGAGCGCTTGGCGAAGAGACGATGGTCGCGCATCTGCTGCAGCATAGCGTTGACATGTTGTAAGTGCTCAGCCCACGAGTGGCTGTAGATTAGAATATCATTAAAAAAAACCAGAACAAAGTGGCGAATGAATGGTTTGAGCACATCGTTCATGAGCGCCTGAAATGTCGCCGGTGCATTGGTGAGGCCAAAGGGCATGACAAGGAACTCGAAATGCCCGCGGTGGGTCCTGAAGGCAGTCTTGGCGACGTCGTCCGGATGCATGCGCACCTGGTGGTACCCGCTGCGTAAGTCGATCTTGGTGAAGAAGCGGGCACCTTTCAGCTCGTCCAGGAGCTCGTCGACCACCGGAATCGGGAACTTGTCTTTCACGGTGGCGTCGTTGAGGGCACGGTAGTCGACACAGAAGCGCCAACTGTCGTCGTGCTTGCGGACGAGGAGCACCGGGGAGGAAAATGGTGAGGTCGACTCCCTGATGATCCCTTGGCCGAGCATGTCCTCGCACTGCCGCTCGATTTCGTCCTTGAGGAGCCACGGGTACCGATACGGGCGCACCGCCACAGGTGGGGTGCTCGGCAGGAGGTGGATCCTGTGGTCGTGGCGGCGTGGTGGCGGCAGGCCACGGGGCTCCTCGAAGATGTCGTGGTACGACTGCAGCAGCTCCTCCAGCACCGCACGGGAGTCGGCGATGACGCGGGCGGCCACGCCCCGGCTGTGCACGCCGGTCTAGTGATGGGAGCGGCCGTTGTACCAGAAAGACATCGCCAGGGCGCCGAAGTCCCAGACGATGGGCCCCAGCGTCCGTAGCCACTGGACACCAAGGACCAAATCGAAGCCGCCCAAGTCAACCGCGAAACAGTCGATGGAGAAGGCCTCCCCACCAATGGTGACCGGAGTAGCGAGGCAGACGCCCGGGCTGCGCACCCGGTCGCCGTTGGCCACCATGACGTTGAGGCCAGCGCGCGGCGTGACGGTGAGACCCAGGCGCTGCGCGAGCGTGGAGTGGATGAACGTGTGGGTGGAGCCCGTGTCCACCAACGCCCACAGTTGGACGCCGCTCACTGTGACCTGCAGTAGCATAGAATCAGCGGAGTTGAGGCCGGTCAGCGCGGAGAGGGATATCTCCAAGTCGTTGATCTCGCTGAGGGGGTCGTCCTTGTCGTCCGCCAAGTCCATGAGGAAGACGCCCTTGGCGGCGCACTTATGATCCTTGCTGTACGGCTCTGGGCAGAAATAGCACTGCCCACTTTGGCGTTTCTCCTGCATCTCCGCAGGCGTGAGGCGGCGAAAGCGTGGCCGCGGCCCCTCCGTCTTGCCATCCTGCACCATGGCGCCAGAGGCAGCAGTGGTGGCCGACGCAATTGCCCGACGGCTAGAGCCCTTAGGCGCCGCCGAACTGTTGACAGCAGAGGCCTCCGCTTGGCGCTGCTCGAACGCCCGCACGAGGCTCATGGCCTTCTGAAGATTGGCGGGGTGCTGCATATCGACATCGTGGGCCAGTGGCTGACCCAAACCTCCCGTGTAGAGATCAATCACCGTCCGCGTGGCGAGGTCGTCACAGCGCGCGAGCAGGGCCAGGAAGCGCTGCGAATAGTCCTCCACGGTGCCTATGCGGATCAAGGCCTTGATTTCCGCGATCGAATTGGTGCGGATCGGCGGCCCGAAGCGGAGGTTGACGAAGTCCACGAAACACGGCCACGGAACCATGCCGAAGTCGCGCTCCATTTGGTAGTACCACTCCGCCGCGGTACCGTCGAGGTGCAGGGATGCCATCCACACCTTCTCATCTTTTGGAACACGATGGCCGAGGAAGAAATTGTCGCATTTATTGAGCCAGGTCAATGGATCCGACTCCCCATTGAAGGTGGGAAACGGAATTTTGGGTGGCCTGTGCGGCTCGCGACGTCGATCGAGGAAACGGCCTCCACCGCGGTCGTTGTCGCGATCCTAGTCACGGTCGCGGCCTGCTCGTCCATAGTCGCGGGCGTCGTAGTCGTCGAAGCCGCGGTCGGTGTAGCCGCGGCCGCCGCGGTCTTCGTAGCAGCGCTCGCCGCGGTTGTCGTAACCCCGCCCACCGCGATCATCGTGGCCGCAGCCGCCACGATCGTCGTAGCCGCAGCTGGAGAAGTCGCGATCGAATGCGCCGCGGGCGAAGCGGTCCCAGTCGCGAAGGGCGCGGTCGCGAAACGAGACCCAGGCGCGATTGCGCTCGATGTCGGGCGCGTCGTCCTCCACATCGTCATCGCCACTGAGGTCGTCGTTCCCGCCGGCGCCCTTGCCGTCGTTGGTCTTGCCGGTCTCCACGCGCGCTAGACGAGAGTCGTGGGAATTGAGACGGTTGTTGATGGTGGTGAGTTGGCCCAAGATGCGATCGAGTTTTGCGTCCATGGCCGCAGGATCAAGAGTGGTGCTGGACATGGAAGTCGATGCACCAGGGATGGTCTCTGATACCAAATTGATACGGCGTTGCCGCCGTGGAGTACGCAGGGGAGAATGGAGAAGGAGCTGAGACTGAGAATTGGAACGGAGAGAGTAGCGAGGCAATGGCGCGATGGGGGTGTCGCCGGCGGCAACGGTAGAACCGCGCACAGCCACTGTCGAAGAGGAACCCCACCCGCCTGGGAGGTTCTATTCTTCTTCGATAACTGATTACATCCTTTCTAAGCCACCTTTATAGTTCAGGTACTTTCCTAACAAACCAAGGCTGAGATCCTAAAAATCCTCCTAACTTATTGACTTCTAAAAACAACTAGAAGCGTCTTAGCCACAGCTGGAAGCAGCACGCCTAGCCCTGCGCCGGTACTGCCGGCCAACAAAAGAGTCCACAACAGAATCACGTCTGCAGACAGATTTATTGTAACATTATGTTCTCTCTTACTAGATTCACAGATTACTTTCGTAAACAGTACCTCTTATTATGCAATGCACATATTTCAGTTCTAGCAAGTTCAACTATTGAATTCCTATCATCAGGTCAAAAGCCTAAAGTGAAAAGCTGTGACAACATACAAATCTCTCAACACTTAATACTAGATTGGTCTGTGGTCCTTGCATATGACATATGGCATCAACTTAGTTTATCGATAAGGTTTTATAGGTGTTAGAAAAATTGGCGGAGACAAGATGTTCACATAACCTGCAAGTATGCAAGCACAGCAGCAACAGGCACCTCTGAAGCTTCTTCAAGCTGACTGGACAGCCATTGATGTACATTTTCCTGTCAAAGCTCCATGAAGAGGATTGATTAGTCAACGACACGTTCAACAGAAGTACTATTAGACAAATCCCAACAATTATGCTACTTTGTATCAATTTAAGTTTCAGAATTCAGACAGAGGCATTTGCAGAACATCTACAAGGCTTCAGCCCCTTTATTGTTCAAGGACAACCAGCCCACAAGTCTTGATTAGCTTGTGTTCTTCACTCCTAACCCATTTCAAAACTCAAAAACAAAAAATGTACATCAATTTATCACGTTTTACCCTACTCTGCACACATCACCCAAAGATTGACACCTACTTTGGCCCCAGATTGCCTCTTTATTGTGCAGAGATCGCTGGAGAAATTGTTGAGAGCAATCTATTGATACGCAATTCGTAACTCAACATCTCCAAAACTATTGCGCTATAACCCCGTTTCATTTCGGACTAACCAGCTACAGCATGTAAACTTGACAAACCGGTGGCACGTTCCGCCCAAATTCTACTATCCCATACTGAATTCTCCGCAAGAATTCAGAAAGAGCAACAAATTCCCCCCGTCCTATAACACCATCAACCCCGGAAAAACCGAAGCAAGATCTCATCTCCCTCTAGTCCTCTACCCTCCGCGTAATCAGACACCAGCCCGACCGCCAAGAACAACTCGCGATCGCAGCTTCCGCACGACGCGGGCTGCCGATCGGAGGGGAAACGGGAGGGAAGGGAACGCACCATGGCCCGGCGCTCGCCCGCGACGAACGACGCCTTCTGGTGCGCAACGGCATGCGCGTACACCTGGGACAGCGCGTTCGCGGCGCCCCGGAACGCCAGGTGCACCTCCTCCTCCGCCTCCTCCTCCTCCGGCCTCCGCTTCTTTGCCGCGTGCGCCGCCATCTGACAAGGCCCTCCCCCTCCCCCGCTGAGCCCGGGAGAAGCCGTCGGCAGCGGCGAGTCGGCGACGGCGAGGAGGCGGTGGAGCAATCGCGTGGCGAAAGGTGTCGCGAGTGGCGCTGGTCTACGCCAGCTCCGTGGACCCGGTGCTGGTACACCGCGCCGGCGGAGGCATTTTAACCGCCCGTCCACGTGGGCACGGCCACGCGCCACTGGCTCCCAAATCTGGGCCGGCCCAATAGGCCACTGGTTTCGTTTGATGGGCCCTTACACAGACCTACTCCCTCCGTAGAGTGTCCCGGCCCATCACGTGTCGACGCGTACACGTTTCTATCTACGTATATACAATCTGAATACATACATACACCAAGAGAAAATTTGGCGCTGATAAGACGAGTGGAGGCGGCAAGCGAGGCCACCAGTGTTCACTTCAAAATCTCTGAAAATTTCCACGTCTCCCTCCCTCCCTCCCTCCTCTCGCGTCCTCCCCATTCCATCCGCGCGCCCGCGCCGGCGGCCTCGCTGAATCTGCCAGCGCTCCCTCCGGCGGTAACGGACTAACGAGTCCTGCGGCGGCGCTCCTCTCCGGTTCCCCTCCGCCCTCTGCGTCTTGCTCTGTGGCGACCGAGGCCGACGCTCCGTCGGTGTCTCGTCGGGCGGAGCGGGCGGAGCTAGGGTTTCGCTGCTTCAGCCTCAGGATCGGCGAGATCTAGGGTTTCAACCTCTGGTATGCCTCCTCTGTCCCCCTCGAATTCTAGCGTGCCGGGTTGATGCGGGTTGGGACTTGATTCGTGCGGTTTCGGGGTTCTGAACCGCTGGATGTTGAGTAGTACTCAGGGATCCGTATACCTAGGTTTATGATTCGGCTCACGTATTTGTGCCCTACTGCTTTTGGATTGGGGAAGGAACCAAAGGTTTCGCGTTCACGCCCCTCCTTTGTTTCTCTGGATCCAGGAATGAAATATTTTGTTAGTGTAGAAGTGAAATCGCTGGAAAATAAACTCTTGGAGATTGTATTCCGTTGATATCACAGTGCATGGAAGAGCTCGATTGTTTGAAATCATAACTTCTGATCAATTGGGTGCCTTTGTGCAAGAAAATTCAGAAGCTGTTTTCAACATTGATCAGGAAATCTTAGTACTGTAGGAAACATTCGATTGATAATATCACAGTGCATTGAGGAGCTAGAATATTGGAAATCATAATTTCTAATCAACTGCTTTGTTTTGTACAATAAAAAAACATAAATTGTGTTAAACAGTGGTACAGAATTTTAGTACTGTAGGAGTGGACATTTTATTTCATGGACTTGTTGTTTATGAATTATGCTTAGCAGTGCTTTTCATAACATGGGATAGAAATCAGTTTCAGTTGTTTGGATTTTAGTATGGTCAGTGTTGTGTTAGTTGTCTTTTTTTCTGGTTTGAGATTGTCAGCCAGTGCATATTCTGGCCTCTTAGTGAAAAGGC
The DNA here is from genome assembly GCF_019320115.1 of Miscanthus floridulus. Taxonomy (NCBI): domain Eukaryota; kingdom Viridiplantae; phylum Streptophyta; class Magnoliopsida; order Poales; family Poaceae; genus Miscanthus; species Miscanthus floridulus. The sequence goes on from NC_089585.1 coordinate 9,739,766, forward strand.
TCCTCTCCTGAGTCATGGCTAGGGATGAAAACGGTATGGATATTTTCCGACCGTATTCGAAACCGAATCCGTTTAGAGGGATTGAGATCTGTCCGTATCCGAGTTCGGATATCCGACATCCGATACCGTATCCGTATCCGAATACTCAAATCGCATATTTATGATGTCGATATCCAATCGTATCCTATCCGACATAGTTGACACTATCCGTATTCGAATCTGAATCCGGACAGAAATATGAAAACAAATGTAATATTGGTGATATCCGTCCGTATCCGATCCGTTTTCATCCCTAGTCTTGGCCATGAAGCCAAACCCTTGAAATGAAAGAAAATATAAACTTCTAAAAACAGTGACTACATTGAGTAAATGATTTTGCAACTTGCTATCTACAGGAGAAGTGTTTCGAATTTTGAAGAGGGGAGATTGTACTGGAAGCTGCTGCTAATATTGCAAAACAATGAAAGCTCATCAGTCAGCAAAGTAATGCATCTGGCACAGGAGCAAATACCAAATCTGGTTGTGATAAGATGCAAAGTCTGAAAGCTAGTGCACATATCAACAAATCATCAGGTGATGTGTTGGCACTATCAGTTTTCAGTCTTCTTTGGCACGTCCAATTATCTACTGAAATCTTAATCTAACACAGACCAAAGCCAAAGTATGAAATAAGTGCATGGTAGATTCAACTGAAGTGAAACAATTGCACAAACTGTTAAGTTTGTAGAAATATGTCATAATGACATCATTGATTTTCTAAACTTATCAAGAGCATCATTTGCAGGCAATATGGCTGCAAAGCGCAGAAAGGGAGCCGATTTCTCTCCTTTTGAATCACATACCGAAAGCAAGATAGCATCAAAGGACTGGCGGTCTTATGGAAGCACCATCCAGGGATGCTAAGATGTTATCTGCTCGGCCACCTAATCACTCTGGAAAGATCAAACTTCAACTTTTCCCAATAGATGAGACCATTCAAGAGATTATGCAGCAAGTGAGTACCTCTGCACCTCAATTTTTTTTTGGTAGAGCTTCATATAAGCACCATGCCACCATATACAGTCTTGTTTGAAGGTTCTCTCTCTTACATTTGCATTGCTTATTACCATTCAATCTGACAGGAAAAACACAACCCTTACCTTGAATTGACTTTGGCTCCTCGAAAGAAGATGTCCTCGATTGTACAGCATCTGAATACAAAATGGGGCAGTTCTCAGTGTGCAAAAGGCGAGCTCATGCTCTTCCCTAATGATACTAGACTGGACACTGTAGGTGGCAGTGCAAAATGGACTCTTGAGGATTCTTGCACAGCCGCTGATGTGCATGTTACAGTTGGCTCCCCTTCAACATTTCGTTTAAGGTTCAATTTGTTTTCTATAAATAGTTATTTTTGTTTGGAACAAAATGCATTGGCAATTCATGAACTTGTCCTACGATGTATTTAGGTCCCCTATATTCTTAAAATGCACATGTAGGTCCCCACTTGTTAAGTGTGTCACTTGTCCAAATCACCCTAATCTGCAAGTAATTACATATGTCACACATAAGCGTGGAGCTCAAGATCAGATGCCGCATGCTCTATTATGTGCTCCTGGCTGCCACCGCTATCATGTATACTACAATTTAGGTGCTGTATTTGTGTGACACACATGCAAGCTTTTTCTGATTTGGGTGATTTGGATCTTGAATGACATACTTAACAAGTTTAGAGCCCCAGATGTGCACTTTTAGGAATTTACAGGGATCTAGATGACATTGTGAGACAAGTTTAAGGAATGCTGGTGTATTTCATTTCTGTGTCTGTATCCATGCACATCAATGTGAAAGTTGATGTTTATATATTTCTTATTTATTATGAAGGTATGGTTGGTTTGGGCCTGAATTGAAGCAACAAAGTAGTGAACCATCCTTGGCATCAGCGCACTCTACAGACAAGACTATTGGCAGCAAGCCACCTGATCTTGTTTTCAATGAACAGAAACATATGGCTGGTTCGGGTGAATTTCCTAATAATTTTGTGACACCCTCTGTTGTGAATAATACAAATACATCACAAGTGGCGGTGAGTATCAAATACTATCGTTTGTTGAAAAAAATACCATTATATGTACTTCGATGCTGATACTCTTTATGATTCCAAAATAGGATAATCCAAGCAAGGTGGCACCACTTTCATGGCTTGACTCCATATCTAACATTAGTTTTGGAGCACTGTTATCTGAAGCTGCACCTTCTCAAGACAGCAAGCAACTGCCTTCACAAAATAACACATGTCTCCAGCAGATCCCCGTCACATGTGATTCATTTGATGCTGCTATTGCTTCGCTGATTGCGCGTCAGCAACCAAGTAACCAGCCAAAGGTGTTAAATCCATCCCTTTGGGAAGCTGAAGAAACTTGCCATGCATTTCCCTTCCAGAATCAAACTTCACAAGCATCAAGTTCAGTTCCTGGCAACAGCATTGCTACTATGTCCTCATCTGTCTTGTGTGCAATTCCAGAAACTGGCACAGATGATCAGGTACACCTGCTCTTGTAATATTTTGTCTCATCACAAACCTTTCTTGTTGCTTACGAGCTTTTTGTTTCTGCAGCAATGCGCTACTGATGGTAGGAAGGAGGAACTAAACGGTCAAACATCAGTACTGGGCGATGATATTAATGCAAAGCCAGATATCTCAATGGTACCGATTATGACCCTAACAACATTGATATGTTTTAGGATGCTTTAGGCTTCTTTGGTTTTCTGATTACTGATGTAATTCTTATGTATATTGTGATATTTCTTTCAGCATGAGTCAGTTGGGGACCCTAGAGCCTGGAGCATATTGCCCCAGACTCTTGAGTGGAACCGACAGTATAGGACTAAGCTCTTTGCTCACCGATAGCCTGGATGCATTCCAGAAATTCTCTGTTTTCTGAAGCTCATACGCCCATAAAGAAAAACTACGGGTTTATACTAGTATAGTCATATGGACTAAGTGAAGGTATATATTAACCAGGTTTCTGCTTCATGAACAGAGCTAATAATTTTGGGCTTCCTGAAGCTACTTCTGTAAATAAATCCCCCATGTGAACTTTTTTCTTATTTCTAGTTCACCGCTTGGAAGAAATATGTATTCTGGAATTGAAATTTTCCTTGACTTTATCTTAATAAGTACCTGACCCTATAGGGAGCATGGAGGTAGTCTCTCAACTGAAGGCTCTACCAACCGAGCTGTCACATAGTTATATTTTCCATTGCATCTTGCTGTTTATTAAGCACGCATTTGTTCTTAGGAACATTGATCTTCTGAGCTATTATAGGGCAATAACAATTAACAAGTGGTAATATGGCTGTTTTGCTGTAATGTGAGTTGTTGGGCGTTGCGTCCTTTTTTTTTAGTCAAAAGGAGCAACCAAAACACGCTCAAACTTGAGCCCACCATTTTAGCAGCTCGACCTGGGTCTGGGGGCCGGGCATGGCCTGTTGGATAAATCTATTCTCGCGTGCAGAGGTCGCTGTCCTGACCACATTAAAATTTCTACTTGCTGTCGATGTCGCAATTATTCCTTGTTGGATACATGTATGATTGTATCGTTGGGAGGTGCCCTTTTTAAAAGGGGGAAAAAATCATTGAAACAGTGCTGAAAGATCACCACAACCGATGCGTCAAAATCAACGCATTGTATTGCTAGGTCTTGTGAGCGTCAAATCTGAATACTTCAAACTGTTAAAGAAAATATTTGGATCGCATTGTATTGCTAGATCTTGTGAGTACAGCCGAGCTGCATATTCGTCTTAGACGAAATTCAGGTTTATGCCTAGCCTACAACAGCAGGCCCTTATGGTCTGACCTGTTCTGGTCTGATTTATTGGGGACAATTCTTGGGACAGAGACGTCTGAACAGCGCCCAGCCCACCTCCCTCTTGTGAAATGGAAGCAAAGGCATGACTCGGCTCGAGCGATCTGGAGTCAAACAAGTTTGAAAGAATTTGGTTGCAACTTGCCACGAATCTTGCCTGCTTCGTTTGACCATCATTGAATACGCCCACGGGCCACGTACAAACGTGCCTGGAGATCTGCATGCGACGCAGCAACACATGCTTGGAGATGTCGCTAGTCAAATTTGGGGCTCTGAAGTCTGAACTGAACACCAGCCGCTTCTCCTTTTTTCTGTTCGTTTCAATCTATTTTTCTTCAGTTCTGATGCCGCTGCTGCAACGCCCATCCCGGATGCCGCGTGAGCACGATCCGGTTCCGGCCATCGCAAACTGACTGAAACAAACCATGACAACTGGTAGTTTTGCAACTTTTTTTTTTAATAAAAAAGCAATGGCGAGCATGTTTCTAGTTCATCAAACTCTCCTAGAAAGAGAGATTTTATTAGGGTGACAGGACCATGTAACTGCCGTCTCCCTTCCTCTCAACTGAATCGTTGTCATGTCATTCATAAACCCAGACAGTATGGGTCCAGCTCGTTTCGTTTTCATACAAAGTATCAACAAGCATGTAGCCGATGCAGCAGTCCGTCACTGAATATCTGTTTTGTGAAGCAGCAACGGCGATTATATGTATAATAACAGGGGTACACCGATTATTAGTTTCATCCTCCAAATAATAAGCATGATTGGCTAAGCTGGACCTGCCAGTGCCAAACGGCAGGCCTAACTGAAGGTCTTTATGCTGCACCAGTTGGCAAGAGAAGGACTAGCTAGCTTGGTGTACTATATAGACTGCCAAATAATAGAAATGATGGCTAAATAAAGATGCGTAGAGCAGAGAAACCCATATAAAAACGAGCATGTGTGTTCAAGGAAATGAGCAAAAGCACATTCGATCATTCAGTAGAATTGGATTTGGTGGTAGCTAGCTAGCTAGAGCTGGCAATCATGAACTGAGCAGTCTCTTGCATTGGTTCCAAAGTGATCCAGTACTCAATGGGTAATGATGTGCACTGAGAGAGCACGCATCAAGACAAACCGCCAATCTAGACTGAGCAAGCGCCAAAATGTGCTTTGTCCTTATCTTACGGGGAAAAAGTTTGGCGGAGCGCTGACAAAGTAACAGGTTAGGAGGTATCAGCGGCGGATTCAACGGAGGGGGTGCCTCGAGCTCCTACCGATACCGGAGCCCTGAAACGTCTCTGGACTCCTGAATTCTTAGGCAAAATTCTATTATGTAAGTGGAGCTGAGACTTAACATCGAGCAACAGTCGGAGATATGCTGCTGTCGCACTTTTATTCAGACCCCTAAATTTTTTTCCGAATCCACCGCTGAGAGGTAGTAATCCGTAACATGGAGCTAACTAATTTGTTGCGTGCAGACTCTAACAAAGTCGCATCATATCTATGTTTTGTGACTACACATACGGTAAGTGGACATTGTGCCAAATTACTCATGTTTGATCGAGGCGGAACCTGCATGTGGCCGAGAAGCTGTGCCGCGGGGGCTATGCGCGTTCGAGGCGGAACACTCGAGGAGGGCGTCGAGCTCGAGCTTTGCATCCTTGACGCCACCGATGGCAAGTCGTTCGCCGCCCGCGTGGCGGCGTAGTTCGCGGGCTTCTTCAGCAGCTACGACAGCCTCGGCAAGCTGGTTTACCTGCCTTTCACACCTGCGTCACCGGAATGCGATGCTCCGCCTGTACCCCGCCGATCGCCATGCCTTCGGTCAGCACGTCCACCTCTGCCGGTCTGATGCAATGCAAATGTGGCTGCTGGGTCATCAGCGTGCCCTGGCCCAGCTGTCCGTACAGCAATGAGTCCGATGATGTTGTCTTCTCCTCGGAGTATCAGTCGTTATGTGACATTTACTATGTGACAAATATTTAGTTATGCCATATATAAGACGAGAATTTTAATAAACCTGATTTTTTTTGTTTTATACCCATGCAAAATATAGTTTTTTAGACTGAAGAAATACTATTTGGATTTGCATGGTTAATTATTAGCCAGCTAATTTTTAGCTCTAGTCCATTCAAACAGAGGGTTAATTTTTTAAGCCAAAAGTACAACTAGTTGTTAGTCAACTAACTAACAAGCTAACTCTAGCTAGTTTGGATTAATTTTTAGCCTTAGCTAGTAACTAGTCCTAACTGATCTAATGGTCTGTTTGGATCCACCCCAACTAAATTTTAGCTAGCTAATTGCTAGAGCTAAAATTTAGGCCCTGTTTGGATCATAGAACTAACAACTAGTTGACTAATTTTTAGTTCCTAAGTATCCAAATGAGCAGATTAATTCTTAGTCCATTAGTCATGCACTAGTTGTTAGTTCACTCATAGGAACTAATATGACTAGTTGTTAGTCCTAGTCCATCCAAATAGCCTAGCCAACTACCCCTTCCATCTCAAATTATAAGTCATTCCAAGAATATTGGAGAGTCAAAGCATCTCAAGTTTGACCAAATTTATATGATAAGATAATAACATTAATGATGGCGACTAAGTATCCATAGATTCTTCATCAATTATTTTTTCATAGTATTCCTATTTGATGTCACAAATCTTTATAATTATCTATAATTTTGGTCAAACATAAGATGCTTTGACTCTCCAAGATTTTTGAAATGACTTATAATTTGGAATGAAAGATGTAATGATTAGTTAACTAAACTTTAGCTAGGGGTGTTTGGATCTTCTAGCTAATTGAAAACCTTGATCATGCTCCCTCTCATTATTTCCATTGTTTAGCTAACTAAATTTTAGCTGGGGTGTTTGAATCATCTAGCTAAACTTTAGTTAGGGGTAGTTTGGTCATTGAGGCCTTTTAGCTGGGTTTAGTTGTAGGCTATTTGGATCCACTGTAACTAAATTTGGCCGGCTAAAGTTTACTGGGTGGATATAGGCCCTAATTACTGGTAATGCGAGTTGTTTTGCCAGAATCACATCTTAGTCACTTAGTATATATAAGCAAGAAAATATCACATAGAGAACACATTGATTAACCAGTTGTAGGGAGTGCATATCTGCAATGAGCTATTACTATTTATTCCAATAAAAAACAATCAAATACTTTATTACATTGAGAGAGAAAGATACTCGTACTAACTTGCTAGCTGTAGCACGAAGTATGTAGGAAAACCTTTGGGTCGTCCAAGCAAATGCATCCATTCCATTTCCATGGAAACAAACGTGGCATAGGTTGTGATTCCTATGGCGAGCCAAAATGGATGTATCAAAATTTGTCATTAGCCAACCATGAAGAACCTATTCAACGCATGAATTGAGAGCCCTAAAAAATTGATTTTGATCCCAAATCCCCAAAACCACCCACCGCCCACACCAGTCTCCCTCTCCCATATATACACGCACGGCGCGGCCACTCCGGCCCTCCCGCCTCCACTTCGCAGTCCCGCCGCAGTCATCTCTCCTCGCCCCGCAGTCTCGCAGGCCGCAGCCGCGCTCATCGTCGCCATGGACGGCGGCGGCTACAGCCCGCGGTTCCAGCGCCAGGCCTCCTGCTCCTGCGCCCCCTCCATCTCGCGGCGGGGGTTCGTCCGCGCGGGCTTCGACCTCGACGGCGACGACGACGACTACGACGACGACGTCGCCTTCCACTCCTCGTCATCCTCCTCCTCCTCCAAGGTCGGCGGTCCGGGGGCGCCCTACTACTCCGCGGGGGCCCCGCGGCCGTCCGCGCGCGCGAGGCTGAGGGCGCTGTGGCGCCGCATCATGCGGGAGAAGAAGCGGATCCTGCTCTGCTCCACCGGCTGCGTGCCGGCGCACGCGCCGGCGCCGCACCGGGAGCCCTACGACGCCTACAGCTACGCGCAGAACTTCGACGACGGCGAGGCGTGGGTGGAGCCCGACAACCTCTCGCGATCCTTCTCCGCTCGCTTCGTCCGTCCCCTCCAGGGTGTTCCAGAGGGTCGCCGTGTAGCGACCGCCGGCCCCCGGCGGCAAGACTTTTTTTTTAATCTTTTCCCCCAATTTTGGTGCCGCGAATTGTGAAAACAGAAGCATCCATCCCCATCTGTACATGCATTCATATTTTTCTGATCACTGATGAATATCTCCAACAAATCTTCATTGGTTTTGGTCAAACTCTGTACTTTGCCAGCAATCAAATACCACCACACATGACAAACACATTTACGCCCACAGCAAAATCACAGAAACATGTGAATACTACGTTCCACAGCCCCCGGATTTGATTTGTTGCTAACTAATGGTGTGATGAATAATTAGTTTGTTCTGAACATTATACCTTGACTTGATGAAAAGATTGGTTTGTTTTGAATGTTACCGGAAAAAATGCTTGTCAGTTTTAGGAATCTTTTGGGATAAGATCAGATCTAAAAGACTACAAATTGATAGTGTCTAATGTATTATATAATTGTCTAATCAATTGTGCACAATGGAATCGCTTGGTCAAACATGTTTCTTGGACATTAGGCAAGTGCGTCGCTGCATGTGAAGTTGATCGGAGTCTGTACACACCGCTTTTTCAATGCACCAAACGCTTGCAAATTTGACCAAACTAAGAAACTGATTGATTCATAAAAGTATGCTGCCTGCACCGCTTTTTCAATGCACCAAACGCTTGCAAATTTGACCAAACTAAGAAACTGATTGATTGATAAAAGTATGCTGCCTGA